>NC_091440.1:125831244-126188171 GCF_964237555.1 Oryctolagus cuniculus | reverse complement strand
ACTGTAGCTCTCATCACCTGCTGCAATGCCTGCCTCCCTACCACACTGAATTAAAATGACAGAAACGATAGAAATGGTTTGCTGCTCATGAGTCAATGCTACATCATTCCCAGTCTCCACACACCACTCGCCTCCAGGCTTGCCCGTTTCTTTTGAAATAATATCACTGCTCACTCAGTCGCTCACTTGGTAAACTCAGAAATCAGTGGTGGTTTCTTGATGTCTCAACCACCAGAATCCAAATAATAACTAAGAAGGCTGTCTCAGCCAAAGCTGCATTTAGCGGGCATGAGAACCGAGCTCCGGAGCTCACCTCGTCACTTGCCGAGTGCACACATCATTACTGAGTGAGCTGGCAGCAGAATCAGGACCAGAGCTTCACTCCTGAGTTCTAGTCACTGTTCCTCTCTCTACCTTGGTCACACTAATCTCACACTGGATGAATGCCATCAGTAACACCTCCTTGCTTCTCTAGAACTTCATGGCTGACATCTTGACCCCTACTGATCACCATATCTCCAGTCATTGAACATTTAGTCTCTGCCAGTTCCTGTAAACGAACAATGAATCAGCAGAACAGTTCTGCGGCATGCACTACTACATACCCCGACCTGCAGATCCAAAACAGAGAAGCTAAAGTGAGTTATCTAAGGTCACACTGCTTGTTGACTAGCTCTCAGGGCTACACCCACACCACCTGCCCTTATGGCCTTTATTCCACTGTACTCGTCACTGAGCTAAGCTCACACTTATCCTTTTGGGAAGTGGTCCCTAGTCCTTTCCTTACACTGTACTGAATTGAACGACCCATGTGCACAGCTCTCAGACTGACTTCTTTGTCTTCTTCAGTAGATTGCAAACACCCTGAGGGGAGTGACTGTATTTGGCTCTTCTTAATTTTCACAAGGTTTAATATAATATCTGACAAGGTAATCATTGTATACTGTTGAATGAATGCATGATGGAATTAATGGACACCTAACAACTAATGAATGCCTCCAGCCTCTCCTTGCTCTGGCTTCTGTCTTGAAGTGAGTTGGGGAAGGTAGTGAGATATTTTGTGTATAAGGACATTGAGAAGGCCAGCTTTTCATTTGCTTTCCTTAATAACCAAGATCAGCTTTTTGATTGATGTTTCTCAATGTTTGGTTGTGAACTTTTCACACTATTAACATGATAATTATTTCACTAGTAATCATTATATCTCAAATACAAACTTGTTTAAAATTTTATACTTCAATTTTTCAGGGTGACGTAATTCTAAGAGGATACATTCATTTGTTTGATGTTACCTAACCCATTAGACCAGAAATTAATTTCCTGAAAGCAGGTCAAATAAATGGCTGACCTTAACAGTGAGCAAACTAGACTATTTATTAGTCCTGGGCTTCAGAAGCCATTATAGTAAGTTATGATTTAAATGAGTTTATGCTTAACTCTGTTAGTTCCAACTTGATTATCCAGATTGGTGCTATGTCCCTTGAATTAAAGTCATATGCAGAATTGTAATAAATTATAATGAGTCAGATATCCAAATGAAAAACACATTTTAATTTCTCAAATCATATAAAATTTAATTACATATGGATAGCAAATCTTAGAGTGAATATCAGAACGATGAAATTTTTAGAAGAGAACACTTTTCTGATTTAGAAGTAGGCAAAATGCCTAGCTATAGAAAAATTAATAAATCATATCATTAAAACTAAGGTTTTGCATTCACTGAAAGAACAAACAGAGAAAAGGAAAGCTACAGACTGAGAAAAGAAATTCAGAGGACATAGATCCAACAAAGGAGTTGCATCCAGAATATATAAAGTATACCCAAAAGCCATTACAAAAAGATAGATAACTCAACAGACTAATGGGCAGAAATGTAGGCCAATCACAAGAGAAGATAGCGGCCAGTAAATACGTGAACAGAGGCTCAGTCTCTTCACTCAACAGAAAAATAGAAATAAAATCACCATGTCACATAATTATCCCTCAACAAAATGGTTACAATGAAAATGAAAGAAAAAAAGGATTAATAAGAATGTAGAACAAGGGAAACTCTTGACTACTGCTGGGAATATAAACTGAATGGCTCTCTGGAAATCTCCTTGGCAGATTTTATTAAAATCCTCTCTGTGAAATAATTCCACACCTATGCACACACACACACATATGTATACATATATATATATATATATATATATATATATATTCGATAAAAGGTTTTCAGCAGAATGTTCTAGGAGCACTACTCCTGAGAACCTGGCAGTGGAACCACCCAAGTGTTCAGCAGTGGAACGAATAAATAAAGGATGCTAAACTCACACTGTGGAGTACTATACAGCAGTAAGGATGAGTGATCTCCAGGTACACAGGGCAATGTATATTAGGATCAATCTGACAAACAGTGTTGAGCAAAGGAGTGTTGAGACATGAAAGATAGCATACTATATGATTTCATTTATACAAACTCCAAAAACTGACAAAGCTAATCTATGTTTTGATGTAGCAAAATCTATGACTTTGAAGGCAAGAGAGTGACAACTTTGAGGGAGCAGTAGGAAGTAGCTGGCAGGAGACTGGAGGTTTCTATGGTGCTGGTGATTTTGTTTGTTTTGTTTTTTTGCCCTGGAGTGGGAATCTGAGAGGTGTTTCTGTGTGTTAAAGTGATGTCCTCTGGGGCTGGCATTGTCGCGTGGAGGGTTAAGTCAGCACTTGTGATGTTGGCATCCCACGTCAGAGTGCTGGGATGAATTTTCAGTCTCAGCTGCCCATTTCTGCTCCTCCTCCCTGACCATGTGTCTCACACTTGATCTTAGCCAAAAGGCCAAGAAGCAATTGACCATGTGTCACAGAAGGCAGCACGTGCCAGCCCCAGTGCTTGGGTCCCTGTCACCCATGTTTCTGCCTCCCGACTTTGGCCTCATGCAGCCATGTGGGGAATGAACAGGAGAACGGAAGATCTCACTCTCACTCACTCTCTCTCAAATAAATAAAAACAAATAATAATTTTAAAAGTTAATTGAGCCCGGTGCCATGGCTCAATAGGCTAATCCTCCGCCTGCGGCGCCAGCACCCCAGGTTCTAGTCCCGGTCGGGGCGCCGGATTCTGTCCCGGTTGCTCCTCTTCCGGTCTAGCTCTCTGCTGTGGCCCGGGAGTGCAGTGGAGGATGGCGCAGGTCCTTGGGCCCTGCACCCACATGGGAGACCAGGAGAAGCACCTGGCTCCTGGCTTCGGATCAGCGCGGTGCGCTGGCTGCAGCACGCTGGCCGCAGCGGCCATTGGGGGATGAACCAACGGCAAAGGAAGACCTTTCTCTCTGTCTCTCTCTGTCTCACTGTCCCCTCTGCTGGTCAAAATAAATAAATAAATAAATAAATAAATAAATAGAGTTAATTGCATCTATAGGGAGACTTCAAAATGCTCATGGAAAATGGAATTCAAAGATGTTCATTTTGGTGCCTTTTGTGTGTGTGTGTGTGTATGTGAATTCTGTCTCACCAAAATCCATATGTGAGGTGGTCACTACCAGTGCCTCAGAATTACTTGTACATGCAAGCATCCCAGTTATAAATAGCTTAGATGGGGTCACATTGAAGTAGTGTGTGCCCCTAATCCAGGGTGATGTTGTCTGTATAAAGACGACATGTAGACACAGAGACACGAGGGAGGAAGATGATGTGAGACAGGGGGAGAAGATGGCTGTCCCCGAGGTGAAAAGGAGAAGCCTGAACTACGCACTCCCTTTCAGTCCCCAGAAAGAACAGATCCTGCTGCATCACGGTCTTAGACCTCCAGGCTCCAGGTCTGACAAAACACACTGCTGCTGTGAAAGCAGCACTTTGTCACAGTGCACTAGGAAATGTACCCACTGGAAAACAGCAAGATGAAGGAGGCCAGAAAGGGAAAGGGACTCTGTAGACTCTGGCACTCTGGCCATGCCCACTGTGGACCCTGCACTCCAGGAGGATTTCACATGCTGGCCATGGCCACTCCAGGGAGCGGGAGCAATGGAAGGTTGTCTGAAGGGGGAATGATTCTCCCTTTCTGTGTTTTTGCAGCAGTGTGATGCTCTGAGTCACACGACACGTTGAAGAGGGTGGGTGAGCTCCTAAGCTGCCCAACCAGCTGTCTGAGGAATCTCTGCGCAGAATCCTCAGAAGGATCTCTCTAGACCAGATAGAGGCCATTACTGCATTACTGCATGGAGCTGAAGTGATCCACCTGGTTGCTCCTAAAGCAAAGCGTTCCCACTTTGTTTTGGCCGTGACCTGTGTGAGACTCTGTGGAAAGCTCTACATACTCTCATTAGGCAAACGTACATACTTAGCCTGATTTAAGAGGATAGGTAAGGATTTCTTTTTTTAATCTTGTTTTCAGAAATGAGAAAGATAGTGGGTTTTCTTTGCTCTTGTCATCTCAGGAGTCAGCAGCCAACGATAAGCCCAACACCAAGATTCATAGACAACATTCTGGAAACTGAAATTTCCCCACATGCATTATTTCTGCTCTTCCCTCTCACTTTGTCCACAGCAATCAGTAGTTAATGAGTTAAAACACACAGATTGTGGGTCTTCCTTCAGAGACAGAGAGGAGAGGGGAAGCTGGAGATTGTAGGGTTCTTCCTGGCCATGCAGGAGGCCAGAGTCCAGGGAACAGTGAGTGCCAGAGAGGAGGGGAGCAGGGGATTTGCGGCGAATAAAGGAAAACGTCCTTTTCTTGAGAAGAATTTTCATGATCTTCCTTTTGGAATTCTTAATATTTCATTTTTTAAAAAGATTTTTATTTATTTATTTGAGAGGTAGAGTTACAGACAGTGAGAGGAAGAGACAGAGAGAGAGGTCTTCCTTCCGTTGGTTCACTCCCCAGATGGCTGCAATGGTCGATCCGAGGGCAAAAACCCAGTGCTTCTTCCCGGTCTCCCATGTGGGTGCAAGGGCCCAAGGACCTGGGTCATCTTCTACTGCTTTTCCAGGCCATAGCAGAGAGCTGGACTGGAAGAGGGGCAGCCCGGACTAGAACTGATGCCCATATGGGATGCGGGCACCGGAGGTGGAATATTAACCTACTGCACCGTGGCACCGGCCCCAATATTTCATCTTTAACTCCTTTTCCTATCTTACTCATTTGGGTGTTAACTGCTATAGGTGATGCAAAGTTCAGCCACTGACTGGGCCTTGCTAGGAGGGGAACAAAGCCCCAGTAAAAACATGCAAGCATTTTATATTTTGAGTACTGAACATCATTATGAAGAGATCTTTAATATCTCCTAAGTTGTTACTGGTCCAACAGTAGTCACAGAGCAGGGGGTCCTAACACGTGAGGGCAGGTGCTATGATTTGTTTATCATTTTATTTGCACATAATAAGCACTCAGTAAATAGTATGAATGAATGAATGAAATGGTCATGAGATTTTCAGTCTAAGTTTTGGATTCTGGTCTAAATGTACCAGTTAAACAGATGTGTGGCAAGTCACCTTGGGCGTTTGGTACTGACTTTTTTTTTTTCCTTGAAATGAGGGAACTGGATCAATTAGATATAGTATTTGAGCATTCTACACTGCAAGTATCCTTAGTTAAGACAAAGTTATCTATTATCACTACTATGAATTATGGACAAGATTGTGTGATATGTGCCGACAAACAGTAAAGCTGAGGAGTTGAGGGACGTCTAATTTGAGATAATTTTGCTCTGTCCTAAAGGAAACTGAGTCCTAAGTTGACCTATCATGCAATCCTGTGATCAGCGGTGCACTCAGCAGCACTTGCATAACCACTGCCTCCAGCAGGACTGGGCCAAAATAGTAGGAAAAAAGAAAGCAGGGGCACTGTCAGAAGTGTACGAAGGAGAGTTTAGGCAAGTCCAGGTTGCTGAAAAATAAGCAAACCTGCTCTTCAGATGAGAGAAATGAACTCTTCCATGCCAGCAAAGATTCTCACGCTTTCAGAATAGCGTGATAAATGGATCTCAGTGCTCTGAAGACTCTTTGGTAAGAGAGCAGGTGCACATCCATCCTTAGGTCATGGACTTATCTACAGGACAGGATGTCCTGAAGCTCTTGTGTAAAAGGAACACAGCTGACATAAAACTCAGTTCAGCATGAGACAAGTTATAGTGCAACAGAAATGAAAAACAGACTGACATAGCTTGATTTTATTCATGGTTATTAATTCATATGTATTCATATTCACCAGGGACATAAATATTTAAGTGGACAGTTTCCTCTAAGCTGTTGACAAATAGTTCTATGTTTCTGTTAAATAAATGCTTTCCAGCTCTACAATGCTTTTATTACTGGCTAAAACTACACTATCACTATCCATACAACTTCTAGTGTTCAATGTCCTTTCTGGACAAAACTAAGCAAAAATCTTAAATAAATATGCACACACTGCATTAAGACAACTTTTTTATTCAGTTTATCAAGTTTTTCTGGGCAGATATTTTTGCTTTCTTGCCAATATTGTGCACCAGTGGATCTAACTCCACAGGCTTCAGATATGTGAGGGCCTGACACACAACTCAGGGGACTGCCCTGCCTGCAAGGATCCCTGGAGGTTTGACCGACTTTTGTGGAAGGTGCCTCTCAATGACCTGAGATGAGCAGCACACCATCCTTCAAAATGTAGAGCATTTTCTCAATGACTTTTTCTCACTTCTTGGCTCGGAAAATATTTTTCTTGCCTCCTGTGGACATCCTGTTATTCACCAGAAAATGTTACTGACCCAAGAACTCCTCAGTTGAAGTGGAAGAATAAGTAAGTGGATTGGAGAGGCCATAATGTTGTCTTTGCTACAGTTCCCTGGGAAGAACCTGCACTTTCCCTTCTTCCCGTTCTTAAGTGTGTCTGATGGTTTGGGGGCCATCTTTGGAGAGGCCATTTGAAATTAAAAATGCCTTAAAAAATAACAGTATGTCCAAAAGCCGCAGGGGAAATATATTATCACCCATAGGCAGAAAATGTTTTTCCTGGACTGCAGAGATTATGGACACAAAATTAAGACTCCTGGAGAAACCATGGCCAAGACAATAAGCAAATGCTATCCTTAGTGTTGGCAATTATAGTAAGACTATAATTTTTTTCACAATTTACTCAACATTGTTAGCTATACACAGAAATATATAATTTCATTTGAATAGAGTGGGAAAATATCATATGAAGGTGTCACCTGAAACCACTTCTCTTTTTAAAGCTAGTGTCTAATTATGAAGACACCCTCCTAATCACTATAGCTGGCAATGGGCTCCGTGTTCCACTCTGAGCCCAGCGAACATTGTGGGTTCGAAAGATTTCATGACAGCAGTGATAGAGCTTAACACCAACCTCCAGGATCTTATCTTCCAATTCTAAGTCCCATGGACCTAGCTGGACCAGGTGTCCCCAAATTTTGCACGCGCTATGGGTCATAGCATGCGCTATGCTAGTTATCTAACAAACACCTGAGGCTTCTCATACCAAACACTTTGATTCAGTAGGGTGTGGGATAAGAACAAAAAAATGTGGCTCTGTCTTTCAGAATTAAGACTGTCACCCCTAAGCCATCTTTCATCACAACAAAGTGTTCATTAATAAAAAACAGACTTGCCTCATTACTCAAGTAGCAATCAGACATGACTATTCACAGAAAATCCGTGTTTAGAGGTAGCACATTTCTCAACCTAGTAATATTAGGGTTAATGACCTCTTTCACCTCTCGAGGCTGTAGTCGTATTATCTGAGTGCCCATCCTTTTTATAAGTTTAAATGTTTGATGAGTGTAAAAGCTATCAGCTGCAAACTTCTGCCCCCAGTACTGGCACGTAACATTAGCGACACCAGTCATCCACAAAAGCAGCACTACAATGCTGTCAGTGTTTGATGAGCTACAAGGAAGTCAATTTACCTATTTGTACTTCCACCCTCTAATACATGAAGTAAAAGCAAAACAAAACAGGATTACCTATGGCTCACTGTCTCACTTTCTCTCCCCTTCTCTGTATAAATCTGACTTTCAAAATAATAAATAAATTTTTAAAAATGATGACGATAGCTGGGGAGTTTGATAGCCTAGGCTGGGGTCAGCAACACATTTTCTGTATGAGGTCTGATGGTCATATATTGGGCTTTGAAGGTCACAATTATTCATTGATTGGAGCACTAAAGCAGCCACAGGCGATAAGACTACTAAAGGAATGACACTGGCTAATTCCTCAAGAAACTTTATTTTTAGACACTAAAATTTGAATTTTATGCTCTTTTTCCATACCACAGAGTATTTTTCTTCTGATTTTCCTCAACCACTTAAAAATCTATAAAGCATTCTTAGTTCAATGCTCATGCAAAAATGCAGTTTCTAGATTTGACCCACAAGTGGTATGGCGTAGATGCTGCCATGGCCAATACAGCCAGAGTGCACAGCTGGGTGAGTCTCTTCCTTGCATGAGGCTGTTGCTACATCCTTGGTCACAGATGGCACTCCCACCTCTAGCCCACCACCACCCAAATGCACAGGGAAGCGGGAAAGAATACCTTCGAGACTTCCTGCAAAATCCTGGCTCCTACAGATGCCCCATGTAGTCACCTTGCATTGCCTGCAAACATCAAAGAAAGCTCAGACCTGCAACAGAATCTGAGAGGCCCTGGGAAGTCTCCCCGCTGTGGATGGTGCAGGCTTCTCATGTGTGACCTAGACTTGACAGAATCTCTCTCAGCAAGGCCCTGCAGAGTCCTGCCAGGCACAGGGAAATCAGAAACAAACAGAAGCATCTGTCTTTGAATCAAGCTGTAGATCTTGCTGGTGGGTTTCTCTTGTGCATACTGCAGAACTGTATTTATCATTTACATAATGCTTGCTAACAGACTCAATGTGCGTCTCCTGCTTTTCCTGGACTAAGTAGCATTAAAGAGATAAGACAGGCTTATGGTTAATAGAGAGCTGTGGATGGGAAAGGGTTTAATCTACTAATATAGGGCAGCATTTCCCGAAGGGGGTTATGCTGAATGCTGACTCGATTAGACGTCCTGTCTAAAAAGCATTTCAAGGTCATGCACGTTTAGGAAATGTGACATAAAAATGTCCTTTCTTTTGTGATGGTTATTAATGTGCCTATTAAAGGCTCTGAGGATTCCTGCAGTCAAACTGCTTAACTAGGTTAAATCAAGTGTTTCTCAAACTTACACGATCGGGGAAGCTTTAAGGTTTTTCACTTCATTGCTGCTAATATCCCAGAAACCAGAGAGCCACAGACGACGTCCTGGAAACACTGCTGTGGATCAGGGAGAGAAGTGGCAGGGTTTCCGGCAGGGCAGTGAATTACACTTTAGAACAGTGCCTCTGTGAGGATCAGACTTTTCTTCCCTGGTTTTGTCAGTTTAGGACATTATACCATATTCTATCCATGGGCTCAAGCCAGAAGAGCAGGAGCAACCTCTGTTGCTGTGATAACCTTTTAAAAATAGCATAAAGAGCAAGTATGGTTCAAAAGATAAACAGCACAGATTTCAGTCTAAAAAGCAAAAATGCCCTCCTTGCTATGGCGCCCTACGCCAGCAGGGACACACTTTCCACAGGGACAGGCGGGCTGGCCGTGTGGTTGACTTTTTGACTCTCTAGCCACCCTAAGTCACAAGAGTGAGCCTGTGGCTTGGGCAGTACGCATTCAGCAGCTCAGTTATATGCTTTGTACTGGCTTACCCGCTTCCTACGTTCCACCCATCACTCAGCTGCATCAGTGCAACTCACAAAGTCTGCACGTCTCTCCCTCTCCCTTGGGGTCCATGCCCTCACCTGTACTCCATCCTACCTGGTCTTCCCCTGCCAGTCATTTCTCTCTCCAGTCCATTCTCCTGATTCTCAGCATAAAGATGCTCCCAAAATCTACATGAAGCCAGTCTGTGGCTGCAAAGTCTTTAAAGGTTTGCACAATGGGAGATCTGTGAAGTCATGCCTGACCAGCCACCAGCCTCCATCCCCACACTCATGCCCTACCTGGTAGCAACTCCCTCACACACTGCAGCCACACGGTTCTTCCTTCTGTTCTTTGAGCATTTCTGGCTTTGTCTGTCCTTAGGGCCTTGCCCTTTGCTATTCCCTCCTCCCAGGTTGCCTGCCTGCCTGTCTTTCCATCTCTCTCTCCTTCCCTCCCTCCCTCGGTTCCTTTCCAACCCCTCCATCGCTGTCAGTAATTTACCGCCCATGCTTGTCTCACATATCTACTTAGATCTTTGGTTGTCAGAGCCCTTGCCACAGTGCCAATTCATCCGTGACTCTGTTCTCTTTGCACTCTGTTCTCTTACTACTTCCTGCAGTTTCTTTTTATGTGTCTATTTTACAATGTCAGTAAGTTCTAAAAGAATACCAAACACATTTAATTTGCTCACCCCTAAATGTGGGAAAATTATCATAGCCACAGAAATGGGCTTAATAATAATTTCTTACATGAATGAAGCAAAATAGGGCATTCTACTTTCATCTCTTGCCTTTTAAAATGTGTTTCTTTTTTAATCTGAGAGAGAAACAGAAACAGATCACCCCCATCTACTGGTTCACTCCCAAATGCGCACAACAGCCCAAAGTGGGCTGGGGCCAAAGCCAGGAGCTTGAAACTCAATCGAGGTCTTCCATGTGTGTGTCAGGAATCCAGTTACTGAGTCATTACCACTGCCTCCCAGGGTCAGGAGCTGGAGTTTGTATGGAACCTAGGCAGGCCCCCAGTGTGGAAGGTCGATGCCTTAACTGCTAGACTGAGTGTTCACCCCCTCAGCTGCCTTTTCCTTCCATGTAACTGTAGCTCCATCCAGGTTTTCCCTTTTTGCTCAGCTGTCAGCCAAAAGACTCATTTGTCCATCTCAGGACCAGAGCTGCAAGGACACATCATATCCCTGTCCTCTTAGGCTGCCCTCAGCACTGCGTTCCTTTTCATTCTCTCTCTCCATTTTTTAAAGATTTGTTTATTTATTTGAAATCCAGAGTTAAAAGGAGGGAGAGGCAGAGGTAGAGAGAAATCTTCCCTCCACTGGTTCACTCCCCAAATGGCCGCAATAGCCAGGGCTGGGCCAGACTGAATCCAGGAGCCAGGAACTACTTCTGGGTTTTTCAAGTGGGTGCAGGGTCCCAAGCACCTGGGCCATCTTCCACTGCTTTCCCAGGTGCATTAGCAGGGAGCTGGATCAGAAGTGGAGCAGCTATGAGTTGAACAGTGCCGATACGGGATGTTGGCACTGCAGGCCGTGGCTTTACCCGTTACGCCACAGTGCTAGCCCCTTCATCTTGTCTTCTGCACCCTGCATTTGATGCCTAATCGTCTATTACCCAGTAACTACTACTTTTCTTTCTTTCTCTCTCTCTTTCTTTCTCTCTCTCTTTCTCTCTTTCTCTCTCTCTCTCTCTCTCTTTCTCTCTTTCTCTCTTTCTTTCTTTCTTTCTTGCCAGGCAGAGTTAGACAGTGAGAGAGAGACAGAGAGAAAGCTCTTCCTTCCGTTGGTTCACCCCCCAAATGGCTGCTATGGCTGCCACGCTGCGCTGATCCGAAGCAAGGAGCCAGGTGCTTCTCCTGGTCCCCATGCAGGTGCAGGGGCCAAGCACTTGGGCCATCCTCCACTGCACTCCCGGGCCACAGCAGAGAGCTGGACTGAAAGAGGAGCAACCAGGACAGAATCCGGCACCCCAACCGGGACTAGAACCCAGGGTACCGGTGCCACAGGCAGAGGATTAGCCTAGTGAACCATGGCACCTGCCTACCCAGTAACTATTTCTGCCATTTTGACTTAGCATCCTCTGTTTACCTATTTTGTCTCGTTAATGATGCCCCAGGGAATACAGGGCCCGGTGCTCCCTGTCCTAAAGCCCCCAGCGTGTCCCTGCCTGAGCAGCTGTGTGGAAGTGAAAGCAGTATCCATCCAGGCTGAGTGGCCCCACTGTAACACCTTGATACCCACCCAGATTTTATTGCCTTCTATTCCTTCTCTCTCTCAAGGCTTCCAGTGTGTTGTCACCACACTGGGAAGGAAAGCTGGGACAAACGCAAGCTCTGAGGTCAGAAATCGTTCGAGGCCAGGGGCTTATCCAGGTTCTGTCAGTTTCTCCTTGGCAAGCACCAGGGGGACAGAAAGTGAAACTGAGTGAGGGACCAAGTGTGCTTTACTGATTCGGCATCTCCCAGAAGACTTCAAAGGTCAGCTTGATCAAGATCTTCAATGTATGGATTTCAAACCTTAATGCCAAGATGACCTCAAGAAATGTCAATCACTCAGTTTCTCATCATTCAATTTTTGGATGACTTAGATTCAAACAGCTTAGTTCAGGAAGTGTCTGAGAGTCAATAATTTCTGTACTTTTAGGTGCAATTTCCAATCTAATAATGTGTGAGATATTGAAAAAGTTCATGGAAAATGCATATTATGGAAATATTACATGATTTCAAGACTTTTTGCAGCAAAATTTATTTCTTTTACTTCTATTTTTAACATAGCCCTTTTGAAGTACTTTCATAAGAGAGATTTCATACCCTAAATGCCAAAGTACTATTTAATTTTATTTTCCTCACAAAAAATACAAGCATTATAAATGCTCTACAATCCTTTCAATGTGCTTAAGGAACTTTGTGCACGCTCCTTGAGGAAGAATGGAGTAGAAAGGTTAAGCCTATAACAATACCATCTTTATTAGCACAGAATTACTCAAGGTCAGTGGACACTTTGACAATTATTATCTCTTTGTAATGAGAGGTAATAAATATAAGAACCTTTAAGATAAAGTCGAAGTTGTCCTCAGTTTGTTGTCTACATTTTGTCAATGGAGGAAGCTGACATACAGAGAAGCTTCACGACATTTCCACGGGCACACCTGTAAGCGGCTGTTAAAGTTCAGGTTTCTGCTCAGAACTCACCTCCCATGAGGCATTGTGGTGGGACACTGCTGTCATTCAGTAAGTTCTAGAGTGGAGCTGTCAACTTGAAATCAGAACACAATTCACAGGGCTCAGTGAAGAATGAAAACTAGGAGTTTCTTGTTTGAAAACAACCTGGACAGGAGCAGACAGGAACTGCAGACCAGTCAAATGCAGCTGGCGCTTCCATGAAGCGGGCGCTGCCTCAGCTGTTGGATGTCTACCGTGTGAGTGGTGGGGCAGCCAGGAGACTGTAGACTCCTCAAAGTGTGGGTGGAATTGCATGCGGTACCACACACGTGTTTCTGTTCCTATTCCATAGCTCTTCTCAGATTCATATTAAGACCCAGTGTTCAAGAGGAATTGAGTCCTGCAGAGCCCCCCATGTCAGGGCATGTGGACGGGGACAGGCATGTTGGTGGTCACCGTGCAGGCTCTTTCGAGAGAGCATCCCTGTGAATAAGGGAGTTTTCTCAAATGCATAGATTTTAACACAAAAATAGGACTGATCAGGTGTCGCTGGGTAGAAATGCACTCAGGAGTGCATCTTCTGGAAAGAGGAACCCAAACATTTAGGTAGCCAGGATGACCCTAACCTTTGTAAACCCCAGAGTGACACCCAAAAATGGGCGATTGTATTTATTCTCACCCCTTGAAGGGAAACTTCACCTCCTCTTCTCTAACCAAAGATCAGCTTTGTTCTTCCTTAGGGTAAGTCTACAATTTTAGTTATTTAATTCCTCCAGTGGCTATAAGGTTTGCCAGCTCGTGCTGATGTATTTTATGGATAACTACAACCCCGTGTTAGAGTCTGTTAATAAGCTTGAACATGTCCTCAGAAGACAAGAGTCCCATAAAGACCACGATCGCAAAAACGGCACGGATGGAACCTTACAGAGCAGGACAGAGCGTAGCCGCAAAAACCTCACCGCCATTTCTAGAAATTTCAGACACAAATAGCCCTCAACACGAGGTTCGTGAACCGCCTGCCAGTGCCTTGCATTTGCATTCGGCACCCTTTGCTCTTTTAGGCTAAACATGGCCTCAATCAGATATCTGAATTAAACTTCCCTACGCCCCAAGCGTCCAGCCTCTCCCCAAACAGCCTCCAACAAGCCGACGAGCACCTTGCACTCGGGTTTCCAGGGCCCCCGGCCGTCCCCACTCTGCCCTCACTCCGTGCACAGTGGGGCAGCTGCACGCTGCTCCCCGAAGAGAGAGAACCTGGCTTGCTCACGCCATCCAGGAAAACGCGCTCACACCCCACCCTCCCCCCAGCCCACAAGAGAAGGCGTGGAAGGACGCCGGCGGGGTTTCTAGGATAAGGTCACACAGGGCTCGTTCTTCACCCACGGCACGCGCCTCGCGGGGAGCCACAGGCGTGGGGCCGTGCGCAGGCTCCCGCACGCCTCTGCTCCCGTTAGCATCCCCGGGCACCTGCCGCTAGCCCCCTCCTCAGGCCAGGGCGCAAACTTCCAACGCTGGGAAGACCCCAGCCCAGGCCAGCCTCCGGCTCGCGACCCCAGCCGGGGCGTGAGGGGCAGGGTCGGGACGCGCGCAGCCCAGGGTGGGGCCAGGCGCGTGCAGAACGTGTTCCAGGTTCCGGGTGCCGGAGCGCTCGGCGCCACACGTGGCTCCGGAATCTGCGCGCGCTCTCCAGGTATAGCCTCGGGGGCCGACGAGGCTCGCAGCGTCCCCAGTTCCCACGGCGCGCCCCTCGCCGCCGCCACCCTCACGGGCGCGCCTCGCGGGCCGGGGGCGCCGCCGGGGGCCGGGGCGCGGCCGCCGCGCCTCTCCTCCCACCCGGCCTCACAGCCACCTTGGTGCTTGGTGGAGGTCCCGCCGGCGCCCGCCCCTCGTCGCGCACACCCAGCCCGAGCCCCCTCCCTCCTGGCCACCCCCGCGCGAGGCGGGGAGCGCGCGTGGGCTCGGCGGGCGTGCGGCGGGGCGGGGGCCCCGGAGTACCTGCGGCTCGGGCTGTGGAGAGCGGTTCACCTCAGGGCGGGCGGTCCGGTCCTTCCCCGGGGCTGCGGGCAGCGCTCCCGCCTCGAGGCAGCCGCTCCGGTCGTGGCGCCTGCGAACCTGACACTCTATATATCCGGCTCCCAGGCTGGGTGTGGGGCGGGAGGAACGCACCCTCCCTCCGACCTTCCCCGCCGCCGGGCGCCGAGCCCGCGGCAGCCTCCGTCCGCGCGGGAGGGGGGCGAGGGGTCCGGAGCCGCTGCAGGCCGCGGGGCGACGGCCTCGAGGGCTGGGCGGCCGCGCGCGGGCCCGCCCCGGGCGCTCATTCATGCAGCGGCGCGACGAGCCCTGCTCACTCCCGGCCGCGTGTGCGCGCGAGCGTGCGATCCGCGGTGCAAGCCGCGCGGGGGCGGACAGGCGCCCCTCTCCGGCCTGGTCTGGAAAACAGCGTCCGCACCTTGCAAAAGGCCGAAGCCCTGGGAGACGCACCTTTCCTCCACCCCCCACTCCCTGGCGGAAGAGGCAGCCCCTGAACCCGGGTTTACCGGGCCGGTCTGCACGGTCCACACTGCACACGCCGTTGCTCCGGGCGCTGGGAGACGCCCCGCATGCCCTGCCGGCGTAGCGCGTTTTCAAGGGTCCTTGTGCGAGGGCGCGGCTGCAGGCGCAAAGTGCTTGAACCCTGGCCCCTGGGCTCTGCCTGGGGTGGAGTGGTGGGCGCGTGGGAGACAGGAGGGCATGGGAGCAGGGATGTGGGCAGCAGGGACCACACGGCCCCCTGGACTGGCCTCACTAATCCGTTTTTTTTTTTCCTTTTTTTGTTAAGGTGTTTCCTGTCTTAGCCTTGTAGCTTTGGGGGGGGGGGTTGTGAGATTTGATTATTGTTAAATTTCCAGTGGCAAAGCTGGAGCAGGTTAAGGTAGACTCCGCAGAGGGTGGACAGCCAGTCCCGGCCCCCAACCCTGGGGTGCTGAAAACCCAGCCAACGCCCACCCGGGGTCCCCTGGCCCTGAGGAAGGCACCCGGTTACAGAAAGAGCTACAAGGGATTGTGGCACTGTCAGCTGCCCGCTTCCTCCTCATAAGGACAGTCCACCTGCTGTTGAAGAATAAAATTTGATTCATAAAAGTCGACGTTCACGTAAAAATCGATCTCCTGTGTGTAAAAATAATCAGACCCATTTAGAATTCTCTGCGACCCGAGCTATGCTGCCATTCAGCGTGTGAAGCACAGTGTAGGCTGAAGGCACTGTGGTTAATTGGCTCTGGGGACTGTCTGAAAGGCAGGCCGAGAAAGCAAGCTGGGAGCAAATGCCCGGTTCTCTGCTGCCCATTTCCGTGTGATAGAAACGATAGTGCCAAACACTGGTGACGAGGGTGGAAGTCATTCACTGATTTTGTTCCAGCTGTTGGGAAAGCAGGAGCCACACATTTCCGAAGCACAAAACAAAGATTTTCATTCTTGGTCTTTTGAGGAAGGATTCCCATCCCTTAGCGGGTCTCCAAAGGAAATAATTTACAAAAAGTAAATCCCGAAGGGACAGTCATACATCAATTATGGAGTTGCTTATAAAGTAGAAAATGAGCATACTTTCAATGCCATGTTCATTGGCGAAATTGATATTGATTGTGAAACCACAATGTTAGCATCTTTTAAAATGCTGTTCTTAATGTGTCTTGTATTGTTTTACTAGGATCTGCGACAGCAAAGGAGGCACGTAACACATTTATTATGTCACGGTTCCGGAGGCTGGGAGCCCAAGATCAGAGCGCCTGCAGGGCTGATTCCTTCCTGAGGCTGATTCTGAGGTGAGAAGAATCTGTTCCAGGATTCTCACCTAGCTTTTGGTGGGTTCTTGGCAATCCCTGGTGTTCCTCGGGTTGTAGAAGTAGAACCCAGCTCTGTGTGGTGTTTTCCGTGTATTCACGTATGTTTCTGAATTTCCCTTTTGTGTGAGAAGGATACCAGTCATGTTGGATCACAGTTCCCCCTGTTACCCCACTAATTCATCTGCAGCAACCCTGTTTCTAAGGAAGGTTCTGGGGTACTGAGGGTGAGGACTTCAGCTGGTGAATATTTGAGGGGAGCACCGTTTAACCTAATGGTAACAGAAAGGCAGCACAGTGTGTCGAATGGTGGTCCCTGAAAGCTGTGTCCCACCACAAATTGTTAGAACCTGTGAGTGTGACCTTGCTTGAAAGAAGTCTGTGCATATATAATTAAGTTATGGATTTGAGAAAATGTAATCCCAGATTATCCAGAGAGGTCTAAATCCAGTGGCCAATACCTCTGTAACAGAGAGGGAAAGACAAGGGAGATGGGAGAGACACACGCACACGAGAGGGGTTGATGTGGAACCAGGCCAATACTGAGTAACATGGAAGGCGGGGAAGACTGGAAGTGCTGACAGCAACCAGGGCCTGGACGAGGCAAGGCAGGATGGTCCAGTGGAGCCCCTGTGCCAGCCTGGCCTTCACCTTCACCGCAGCCTGCTGTTTGAGCCCCTCACTGTGTGGTTGTTCATTATGGCAGCCCTAGGAAACTCATCCAGAGAGTTTGCCTGGGGTGGGACTTATTTTTTATTTATTTTTTCTTGAAAGAGGGCTGTACAACTCAGAACCGTTTCAAGTGGGTGTCTTCATGGAGTTTCCTTAAAATTCTTACCAAACTTTGGAGAGATGGTCAGAGAACAAGATGAGAATTTCATCATGTTGCAAACCAAATTGTGAAATAGGTCCAAACGCAGTTAAAACCGCAACAGGTTCTGATCTTGTACAACAAATTGTTTCCTGAATTTGCACACAGTTTGAACTCACTCACCCGCCATGTGTATGGATTTGAAATGCTCGCTGCTCATGAACAGTGCTGAGAGTGGATTCTCACAGTAACCGACCTCTGCTCTCCAAATCTCAGTCTCTCAGCATTGTTCTGTGGCTCTGCTGTTCCATTGAACCACATAAGGCAAGCCTTTCTTTGTAAATGAGCCAAGAACTTTTTATTTAATATGCAAGATACCTACAAAATATGCCATGCCCTATAAAATTGGAAGTTGTGAATAAATCCAGTGTTCCAAGGGAATGCTATTCTTCCACAGTGCTGTCTGATTTATAAAGTACTTTATCCATTAGCTGGGAGTGTCGTGGAAATGGAGCTTTGATTTTGACCTACATTGGAATCATGAAAATATAGTGTTTTAGAACTAGAAAGCCAGTGGCTTGTACCTTCTATTTCACCTCATAGTGGAAGGGATAGGCCTATTGTTGTGGTTTAAGGTCTCTGTATTAGTTTTCTGTTGCTGCTTGATCAGTTTTCGGAAAAAACAGTTCATTATTGCTAAGTTCTCTAGGTCAGCTGTCCAGGTGTGGTATAACTGTGTCTTCTGCCCACAAGGCAGAAATGAAAGTGTCAGCCCAGGCTGTGATTCTGTGCATGACCCAGGCTCCTCATCGGCTCTAGGCAGAATTTAGTTCCTGGCAGCTATTGGACTGAGGTCCTTGGTTCCTTGGTGGCATTGACCAGGGGACTGGTCCAGTTCTCAGAGGCCGTCTTGTGGTCCTCATCATGTGTCTTCACGGTTGCTCACTTCTTTAAAGCCCACAGGAGAAATGTGCTTTCTCTCTCTAAAGATCTCTGATTATTTTTAAGCGATGACACCCATTTTGGTGAGACCCACTAGGATAATCTCCCTTTGGATGAACTCAACATCAACTAATTTGGAGTCTTCATTTTCATCAAATAACATACAATTGAGAATTGAATCTTGACATATTTGTAGTCACACTCCATCCAAGGGGAAAGGACGTACAGGGCGAGTGACCCAGAGTGTGGCTACCTTGCAGGCCCTGCAGAAGCCCACCTGCTGTCACCTTCCACTTGATGGGGGCTGGCCCCCTTGGAAGTGAAGCCAAGTGATACTTCATGCTTTATTGAGTAGTTTCTTTTCTGTTGTAGGAGGACAGCTATTTTTCATTAAATGAGTGCGTTAAAGCTATATTGGTTAAATTGCACCAATTCCAAGAAGTTTGTTTTGTGAAGAAATGAACATGCTAAAAACATATAATATGAACTTGTTTCTACTAAACCTTTGTCAAGTAAATTTCAATATGTGTGTATATATAGATGAAAACAGGAAAAAGCATGGACATGTATGTACTGGGTTATGAACATGTTACTAATATGGGATAAGCCGGCAACTAGTTTAGGAGCTGCTGAGCTATAGGTGCCTGCAAGGCAGCACCCTCCAACCCATATGTAATTCTGTCCTCCTATTTGTCATTCAATATTTGCTTCACCCAGGACCTCCAGGAAAACACCATCAAGATACATATGTTAGGCCCCCTGTGGAATTTTGTGGAAGTATCATGAAACCCCCAGATGGCTTCATTCCCGCAGAGGCAGCCCCCAGGAACATCACACAAGAGTCCAACAGCTGGGGCTCTGTTCCACCAGAAACCATGACTAGAGGAGGTGCTGGGGTGCTCAGTCCATTTCCCCTCCCCCACACCCCTTTCTCCTCTGTCTCACTGCCTATGAGGGCTATCTCTGTGTGGGGCATCCCATGTATCTTTGTGTGTGTGTGTGTGTGTGTATGTGTGTGTGTCTTAAATAATACTTTATCACTTTGTTCACCTCGTATGTGCCTGTACTTTAAAATGCTTCTCTAGGTACAAAGCAAGAGCCTGGGAAATTAATAACCTACTTCCTTAACTCCTTTACCTGGGAGTTGGGACAGGGAAGTAGTTAATGCAGGTGAGGGAAGTGAGAGAGGGGAATACCACACAAGATGGACAAAGGAAAAGAGAGATTGAAATGTAAACCTGTGTATCATATCATCACATGTGAGCGTATACTCAAAATTATCTTTAAGATATTTAACTATAAAAGAATGCTGGAAATCACCACTCCCTCCTAACAAGGAGCACAGAGCTGAACACAGGGAGAACACAATGCTCTTCTTGGATCCAGCAGGGAAGTGAGGTCCCAAGGCCAGCTCTGCCCTGCAAGTTGGAGAAGGAGAAGCAGCTGCAGGGCATCCCCACCTACCAGAGCAGAAACCTCCGCGGGACAGTGTCAGGGTAGAAAACTCCACACTATAGTAGATGAACTGCCAGAGGCACACACTCCATTGTGGCGGTGGGAGAGGGGGCTTCCATTTTTATGGGCTTTGTCTCAGAGAGCTCCAACAGACTCTCACAAAGAGTATCGAAGAAAAAATCTGTCACCCCTCCAGGAGGAAGAAGGGAAAAGGAACCATTCTGAACCGTACTGGAATATTGCATTCTTCTCCATGAGGTCTGCCTTTGGAGAAATTGTTTTACCAAAGCCTAGCCTGCTGGAGTTTTTTGTTTGTTTGTTTGTTTTTTAAAGATTCACCTATTTACTTGAAAGTCAGATTAACACAGAGAGAGGAGAGACAGAGCAGGAGAAGGAGAGGTCTTTGATCCATTGGTTCACTCCCAAACCAGCCGCAATGGCCAGAGCTGTGCTGATCCGAAGCCAGGAACCCAGAGCTTCCTCCAGGTCTCCCACACTGGTGCAGGGGCCGAAGGATTTGGGCTATCCTCTACTTCCTTCCCAGACCATAGCAGAGAGCTGAATCAGAAGTGGAGCAGCCGTGACTTGAACCGGCGCCCTACCCAACATGCCACAGTGCCGGCCCCACCTCCGAGTCTCCCACGTGGGTGCAGGAGCCCAAGAAGTTGGGCCATCTTCCATTGCTTTCCCAGGCCATAGCAGAGAGCTGGATTGGAAGCGGAGCAGCCAGGACTCAAACCGGTGCCCACATGAGATGCTGGCACTGCAGGCGGCAGCTTTACCTGCTAGCCCCAGTGCTGACCACCGGCTGGTCAGAATCTTCCAGCCTCTGTCCCGCAAAAGGGAGGAAGTGACACTGAGACAGGCAGGAGGAGGTCTTAGCCCAGGAGCACAGGGTCACCAAGACCCAGACCTCATCATAGGTCTGCAGAATGCTTACCCATGCCCCCTGCCTTGAAACTCACAGAAATCAACCAACCAACCAACCACACTGTAGGAGGAGAGTGAACAAGTATCAGAACCAGAATAGGATATGGCAGCAGTGCTGAAATCATCTGATTGATATTTAAAAAAAAATCATGACTGAGTTCCTAGGGCTTTAATGGAAACAGCATCAGATGGATAATATAAGCAGAGATGAAAAGTCTAAGAAAGAATCAGAAAGAAATGTTAGAGATCAGAAATACTAGAACAGAAATGAAGAATGCCTTTGATGGATTCATTAGGAGAGCTGACACAGCTGAGGGGAAGATCTGTGAGCTCAAGGACATGACAGAGAAAATAGAGAGGAAAACATCAAAGACTCGTTGGACCACTGCAAAAAGTGTCAAATATGCACAGTGGAAACACCAAAAGGAGGAGAAAGAGAGAGAAGAACGAAGCAGTGATGACTGGGCATTTTCCCAGATCAGTGTCAGGTGCCAACCAGAGATCCAACAAGCTCAGCGAACAGTCATCAGGACAAACACCGAAAGCAGAAACAAACAGGAAATCGCCATACTTAGATGTATCATATTTACACTTTAGAAAATCAAAGAAAAAAAGGAAAAGAAGCCAGAGAGAAAAAAATGCACCTTATTTACAGAGGAGAAAAATAAGAATTACTTCTGACTTCTCAAAAAAATAGAGCAGAATCAATATTTGAAGTGTTGGAGAATGAAGCCACTATTTCCAGTTCTGTACCTTTTGAAATAATTCTGAAAAGGCAGGAAAAAATAAACACTTTCTCAGACAAACAAAGATTGAGAGACTGTATTGCCAGTAGACTTGCCTTTCATTAAATGTTAAAAGCAGCTCCTCAGGGTGAGGGAAAACAGGTCAGAAACCCAGCTCTGCAAGAAGAAAGGAAGGTCATCAGTAAGTGAATAAGTAAAGGTCAAATGAGAACTTGTCGTTTTCCTTGTTAACTGATCTAAGAGATAACATCATGTGAAAGTAACAGCAGGATAATGAATTTGCTATCTATGCACGTATTTGTGCTTGTGCTTATTTGTGTGTGAAATGAATGATAACAGTGACATAAGGGATGGGAAGGATGAATTAAGAATATTTTGTGAGGCTGGTGCTGTGGCATAGCTGGTAAAGCCACTGCCTGCAGTGGGGGCATCCCGTATGGGCGCCACTTTGAGTCCTGGTTGCTCCACCTCCCATGGAGCTCTCTGCTATGGCCCGGGGAAGCAGTGGAAGATGGCCCAAGTCCCTGGGCCCCTGCACTCCTGACTTCCGTTCAGTGCAGCTCTGGCCATTGCAGCCAGTAGGAGAGTGAACCAGTTGATGGAAACCTCTCTCTCTCTCTACCTCTGCCACTCTGTAACTCTGCCTTTCAAATAAAAAAATAAATATTTTTTAAAAGAATATCTTGTTCTTATAAAATATTTGCACTGTTAAGAAGTACAGTGTTAAAATCAATTTAGATTGAATGAATGTTGCACACTCAACACTCATTTAAAGACACTCAGCAAAACATTTGTGATGCCAGATATATGGGTATCATTCCTCTGTATACCAAGCCATTCTCCAGCAGACAAGTTGTTAAATGCATATGCTATAATGCAACTGAATTCTGACACTGTCCACCTGTAGTGGGAATCAGATCCCATATGTTAGGAGTTCGGTCCCACAACACTGGCCCGATATCAGAAGCCAATTGCAAGTAGCTGGTTATTACCTACACTTCTGGCTGACCAGCTGAAAGTTTGATAAAATAGTAGGAGAAGCTCATAGAGCTCAGGGAAACACTTCACTTATGTTTACTGGTTGAACTTCATTATCCCCGAAAAGGTTTGTGTGTTGTGAGCCTGGTTTCCAGGAAGATGGTATTGAGAGGTGATAGCGTTATGGGCATAAATATCTCAATTTTTGTTCCAAATTCTTGCCCCCACAGAGATAAGAACCCAAAGCAGAGGCATAAGTAGAGTGCACAAGTGAAAGCTGGACTTATTTAAAAGAGAGAGAGAGTGAAAACACACTCACAAGTGAAAGTGGACGGGCAGCTCCACATGGATAGACACCCATCATGAGTGGGCTGGGGAGTTTCTGGAGAGGAGGAGGAGGCCAAAGAAGGTTTCATGAGCATGATCCTGAAGCTCAGTAAGCACAAGGACTTTTTTTTTCCTTACATGTGTCAGTCTCTTTTGAAGTAGGAAGTGGTACTCTAATTAAATATACAAATGGGATGGAGTTGAGCATGTGTGAGGCTTTCTGGGGATTTCATGGCGCCTCCATGTAGGGCTTAACTTCTACTTGGCCATGGTGGTATCTCCTCCTTCCTGGTCCCAGATGAGATACAGGTATATCATGGGGAAGTGGGCATACTGGATTGACAGCTGAAGTGGGTAGAGTTACATGCAGTGCTGTACAGAAGTTATGAAAATATTCTCGCTCAGTTAATCACCGCCTTATCTTGTGTAGTTCCTCCTTTCCAGTAGGATTTTTAAGAGGCGCTGAGGTATTCTGGTGAAAACCTGGTCCATTCTAGCAAGAGGATTGCTGTGAAAGCCAGAGCCTGGCCGCTTCTGGATATCTCAGGGCCCTTATAGTGCTGTTTGGACTTTCAGCTTCCAAAACTGTGAGCTGAATATCATAGCTGGCCGAAACTATTTCATCACAGCCACGGACTAACACAGTTGGTTTATTAGTAAAGGAAATCATAGAGATTATGGTGAATGGCCAGATGAAGAGGCATGTAGTTCTGGGTCTGATAGGGTCTCAGGCACAGAGCTCCAGACTCTTGGAGTTGGGTGCACCACCTACCAGGTATTGGGTGTATTCTGCAACCTGGAAGCAACCCATACCCCATGGCTCTGGAATTTTTAAGGAAGCTTAATCATGAAGGTATGAATGATTATTAACTCTGGGTCCAGCCCCTCTCCCCTCTCCAGAGAATGGGCGGTGCAAGTGCAAGCTCCAAGCATAAGACCGGAAACTAGAAGCTAATGTGAGGAGATTATATACTGTATGATTGATTGCTAGGGCGTAACATTCCGGACATGGTAAAAATTACGGAGATGGTATAAAGGTCACTGGTTACCAGGTGCTGGGGGAGGGAAGGATAGATCTGCACAACCCAGAGAATCCTCCGGGCAGTGAAGCTATTCTGTATGAGACTAGAATGGTGGGTAGATGTCAGTGTTCCCTTGTCCAGTGTGAAATGCAATCAGAGATGGTTATGAAAATGTAGGGCCTCCGACAGTGAGCAAAAGGATGCAACAGCAGGATTCTGAAGGAAGGCTATTGGTAACTTATCTTGTGTTTCGTTCTTCCAAGATAGAGGAATTGCTGCAATACCTAGGAGAAAGCCTTTGTAATATTAACTAGGCGTAAAGGTTATAGGGCCCTGGAAGAAATCTTTACATGTCATGGAACAGAAGCGTCCAGGTGTGACTGCAGTGCAGAGGACAAATCAACATGTGCCTGGTGCCGGGTGTCTCCACAGCCTGAAATCAACAGTGTTCCCTGTGTCCACATGGCACACAGCGTAGCATCTGCCATTGTGGCGAGTGGCTCCAGATGTTGAGTCATGGCTCTGTGCATCTTGACTTGACTCCCATGCAGTATCTGTACCTGTTAGCATGATCTATATGTAATTCCTGTAATCAGAAGTCAGAGTGGAGGATAGGTAGAAAAAATAATGAAACAAGAGGGATTATAAAGGGACCATAGATGCTCTGCCTGAAGTATTAGGGGACCTATTGCTAGAGTCAAGTGCAGCTTGACTAGATTTGACTACTATAGTACAGATATTATAAAACATCTTACAACCTGTTATGTAAAACCTTTCCCAACATTCTGCCTTTAAGTGACAAAATAATGAAATACACATAAGTCGTGACTTTTATATAACTAAACTTGTCAAGGTATCACAATAACTGAATGCCATTATTAGATGTATATGAATGCTCATTTGAAGGGCTAGCAGTATTATGGTGAGTAATGAAATAAAGGTGTTCTAATTCACAAATTATTTCTTACTTATTGACAGAATTGGATTTTCCTTGCCTTTAAGCAAATCGCTAATTATGTTATTAGGACCAAAATAATAGCATAATTTGTATTCTGTTTTCAGTAACAAACGGAATCATTAAATATGTATACTTATATTTAAAAGGGATAGCACTTGCAGTTATTTGTCAAAAACTGTGGATTACATTACATGCAAAATTTGAAAATATAAAGGTATTTTAAAAGTTGTAAATAAAGCAGCTACATTTTCATTTTAATCAAAATTCAAACTTGCAAATTAAATTTCTGAGCATCTAAGTTTTAAATAGAAGTGATTTAGAGCTCATATTTATTGTATTGTTTTTAAAAACCTAACAAATCTCATTAAGAGCTTGTATACAAAGAAAACTACTCTCTAATGTTTAATGTTCCTATGGTTGCTAAGATAAAGGAAAAAAAGTCAAAGTAGTAGCATAACTTACAGTGTTAAGTTGACAGCTACCACGTGAGTACACTTAAAAACTTATTAAGAAATAAGTTTATTTTGGTGCAAAAAATTTGATAGCCATTTATAGCTTTTTTGTAATGTGCATTTTCCGTGAATTTTTGAAGACTGCTTATATTCATGGATTTCAAAAAAATTTTGCACAAAGTAAACTTATCTTTTAATTCTATTTTCCATGAATCATTTGATATATACCTGTACTCAGTTATAAGTTTAAGAGTAATGTGGATTTTTAAAAAAATTTTTAATTAATTTTTTTTTTGACAGGCAGAGTAGACAGTGAGAGAGAGAGAGAGACAGGTCTTCCTTTTCCGTTGGTTCACCCCCAAATGGCCGCTGCGGCCAGTGCACTGCGCTGATCCGAAGCCAGGAGCCAGGTGCTTATCCTGGTCTCCCATGTGGGTGCAGGGCCCAAGCACTTGGGCCATCCTCTACTGCCTCCCCGGGCCACAGCAGAGAGCTGGACTGGAAGGGGAGCAACTGGGACAGAATCCGGCGCCCCGACCGGGACTAGAACCTGGTGTGCTGGTGCCACAGGTGGAGGATTAGCCTATTGAGCTACAGCTGTGCCGGCCATAATGTGGATTAAATAATACAGTTAAGGTTTGCCAAGTTGTAAAAAGCAACAGATGGAACCAGACATTGGAACACAAAGTAAAATAAGATCCTTGACTTTCAGTATTTCAAGGGCAAGATAGGCTCCTGAGCAGGGGTTTCTGCATTCTGAGACTCAGGATTCTCTGTTAATTTTTATGTCTTGTCTTTTAATCTGATTACTCAGGTCCTCCTCATATGCTGAAGCAATGTCACTCTGATGTTGGAAAATGTACAATTCAAAATTTTCATGGCATTGAAGTGCAGTCAGATTGTGCGCTGAGAGAGACAGCAAGAGTCGTCTGTGGATTGTGGTTCCTGGGTCTGAGTGGCACTGACTGTGAGAGTGTGTGTGTAGGATGATGCTTCAGAAATGTGCCAGTGATGAAGGCTAGATCCCTATTGACAGAAATGCCCTTGCATTCTTCAGGGCATTTGTTTTCCTATGTGCATTTATGATGTGTAGAATTTGCCAGCAGGCAAACGCTGGGGAAGTACTCTATTGCTTAGGTCTAAGATTACCCTTAGATCATATGTGTAAGTGAGAGAATAGAGAGAGGAGCTAGGCTTTGAGATAGAACATTTTCAGCCATTGCATCAGGAACTGAGAAGTGGTAGAACAGGCATAGGACTAGGCAAAGAGGAGGGATGCTTAGCCGTTGGCAGACCTGGCTCAAGGAAGAGTGCTCGTCAGAACAGAGCCATAAGGATTGGGTCTATTCTTCTTCTAGACAGGATGGTGTGAGTGACCATAGTTCAGTCCACTCTGTTTAACAAAGGGCCAGCTAGCTCCTTCCATTCGCTGGAAATGGAGTACACGTGGAACTTGGGAGGCCCCTCTCCTAATAATCTCCATAACTGGCTTGAGTTTGAAAACTACTGTTGAGGAGAAATGAGGACAGAGGCCAGTTTCCCACTTCTGGATGCTCTTCTAGGTGGCAATATGTTGCAGTAAATATATTCTGTTTTGGGGCTCTATTTTTCAGGCCTAGAATTCCAATAGACAATTGGGTACCAAAATAAGTTGTCATCTTTTGACCTCTATAACTCAGGATAGGAGTAGACCTACTATTAAATGCCTCATCACACAATTCTACAACCTTCCCTTAATATGTTTTCAAAGCAAGAAAATAAGTTTTTGGATATTTGCTTAGTAAATATTGTTTCACATTCTTATGAATTTTGAGTCTTGAAGATGTGTTATATCTTGATACTCTTCGTCTCCAGCCTTCTTTATTATGACAAAAACAGTTACACTTGGCATATGTTTATCAAGAGAAATCCCATCCCTATCTACCTCTCCCCAAATAAGCGCTATCAATATTACCCAATTTTATAAAGAAAAATAGCTATATTTAATGGAAAATGGAAAAAATATTGAATATGAGTCATCTTTAGGTAAGAAATCATGCCTCTTTAGTTAAGAAGTGATGCCAATTTCCTCTTCAGAGTTTCAGTTTATCAGTTAACAGTCCCACATTCAAGTGGTTGATATGCTGTTGTCTGATGCTTAGTTTCTGCCTTTGAGAACTGACCCAGTACATGGGGTGATGTTCTGCCAACCATCATCCATCCGTCTGTCTATCCATCCACTCATTGACAGTTAGCCATATGCCAGACATTATCTCAGTTTTAAAACTGGGACAAAAAAATCCTTCCTTCTTACAAATTATAGTTAGAGACAGATTCACTAAATAACACCTCAGGTACTCATTTGTCAACAAAGTGTGCTAGGTCCTATGAAAAAGAGTTGGGCTCTGTGAGTGAGAATAAAGGGAAACCTGGTTTATATTTGAGAGTTCGAACACCTCCATAGAATGACATCAGGTTGGGCCAGCACTGTGGTGTAGAAGGTTAACCTCTGCCTGCTGTGTCAGCATCCCATATGGACACAGTGGATGGAGTCCCAGCTACTCCACTTCTGATCCAGCTCCCTGCTAATGCACCTGGGAAGGCAGCAGAAGATGGCTCAAGTGCTTCGGCCCCTACACCCATGTGGGAGACATGAAAGAAGCTCCTGGCTCCTGGCTCCTTGCTCTTCTCTCTCTCTGTCTCTGTCTTTCAAATAAATAAAATTTTTAAAAGGAATGACTATAGTTTGATACTTAAAGGATGAGAAAGAGAGATGAAGAAAGTCCTAGGCAAGAGAAGAAATTCAGTGGGGAAGAGTAGCTCCTGGGTCTGTGCAGTGAGGTGAGTTTGGAGCATAGGTCTGATTTGGATGAGCCAAGGCTCTGTGGGTTCCAGCGGGATGTACAACATGGAAGGATATTACCTAGGATTTTGAAACTGCCCCCATGACCAGAGCTTACTGATCCGAGGGCGTCATCTGACTTGCTTGATCAACCAAAATTTCCCTTTCAGAAATTTAGAATTTTCTGTTAAAAGACACAGGCTCTGAAACCTCAGTAATTCTAGAAAGCCCGTGTTTTCACTCCTGGGGCCCCAGTGTTTCATACGTCCCTGTCCTCACCCAGAGTTTCCTGTATTCTATTATCTAATCTCAGTATTCCCATAAAGTTATTTACCATTATTTGTTCACGCTAGATATCTTTCATTTATTTCACTTTCAGCAGAACACTGATGGACGTAATTATCAGTTGGTACATTTCTGTAGTGACTTTTATATTTTGTTAGTGGTTTTAGATGGCTGAACCAAAGAACAAATATGGAAGAAAGATGAGCGGAGAAAATCATTTAAAAGATATTTTCTCTCATTTCATATTGTCTTTTCATTTCTAACTGACTTTCCTTTGTTATGCAAAAACTCTTTTGAAAAACAGATTTATTCATTAGGCAGGGTGACAGAGAGGGGGAAGAGAGAGAGATTGATACTCCATTCACTGGTTCATTCTCCGATTGACCAATGGTCAGGGCTGGCCCAGGCTGAAACCAGGGGCCTAGAACTCCATCTAGGTCTCCCACATGGGTGGCTGAGGCCCCAGTACTTGGGACACCTTTCTCTGCTTTGCCAGGTGCATTAGCTTGGAGCCGGGTTGGAAGTAGAGCAACCGTGGTGACTCAAACCAGCACTCTGATATGTGGTGCCGGCATCACAAGCAGTGGCTTAACATACTGCAGATGATAGTTTTGTTGTTATATCTGGTCACCGTTTTTGCTTTTTTGAGATAAGAAGTTTTGGAGCTTTTTTACTGAGTTGTACTGGGTAAAGGAATAATTTTTCTCGATGATGCCCTTGGATTCTAAAAAGGAGAGGATAAAACTGAACTCAATTGGGATGCTCAAAAAAAAGTGTTTTTTTTTTTTTTTTTAAGACTTGCTTTTCTTCTACTCTTTCTGTGGCTTCAGTGACAGCTCTGACTGTTGGAACAGAGGCATCATCAAGACCCCCAGTGTTTCCCAAGAAGGTCCACATCCTGCAAGGACTCTGTTTAGCTTTAAATGAATTGGCTGCAGTGGGCTGGAAAGCAGTCATCTTCATATAAAGCACTGAATCTTTGCTCTTGCGTAATTCTGTGCCCTCATTGTTGCAGGAACTTTGGGAGCTAGGGGAGGGACAGATGTCACCATTCAAGCACTTAGGTAGGTTAGGCAGAGAGAATGCTGCCTGGAAAGTCTGTAGAAGGCAAGGGTCTGGAATCCATTGAAATTCAAAACAAACAACAACAATGAAAACACATGATAATACTGCAGCATCTCAACTGTTTCACCTTTAATGTGGGAGCCAGCATTTAGGAAAAATGGTTTTCATTTTCAATGGAACAAATATGGTTTTAAAATTTAACATGATCTGGAGTCCATGCTATGAGATAAGTTTAAAAAATTCTAGTTTATCATTTTCTCGTTCTCTCTTACTTGTTAGCTTTTGTTTTTCCCATTGCTCTCATTATATCTCTTTTCTCACCATAAAAATGAGGCTGACAATGCTAACTCTATAAACTTGCCATGAAAATTAAATAAGGGACAGATATTTGGCACAGTGGTTAAGATGTCACTTGGGGCACTCACCTGCCCCATTGGTCAAAGTCCCAGTGCTGCTTTGTACCCAGCTTCCTGCTGATGTGAATTCTGGGAGGCAGTAGGTGATGGCTGTGGTAGATGGGTCCCTTCTACCCATGTGAGAGACCTAGATGGAGTTCCTGGCTCCTGGTTTTAGTCTTGTCTAGCCTTGGCTATTGTGGGCATTTTGGGGAATGGCCTACCTGATTAAAGACCTCAATCTGAGGGCTGGTGCTGTGGCTTCAGTGCCAGCATCACATATGGGCACTGATTTGAGTCCCGGCTGCTCCACTTCTCGTCCAACTCTCTGCTATGGCCTAGGAAAGCAGTAGAGGATAGCCCAACTGCTTGGGCCCTTGCACCCACATGGGAGAATCAGAGGAAGCTATTGGCTTCTGACTACTGATCGGCTCAGCTCCGGTGACTGCAGCCATTTGCGGCATGAAGCAGTGCATGGAAGCCCTCTCACTCTCATTGCCTCTCCCTCTCTGTAATTCTTTTTGAATAAATAAATAAATAAATCTTTTTTTAAATACCTCTCTCATTCAATAAAAATATTTTTTAAAAAAAAGAATTAGGACAGAAAAATATTGTATCAATGAATAATAGATAAGCTATCCATAGCTTTTCTATTTTCTTTTTAAGGTTTATTTATTTGAAAGGCAGAGTTTCAGAGAGGCAGAGAGGGAGAGAGGTCTTCCTTCTGTTGGTTCACTCCCTAGATGGCTGCAACACCCAGAGTTGGGCCAATCAGAATTAGGAGACTGGAGCTTCTTCCAGGTCTCCCACGTGGGGGCAGGGGCCCAAGTACTTGGGCCATCTTCTACTGCTTTCCCAGGCCATAGCAGAGAGCTGGATCTGAAGTTGAACAGCTGGAACTCACAGTGGAGTCCATATGGGATGCTGGCACTGCAGGTAGTAGCTTTACCCCCTATACCAGAACGCCGACCCCAATCTGGTGATAGCTTTTCAATGGATAGTTTTCTTTTCTTTCTGGCCAGTTGAAAATAATATCTAGTAAGTCTCGTATATGTTGATTGAAAAAATTAATTTATAATCAAAGGCTGTATAACTTATAGAATGAATCAGATCTGGTGCTTATTGTCAAATCCTGAATTATCTTGTGAAGATAAAAGAGATTAATGCTTGGTAATTGATTTTGCTGATAGTTGTTTTTAAATTTGAAAACTGCTCTTTAACTGATGATTGATATTCTTGTTAGGAACCGTACTAAACCAGAGTGATGTTTATCTCCTTGCAAATAAATTTAGGAACCAAAGATCCAGTGTGGGAACAACTTGCCATTTCTGTAGCTCATAAGAATGTATGCGTTGGCCATGCTTGAGTACCACTGATAAATAAAACAGGCTGAGAAAGTTTAGCTACAGGCTGGATTGAGAAATTTGCTAGTCTAGGTGTGTATTTGGCAATCAAACTTCAGCTGTGAAGTGTGTCTGAAGCTATGCAAAGCTTCCAGACTCTGAGGGGAGAAATGGACCAATATAAGTGAATTTAAAGAGGTCATAGTTTATTTTTACCAGACATTTGAGCAATGTTTTCTTTGTTTCTAGCTCTGAGGATATTAAACAGATTAATTCATTTAAACCCTGCAGCAACCCTACACAGAAGGTCCTATGATGACCTGCACCTTGCCCCCTGGGAAAAGGAGCCACAGAGCAATGGCTTGTGGACTTCAGCATTGAATGCACTTTGTTTTAGGCTTTGACCTTGTAACTTCAGTGAAATGGTGTTTACATCACCTGTGTCTTTAAGGATGTGAGGAAGAGACTTGCTCATGCTGTGAGAAATGGTGGGGATTATAGGATTAATAAGAAGTGAGGAGCACCCACTAGCATTTCAACAGCTGGGGGTTAAGCTGGGTCCCAGGTGTCCGAGGCCATAAGTACCTCCAGGAGGCCTCAGTGAGAGCTGAGTTGGTGACTCATCCCCTGTCAGGACTCAACAGCTCCCCTGTGCACCAGACATCCGCATGTTGTGCTAGAACAGTTACTCTCATTCATTCTTGTTGCTTTTTTCTGTATCCAATTTAATTCCAGTTGATCTGATCATGGACATTTTGTCACCTTTCTGTTCAAAGGTTGTTTAGGGGTGGAGTTTGGTATCAAAGCTGACGGTTGTATTTCCTCTCGGGCTGTTTTTCACATGGGCACCACTTCTTGGTTTGTTCAGTCGGGATGCCAGTGGCGATGCCATACCCTCCAAGGCTTTGCAACCTCATCAACAGACTCCCCCATGGCTCATTTCTCTAAGGGAACTCAGTGTAGTGGACACTTGCAGGCTTGTAGTCGTCACGCAGTGCCAGTTTCCAAACGCTCACGTTCATCTCAACGCCCAACTTGACTCCAAGATGAAAAGATGAAATCTGCTGCTGACCGTCTGGGCTCTATCAACCCAACAGACTGTGGTCCTGGCCATCTGGTCTCTTTCATCCCAGTAGGCTTTTGGACTTTCCTGGTGATCGTAGCAGTGCTGTGGTGCTCTTGTACTTCCTTCTTGCTCTTGCTTGAACTCCGGATTTCTCATGTCCACATTAAACTCATCATCAACTTCCATCCTTCACATGCATTGCAAATTCAGCAGAGACATCTCTAGCTGCCTCCCGTAATCCTCTTGCATGGAGATGCACTTCTTTTTTACACTATCTATGCTGCTTACCAGTTACTGGCAACGTTGGTTTGGTTTCCTACGTCATCTGACTTCTGGGCATAAATAGAGGAAATGTCTAACTTCTAAAAATATTGTGGCTTTCACATGAGTGATAATAGTTAACCCTTAAATAACATCTGCTGTGTGTCACGTTGTTGTAACTGCTTTTCATAGATATTTGGTCATTAATTTTTTTTTTGACAGGCAGAGTGGACAGTGAGACAGAGAGACAGAGAGAAAGGTCTTCCTTTTTCCGTTGGTTCACCCTCCAATGGCCGCCAAGGCCAGTGCGCTGTGGCCGGCGCACTGCGCTAATCCGAAGGCAGGAGCCAGGTGCTTCTTCTGGTCTCCCATGGGTGCAGGGCCCAAGGACCTGGGCCATCCTCCACTGCACTCCCGGGCCATAGCAGAGAGCTGGACTGGAAGAGGGGCGACTGGGACAGAATCCGGCGCCCCAACCGGGACTAGAACCCGGTGTGCTGGCGCCGCAGGCAGAGGATTAGCCTATTGAGCCGCGGCGCCAGCTGGTCATTAATTCTTACAATAATCTTGTGAAGCAGGCACTGCTTTTATCCATAGTTCACAGCAGAAAGAACTAAAAATGTTAACTGAAGTAAATTGTGTTTAAGAAAAAGAATTCAAAATGGATGGCAGTGGAGAATGGTATTAGTATCTTAACTTGAAATATGTATTGTGGGATGCATGTATGCTTGAGTTTGTGTGCAAATGTGAACCAAACTGCACTTCTGTAAACATGATTTTAAAATACAAAGGTACTTTATAAAGTTTGTGGAAATGGAATTGAAAACAAGTTTACTTTGTGCACTGAAAATTTGAAATGCATGCATATGAGTTTATGAAAAATGTGTATCATAGAATTATGCATGAGAGCCTTTGTGGTAATGTAATAAATAAAGCTGCCGCCTATGATGCCAGCATCTCATGGGTGGCAGTTCTGGCCCCAGTTGCTCTACTTTAGATCCAGCTTCCTGTCAATGGCCTGGGAAAAGCAGCGGAAGATGACCCAAGTGTTTGGGCCCCTGAACCCACATGGAAGACTCAGATGGTGTTCCTGGCTTCATTGTAGCTCAGCCCTGGCTTCTGTGGCCATCTGGCGATCTCTCTCTCTGTCTCTCTGCCTCTCTCTGTAGCTTGTTCAAATAAATTAAAAAAAAATTTTTTGCATGAATTTCTAAAATGAACTTATCTATTAATTCCATTTTCTACAATTTTTTTTTGTCATTTTATTTGAAAGGGGGGTTTACAGATAGAGGAAGACAGAAAGAGAGGGATCTTCCATCCACTGGTTCACTCTCCTAATGGCTGCAGTGGCCCGGGCTGGGCCATGCTGAAGCCAGGAGCCAGGCTTTTGCTGTTCTCACAGGCACAGTAGTAGGGAGCTGGATTGGAAGTGGGGCAACTGGGAATCGAACAAGTGCCCATATGGGATGCAGCATTGCAGGTGTCAGCTTAACCCATGAAGCCACAACGCTGGCCCCTCCACAAGCTTTTTGAAGGTTCCTCACACATGCTGTCTTGGAAAATGACATAATAACTTTCCTTATTCAACAAACAAGAGACTCAAGAGATGGATATTTAACAGAATATCTGAAATTCAGTTGAAAGTCAAGTTCTTGAATTCTTTTTTCCACTGTACATTTCACATTTTGTATCCCACTGTAACACAATAGTGAAAATCCTTGATAAACAACTTGACCCTGTCTTGCTATGAGCTCCTCGGTCTGAGATCAGGAAACACCTGCATTATAGACTCCAGCTCTTGAAGGCGGTTGAACTGTGTGGTCTATATTGCTCTTTCAGATTCTGTTATTTTATGTTCTGTTATTTTTTCCCCCTCTCTGAAGGGTTGATTTTCCACCTCCTGACTGATTAGAAGGAAGATGAGAAAACACTTGAGTTGTAAGAATTCTCTTTATTCAACATAAATCAGGAGTTATTCATGTGAACAAGCCCAGGAGGTTATTTACCAAAAGGTTATTTGGCAAAAGACTCAGTATATTTTAAAAGAATATTGCAGATGTGGGGGCTTGATACTTTCCTGTTGAATGAATAAATTGAAATTAAAGTTGTCTTAGTTAATGTCAATAACATGAGTTAGCCTCAATGTTTATGAGGATCTTAAAATAGAATTTTACCTTTAAAACTTGCCTTCCTGTATTTTATTTTAAGTTATCAAGGAAGTTCTATTCCGGGAAAGCTGTTACATTGAAGCCAGTGACTTATTAAGACGAAAAAATAAATGAGTGATGTTAGGTTTGCAAAGAAAGGAAAGAATGGCAATTAGTCACAGTTCATTCTGAAAAGAATTGGAGGGACAAATGACCCCAAATCTCTTATAGTATGACATTCTTGTTCTTCATCAGACTGCTGTGAATTGAAATGAGAAGCCTGTTGTGTTTGTATATTTATGTATGTGCAAAGACCTATGCCTTGGCAGCTTTGTGCAAGCTATGTGAAAAAAAAAAAATAGTGGGCATTTTCAATTCAAATTGTCCTGTAGATTCTATGCTGCAAATGAGGGTTTTCATTAACAATGACTCAGTGCCAGGATTGATGTGTTTCCTAGCTCTAGTCCTGTTCTAAAACCAGAAAATTCACCACTAATACATTTTATTTCTCTCTTTTTAGGATCTGTCCTATCTGCAGCAAGCCACTCAGAAGCCAAAAGCACGGAAGAAGCTTGGTGATTTCCTGGAAATAGACGGCCTCAGGTAGCCTCAGGTGAGAGCTACTGGGCTTCCATTTTTCTACCCTTTGTTTGTTTTTTTTAGCACTAAAGACCTCTGTAGAGCCACTCAAGGATAAAATTCGTCACTGATCACCCTCCTGTCTCCCAGCACTGGTCTCTCCCCTCCCTCAAGTAATCTCTGCATATGGTTAACAGTGAGTGAGGTCTGTTCTGCCTTCAAAGAGCCTGTAGTCTAATGGGTCTCTACGTGTGTGTGTATGTGTGCATGTGTGTGTGTGTGTGTGTGTGTGTATTATGTTATACCCCCACATTATAGGTATCTTTCATTGCCCTAAATAAAATCCCAGGGAACAGCTACTGGTACAGAGAAGGGCACATCCCCCAGTGATGTGTGGAGGGCAGGGCAGTGTTTGGAGTAACACTGGGGGAGAACTATCCATGCACAAAAACAAGGCAAGGGACTATGGTATGAAGGACCAGGAGCCATTCTCCATTGCTGCAAGGGGTTGTGGGGATATGAGGCAGGCATCTGCACAGAGGTGATACTGGGCTAAGGGACTTAAGGGACCTAGATCGCTTTCTGCAGTGCATGGGGAAGTCTTGGTGGGTTTGAGGCTGGAAATGAGCTGAATAGGTTTCATCTTCAGTAAGCCACAGTGGTGTCTGTGTATGGGATGACTCTGAGTAAGAAACCAGTTAGAAAACTGGAGGGCCGGCGCTGCGGCTCACTAGGCTAATCCTCCGCCTAGCGGCGCCGGCACACAGGGTTCTAGTCCCGGTTGGGGCGTCGGATTCTGTCCCGGTTGTCCCTCTTCCAGGCCAGCTCTCTGCTGTGCAGTGGAGGATGGCCCAGGTGCTTGGGCCCTGCACCCCATGGGAGACCAGGAAAAGCACCTGGCTCCTGGCTCCTGCCATTGGATCAGCGCGGTGCGCTGGCCGCAGCGCGCCGGCCGCGGCGGCCATTGGAGGGTGAACCAACGGCAAAGGAAGACCTTTCTCTCTCTCTCTCTCACTGTCCACTCTGCCTGTCAAAAAAAATAAAAATAAAAATAAAAATAGAAAACTGGAGATCCTTGCCATAATCATTGAGTTTCAGTTCTATAACTCTCAAAAAATAATAATAATGCAAAGAGGTGCTTAGGGCATAGGCTCTGCAGCCAGATAGTTTGGGTTTGAAATATGTCCCTTCCACTGTGTGACCCTTGACAAGTCATTAATCTCCAGGTCTCATTTGATTCATGTGTAAAATGGTGTTGAAAAGAGAGGTCTCTTAGGGCACAGCAGGGTAAGCTGCATCCCAGATCGCATCCCCCATATGGGAGTGCTTGATTGACTTCTCTGCTTCTAATCCACCTTCCTCCTGAGACGCCTGGAAGGCAGCAGATGATGGACCAAGTTCTTGGACCCCAGCCACCCACAGGGGAGACCCAGATGGCGTTCCTGGCTCCTGACCTTGGCTTGGCCCAGAACAGCTTGTTAAACGATCGTATGGAGAGTGAGCCACAAGTCAGAAAATCTCTTCCTTTCTTTGTGTCTCCCTCTGTCTTTCTGATGCTCTGCCTTTCAAACAAACAATCTTTTAAAAAGCAAAGAAATGGCTGGCGCCGTGGTTCAATGGGCTAATCTTCCACCTAGTGGCGCCGGCACACCAAGTTCTAGTCCTGGTCGGGGCGTCAGATTCTGTCCGGGTTGCCCCTCTTCCAGGCCAGCTCTCTGCTGTGTCCCGGGAAGGCAGTGGAGGATGGCCCAAGTGCTTGGGCCCTGCACCCCATGGGAGACCAGGAGAAGCACCTGGCTCCTGCCTTCGGATCAGTGCAGTGCACCGGCCGCAGCGCGCCAGCGGTGGCGGCCGTGGGAGGGTGAACCAACGGCAAAAGGAAGACCTTTCTCTCTGTCTCTCTCTCTCACTATCCACTCTGCCTGTCAAAAAAAATAAATAAATTAAAAAAAAGCAAAGAAATTAGAGATCTCTCATCAATTACTTTGGAAATTCACAAGACAGTTTAATTTGCCGAGCTCATTGAGCTTCATCAACATTAGCTCTGATCACCTACTAAAGAGAAAGATGAAAAATAGGGTGTGTAGTGAAGAATATCAAGGATATTATTGGTATTCTTGGACAACATAGCCACTTCTCTCCACTGAAAACATAAAACATAAACATTAAAGTGGTTGTTTTACCCCAGTAAGGATTAAGCAAAAGCAAAAAGGTATATTGAAGTGAAAAAAGTTAAGGGAGGCCGGCGCCGCGGTGCCAGCACAGCGGGTTCTAGTCCCGGTTGGGCCGCCGATTCTGTCTCAGTTGCTCCTCTTCCAGTCTAGCTCTCTGCTGTGGCCCGGGGAGGCAGTAGAGGATGGCCCAAGTGCTTGGGCCCTGCACCCACCTGGGAAACCAGGAGGAGGCACCTGGCTCCTGGCTTCGGATCAGCGCAGTGCGCCGGCCCTAGCGACCATTTGGGGAGTGAACCAATGGAAGGAAGACCTTTCTCTCTGTCTTTCTCTCTCTCACTCTCTAACTCTGCCTGTCAAAAAAAAAAAAAAAAAAAAAAAGTTAAGGGAATTGAGTTGTATTTTTCACAAGAAGTCTTGACTGTATTGCTAAGCACTCTGATTTTCATTATGCAGGGTTGTATACCTGGCACAGTCTTGTATTGTTAGATTCAAGAAAAGGGCAAGAAAGGGCATCAGTATTTCTTAGGTGTGTTCACATAGGATGAATAACATTTGCGAGAGTGGCTAGCTACACATTCTATCAGCTTGTGAAAGGCTTCTCTGCCCTGAGATGCTTAATAAAATTCCAGGTTTTTCTGCCTGGCTTCTTAAGCTATCACAGTATCTTTCCCTGCCTAGCTGATGACAGTTCAGTGAAGCACAGATGTGAGGTAGTTCATTTAATTCAATCTATATTTATGTATTTAATCATTTTATTTTTAGATCTTTTTGATGTATTTAAAACTCATATTTTCATTTATTCCACACTTAAAAGTTGGTTACTTGGAAATGCATCAAAATAACGAAGGATTATTGGGGGTTTAAAATAACGTGAAAATAACCACCCATAGTTGTATGAAATCTACTTTCTATGACTGTTCTGGATACCAGCCTGTGAAATCCCTGAATTTGGCAGGTGTTGTCCCTCCCAGCCTTTTTCACTCCTCTGCCTCCCTGCTGATCCTGATCTGTGCCAGCCTTGAAGAGGGGGTGTGGGCCGTTGTAGGCTCCTTGGAAGAGTCAGTCCTTTAGTCATCCGGCAGTGATTAAAATCGTGGTGCAAGTTTTACAGGAACACTTCTATCACTGTTGTGAACATAACAGTCCTCTCTAATTTTAGGCTCCTGGCAGTCTATTTTTAACTCATGCAATTAACAGAGAGAAAATAGAAGTTGTTTGAAGGAAAAGCACTCATGTTTAATAGACCAGTAGACTGAAATGAATTAAATCCATGAAAGATAGTAGAAAATAAATAAGAAAATCAGACATCATCATTATCATCATCGTAATTATTATTATTTTTCTGGAAATTTTCAAATGTTGGACAAACGTAGTAGAAAACAGCACTTGTTAAAAATGATGTGTTCAGAAAACTATAAACTCCTAGAACAAAACAGACAAAAATCTAGGTGGCCTTTAGTTTGGTCATGCTTCTTAGTTACATCACGAAAAGCACAACTCATAAAAAAGGTCAATGCACTGCTCTATTAAAATTAAATAATGTCTATTCTGCAAAAGATAGCATTATAGGAGTAAGAGCCATGGACTGGGAAGAAATCTTTGCGAAACACATATGAGATCCAAAACTGCTATCCAAAATAAACAAAGAACTCAAAAATCTAAACAATAAGACAATTTAAAAACTCTAAGAAGGGGGCTGGCATTGTGGCATAGTGGTTAAGCCGCCACCTGCAACTCTGGCACCCCATATGGGCACCAGTTTGATTCCCAGCTGCTCCGCTTCCAACCCAGCTCCCTGCTAATGGCCTGAGAAATTAGCAGGAGATGGCCAAAGCCCTTGGGCCTCTGCACCCGTGTGGGAAACTGGAATGAAACTATAGGCTCCTGCCTTTAGTCTGGCCAGCCCCAGCTGTTGCAGCCATTTGGGGAGTGAACCAGTGCATGGAAGATTCCACACACACACACACACACCCATTTCTCCTTCTCTCTCTGTAATTCTTTTAAATAAATGAATAAATTTGTAAAAATCCATTTAAAATGAGAACACTGTCAGCAAAGCAGATCTATAAATGGCAAATAAACACACAAAAAGATGCTCAACATCATGTGTCAGAAGGAATTTGAAAATTAAAACAGCCACAATGCCACAACATTCCTGTAAGAATGGCCAAAATCCAGTACACTGATGACATCCAATGTTGTTGAGGATGTAGAGAAACAAGAACCCACATTTATTGCAAGTAGAGATACAAATTGGTGCACCCACTTGCAAACACTATGGCAGTTTTGTATGAAAATAATCATAGTCTTACTATATGGTTCAGCAATAATGCTTTTTAGTATCTACCAAAAGCTAAGTTTTATTTGCCAAACTCACAGAAATGTACACAGCATCTTTATTCATGATCATCAAAACCAAGATGTCTTTTAATAGGTGGATGAATAAATTGAGATTCAATCAGAGATTGGGATACTCTTCAGCGATTAGAAGTAAATGAGCTGGCGCCGCGGCTCAGTAGGCTAATCCTCCGCCTTGTGGCGCTGGCACACCGGGTTCTAGTCCCGGTCAGGGCACTGGATTCTGTCCCGGTTGCCCCTCTTCCAGGCCAGCTCTCTGCTGTGGCCCGGGAGTGCAGTGGAGGATGGGCCCAGGTCCTTGGGCCCTGCACCCATGGGAAACCAGGATAAGCACCTGGCTCCTGCCTTCAGATAGGTGCGGTGCGCCGGCCGCAGCGCGCCGGCTGCGGTGGCCATTGGAGGGTGAACCAACGGCAAAAGGAAGACCTTTCTCTCTGTCTCTCTCTCTCACTGTCCACTCTGCCTGTCAAAAAAAAAAAAAAAAAAAAAAAAAAGTAAGTGAGCTGTGGCTGGCGCTGTGGAGTAATAAGTAAAGCTGCTGCCTGCAGTGCTGGCATCCCTTATGGGTGCGAGTTCGGGTCCCGGCTGCTCCACTTTTGATCCAGCTCTCTGCTATGCCCTGGGAAGGTAGTAGAAGAGGCCCATGTCCTTGGCCTCCTGCACCCTGTGGGAGACCTGAAAGGGGCTCCTGGCTCCTGGCTCCTGGCTTCGTATTAACGCAGCTCCAGCCATTGTTGCCAGTTTAGGGAGTGAGGCAGTGGATGGAAGACCTCTCTTTCTCTCTGCCTCTTCTCTCTCTGTGTAACTTTGACTTTCAAATAAATAAATAAATCTTAAAAAAATAAAAGAAGTGAATGAGGTATCAAGTCACAGAAACACATGGAGAACATTTCATTGCTTATTATGCAGTGAAAATGCTAATCTGCAGATGCATACTGGATGATTCTAATTGTATGACATTCTGGAAAAGGTGAAACTGTGGTGACAGCTGAAAGAGTAGAGGTTGCTGGGGGCTCTGCAGGAGGGTGAGATGCATAGGTGCAGCACAGGGGACATTTGTACAACACTAGTGGTGGACACATGTCATTGCATATTTGTCAAACCCATAGAACCATTAAATAAGGAGAGTGAACCCTAAAGTAAACGTGGACTTTAGTTAGTAGCAATGTCTTTTAATAGGTCCTAATAGCAGTTAGGACAAATGTACAACACTAATTAGAGATGTTAAAAATAAAGGAATTTGGGATTTGATAGTGAGGTGTACAGTATTTTGGAACCCTCTGTATTTTTTGCATGACTTTTTTTTCTGTTAGCCTAAAACTACTGAAGAGATAATCTATTGGCCGGCGCTGTGGCTCACTTGGCTAATCCTCCACCTGCGGTGCTGGCACCCTGGGTTCAAGTCCCAGTCGGGGCGCTGGATTCTGTCCCTGTTGCTCCTCTTCCAGTCCAGCTCTCTGCTGTGGCCTGGGAGGGCAAAGGAGGATGGCCCAAGTGCTTGGGCCCTGCACCCGCATGGGAGACCAGGAGGAAGCACCTGGCTCCTGGCTTCCGATTGGCGCAGTGCCAGCCGTAGCGGCCATTTGGGGGTAAACCAACGGAAAAGGAAGATCTTTGTCTATGTCTTTCTCTCTCTCACTGTCTAACTGTGCCTGTCCAAAAAAAAAAAAAAGATAATCTATTGATTTAAAAATGAGGCATTTCTCTTATATTAAAGACTTGTCCTGGCATTGCCTTGGATTCCGTGTGAATTTCATGCCCTGAGCCTGCCTATCTGAGAACTTTTGGTGGCTAGGTGCTTTACAGTGGCATCCTGAAGGAGTCTGAGCAATTGTAGGAGCCAGAGTAAAACAGGATGGAAAGGCACTGACTGGGTTCACAAGTGCAGCGATGGAGCCAGTTTGTACCTTGCAGGGAGAGAGATGTACAATTCTACCATTTAGTTTACTGGGCTCCTGGAACCTTAGGGTGGTGAATCAGAAACAGAAGGTCTTTCTGTTCAGTCATTTCTATGGATTAATAAATACACACATCTCTTCTTTACCCAACAGAAGGGGTAAATTAAGGTGGACCAAGCAGGATAAAAAACATTTTAATATATTAGACTGAACTAGTACCAGGCAAGGAAAGGAACACGTAAGATTTAGAACTCGGGGAAACCATCCATTCTGTGTTCATTATGTCCATTGACATTGAAACATAAAGACATATCTAAGTGTATATTATTTGATATACAGCACAGTGGAGATATTTACAGATTCTGTAATAATTCTGAGTACAAGTTTTGGCCTTAGACCCTGGTTCTAATCTCCATTCTGCCCTTAGTACTGATTGAAGGCCAGTTACTTACAATTCTTTCTTTAGTTTCTCCATGGAGAGAGCTCAGAGCAATATTTACCTAATAGGATAATTGTGAGGAATAAATGTGATACTTACAAATGCATAGCCCAGAGCCTGTCACACAAGGAGTGTGTTCTAAATATCAGTAAACAGTGCACACTCCATCCTCAGGGTACCACTGATACTCTGCAAGCACCTGAAATCACCTGGAATGCTAGGTTGCTGCACTTAGACTGTACAGAGCTGGGGGGAAAGATGCAGCAGTTATTAGGAAAACTGCATAAACACAACTTCAGATACTTTGGTATGAACTGTGCATATGAAAGTAGCATAGACGACTACTTTTTTTTTTAAGGATTTTTATTTATTTATTTGAGAGGTAGAGTTACAGACAGTGAGAGAAACAGAGAGAAAAGACTTCTTTCCGTTGGTTCACTCCCTAAATGGCTGCAATGGTAGGAGCTGCGCTGATCCAAAGCCAGCAGCCAGGTGCTTCTTCCCGGTCTCCCACGTGGGTGCAGGGGCCCAAGGACTTGGGCCATCTTCTACTGCTTTCCCAGGCCACAGCAGAGAGCTAGATGGGAAGAGGAGCAGCCAGGACTAGAACCGGTGCCCATATCGGATGCCAGCACTTCAGCAGGAGGATTAGCCTACTGCACCACGGGACCGCCCCGAGAAGGCTACTTTTGAAAATCCAAAGACTAAGCAAGATTTTCATACCACTGCACCTACCAATGATTTGGTGTTTTAGAAACTCAAGGTACAGGGTGCTGACCAATGTGTTTGGTTGCTGTGAGTTTGTTGTGCTGTTTGAGTATGTGTGTGTATATTTTTAATGTGCCAGAACAAAGGAGGAAAAGTCTAGGATGAGGGAAGTCAGATCAGAAGGTTTTGTCCATAATTCAGTACAACCTTATTCTAAGTCTTATCAGCATTACTGTGGATTGAATTCTCCCAGGGCTAGCATGAGTTCTGTCGCACAGCGTGATCTCTTAAATCTGCCAGCTTTAAACTGCAAAACATTTTAGGAGAGTTGAGGTTTGTCCAGTGATGGAAGGTGTTTCACATAGACTTTAGATCTTTGAAAAATGAGAGATGAAGAAAAAGAGAAAACCCAATTATTTTTCAAAACTTAAAACCAGGTACAGCTGCATTTCTGGAGATTAAGAATCATCTGTATAATTGTTCAGTTTTATTATGAACTAATTTCATAAGAAAAAATAGGTAAATCTAAAAATATGAAAATAGGCCAGCACTGCGGCTCACTAGGCTAATCCTCCACCTGCGGCGCTGGCACCCCAGGTTCTAGTCCTGGTCGGAGCACCAGTTCTGTCCCAGTTGCTCCTCTTCCAGTACAGCTCTCTGCTGTGGCCCAGGAAGGCAGTGGAGGATGGCCCAAGTGCTTGGGCCCTGCACCCGCATGGGAGACCAGGGGAAGCACCTGGCTCCTGGCTTCAGATCAGCACGGTGCACTGGCCGCAGCGGTCACTGGGGGGTGAACCAACGGAAAAAGGAAGACCTTTCTGTCGCTCCCCGTCTTCGTGGAGGAACGACACAGGACCCTGCGCTGTTCTTTCGTCTGCTCGGCCCTCCCCGGGTTTGCTGCTGGTTCTTCCCGGGTTGGCTACCATCCCTTCCACCTCCATGGAAGGGCGGTTCCCCCTGCCACTTTTCCCCACTTCCGCGGGGGGAGCGGCACACCGCCGGCCGGCTCTCTCGGGGGCTGCACAGGTGTTCCTTCAGATAGATGTTCCCCTTAGATGTTCCTCGTGCATGTTGTCTCTCTCCTCCTTTATAGTCCTCTTCCACCAATCCCAACTCTGCTACACACACGCCGAGTACGCTGCTCTCCTCCAATCAGGAGCAGGTCCTACAGTTTATTGGTTGAACTGGAGGCAGCTGTGTAGAAGCTGTTTTCTCCTCTCCCAGCGCCATATTGTGGGAGAGCAGATGCATAGAATAAGTCTTAATTCCAGTAACTTAGTCTAGTCTGAGTTGCTCCCAGTTGCTCCCCACACTTTCTCTCTGTCTCTCTCTCTCACTGTCTAACTCTGCCTGTCAAATAAATAAATTAATTAAATAAATAAATAAGTAAATGAAAATAAAGCTTTTCCTCTCCTCACTTTTAGAAAAATTAGATAATATAAACATATAGTATTACCATTAGATTATGTTTAATTACAATTCAATGGTGGTAAGTGCTTTTACATTATTATGTAAAATAATATAAATGCAATAATAATGCAAATGTGAAATGTAAAATACTTTTAAATTGTTATGCAACCATCACTACTATCTCCGGATCTTCCCTTACAGCACCCAGCTTTATTGAATTATCTACAAAAATAGTATGTAATTAGAGTATAAAACCTGGTTATTTGATGTATCTATGAAACTGGTCACTGGCATTGACGTAATTATCATATCTGTTGTCTCACTTTGTTTCTGTTTTTGTGTGTATGTGGTAAGAAGATTGAGCTCTGCTTTCCAGGTGTGTTGTTAGTACTCAGTATTTTATTTTATTATTATTTTTTTTTATAGGCAGAGTGGACAGTGAGAGAGACAGAGAAAAAGGTCTTCCTTTTCTGTTGGTTCACCCCCCAATGGCTGCTGCGGCCAGCGCACTGTGCTGATCTGAAGCCAGGAGCCAGGTGCTTCTCCTGGTCTCCCATGTGGGTGCAGGGCCCAAGGACCTGGGCCATCCTCCACTGCACTCCCAGGCCACAGCAGAGAGCTGGCCTGGAAGAGGGGCAACCAAGACAGAATCCGGCGCCCCGACCGGGACTAGAATGTAGTGTGCCGGCACCGCAGGTGGAGTTTTAGCCTAATGAGCCGCGGCACCGGCCTATTTAATTATTAACTGCAGTCATCACAGCGTACTTTAGGTGTCCAGCTCTAACTCACTTTCCAGCTGGAGGTTTGAAGGTTTATACCTTTGACCAGCGTCTTGTTTTCCCTCCCCCTCAGTCCAGGAAGCCATCATTCTGCTTTCTGTTACTGTGAGTTAGACTTGTTTTGGATTCCACATAGAGGTGAGATTATACAGTATTTGACTTCCTGTATCTGATTTATTTCACTTCCAGTCATGTTCTCTGGGTTCACCCATGTTGTTGCAAGTGGCAGGATTTCTTTCTCTGAATGCCGAATGATAGTCTGTTGTAGGAACAGGCATTTTGACGTAGTGGGTTGAGCCACTGTTTGGGGTGCCCGCATCCCATGTTGGAGCGCTGGCTTGCGTCGTGACTACTCTGTGCTTCCATTCTACATTGCTGATAACGTACCTGGAAGATATCCCTTAATGGCCCAGGGCCTTAGGTCCCTGCCACCCACATGGGAGAATAAGATGGAGTTCCTTGTTCTTGGCTTCTACCAGGCCTGGTCCCAGCTATTGTAGGCATCGAGCAGATGTAAGCTTGATCTCTCTCCCCACCTCCCCTTCCCCCATCTACCTCTTGCCTCTCTATTCCCCCTCTCTGTTATTCTGCCTTTCAAATAATAACTATTTAAAAAATAGTCTATTGCACACACACACACACACACACATTGTCTTGACCTGTTTTCCTTTGCTGCAGCTGAACATCTGAGGCTGGGTGCTTCACAGTTCACTTAGCTCGCAGCTCTGGAGGTCAGTCCTGCAGTAGCATGGCACTGGCCTCTGCTTGACTTCCGGTGAGGATGTCGGAATGGCTGATATCCTGTGGCTGGAGTGAGTGTGAGAGTGGTGAGCAGGGATGGGCAGAAGACAGAAAATACATGGGGTGCTCTTGCTTTGTAACACTGTGTTCTAAGGGTAGCTAACCCAGTACCGAGAGGCTAACACATTCCTGTGCCATGGGTGTTAATTCCTTTTGAGAGTAGTGCCTCCATGGCCTAATTACCTCCCACTAGGCCTCAGCGTCTTACAGGTTGTGCCATCTCTCAGTACCATTACTTTGGGAAACAGAATATAGCATGTGCACAACATACACACATCACATTTTCTTTCACTGGTTGAAGGACACTTAAATTGCTTTCATTTTTAGACTATTGTAAATAATGGTGCAATGAATATCTCTTTAAGGTACTGCTTTTATTTCCTTTCAGTATTTATCCAGAGGTGGGATTACTAGATCTCATGATAGTGTTATTCTTTTTGTTTTATTGTTTATTTGTTTATCTGAAAGGCAGAGTGATGGAGAGAGAGAGGGAGAGATAGAGAGAGAGACTGACAGACAGACAAGGAGATGGGGAGGAGGGAAGAGAGAGGGAGAGAGAAACCTTTTATTCATTGGTTCACTCCCCAAATGGCCACCATGGCCAGGGTTGGGCCAGGCCAAAGCTAGGAGCCAGGAACTCCATCCTGATCTCCCACAGGGATGTCAAGGGCCCAAGGACTTGGTTCATCTTCCACTGTTTTCCCAGGCACATTAGCAGAGAGCTGGATGGAGATGGAATAGCCTGAACTAGAACTGGCACACATATGGGATCAACCAGTCACAGGTGGCAGCTTAACCCACTGCGCCACAAAAATGGCCCCTGGTGGTACTATTCTAGATTGTTTAGAAGTGTGTGTACTCTTGGGGCCAGCACAGTGGCGTAACAGGTAAAGTTGCCACCTCCAGTGCCAGCATCCCATAAGAGTACCGGGTTGACTCCCAGCTGCTCGGCTGCTCCATTTCTGATCCAGCTTTCTGCTAAGGCCTGGGAAAGCAGTAGAAGACGGCCCAAGTCCTTGGGCTCCTTCCTCCACATTAGAGACCCAGAGGAAGCTCTTGGCTCCTGGCTTCAAATTGGTGCAGGTCTGCCATTGCAGCCAGTTGTGGAGTGAACCCTAGGACAGAAGGATGGAAGGATGGAAGATTGTCTCCCCTCCCCTCCCCTCCCCTCTCCTCTCCTCCCTCTCTCTGTCTCTTTCTCTTTGCCTCTTCTCCTCTCTGTGGAATTCTGACTTTCAAATAAATAAATAAATCTTTAAAAAGAGAAATGTATGTACTGTCTTACATAAAGGTTATACTAGTTTATATTCAGATCAACAGGGTGCCATGGTCTCCATTTCCCCAGATCCTCCCTAAAAGTTGCTACCTTTCAATATTTTTCTATCAGCCACCAATTAGCAGTGAGGTGATACCTCATTGTGATGTCCAGCATCTTTTCATATGCCTGTTGCCTAATTTTAAGTCTTCTAGAAAGAGGTCTATTCAGTTCTTTTCCCAGTTTTTAGTTGAATTATCTTTTTTTCCTGCTGAGTTGGATGAATTCCTTATAGTTTTTGGGGGTATTAATTCCTTACTTATGGTTTACAATTTTTTTTTCTGTTTTTGTAAGAAAGGCCATTGGAATTAAGTGTTGTTAAAAGTCTCTCAATTTGGGGCTGGTGCTGTGGTGCAGCAGGTTAATGCCCTGGCCTGAAGTGCCATCATCCCATATGGGTGCCAGTTCGAGACCTGGCTGCTCCACTTCCCATCCAGCTCTCTGCTATGGCCTGGGAGGGCAGTGGAAGATGGCCCAAGTCCTTGGGCCCCTGCACCCCATGGGAAACCCGGAAGAAGCTCCTCGCTCCTGGCTTTAGATCGGTGCAACTCCGGCCATTGCAGCCAATTGGGGAGTGAACCAGCAGATGGAAGACCTCTCTCTCTCTCTCTCTCTCTCTCTCTCTCCCTCTCTCTCCCTCTCTCTCCCTCTCCCTCTCTCTGCCTCTCCTCTTTCTGTGTAACTCTGGCTTTCAAATAAATAAATAGATCTTTTTAAAAAACCTTCTATTACATTGATTTCTACTCTGATTTTTGTTATTTTCTTTCTTCTATTAAATTTGACCTTAGTTTGTTATTCTGACTCTTTGAAGTGTAAAGGTAAATTCTTTTTTTATTTCTTTTTTTAACTTTTATTTAATAAACATAAATTTCCGAAGTACAGCTTTTGGATTACAGTGGCTTCCCCCTCCCCCATAACTTCCCTTCCACCCGCAACCCTCCCAATTCCTGCTCCCTCTCCCATTCCATTAACATCGATTCATTTTCAATTATCTTTATATACAGAAGATCAATTTAGTATATATTAAGTAAAGCTTTCAACAGTTTGCACCCATACAGAAACACAAAGTGTAAAGTACTGTTTGAGTACTAGTTATAGCATTAATTCACATTAAGGACAGAGATCCTACATGGGGAATAAGTGCACAGTGACTCCTATTGTTTACTTAACAAATTGCCATTCTTGTTTATGGCATCAGTAATCACCCTAGGCTCTTGTCATGAGTTGCCAAGGCTATGGAAGCCTTTTGAGTTTGCCAACTCTGATCTTATTTAGACAAGGTCATAGTCAAAGTGGAAGTTCTCTCCTCCCTTCAGAGAAAGGTATAAAGGTAAATTCTATACCTAAGATCTTCATCTTTTCTTGGGGCAGGTGGTTATTACTATAAACTTTCCTGTTAGAACTCTTTCATGGCAATCTATAAATTTTGATAGATTGTGTTTCCATTTTTATTTGTGTCAAGATATTTTTAACTTTTCCATTTTTAACTTTACCTTTTGATTTCTTCTTTCATTCACTGGTTGTTCAGGAATGTGCTCTTTAATTTCCAGGTTTTAAAATTTTTCAGTTTCTGCTACTACTGATTTCTAGTTTCATAACAATATGGTTAGAAAAGATAGTTCATATGATTTCAGTCTTCTTAACTTTGTTAAGCTGTGTTGTCTGGTCTCACCTACGATATGTCCTATAAAATGTCTTGTATGTACTTGAGAAGCGTGGATATTCTGCCCCTATTGGATGGAATGGTCTGTGCATGGCTGTCAGGTACACTGATTCAAAAGTGTAGATCAGGCCTGTTTCCATATTAATTTTCTATCTGGATGATTTATGAATTATTCAAAGGAGAGTATTGACTCTCCTACAACGCATACCTTGCTGCCTATCTCTGCTTTCATAGATGCTAGTATTACTTCATGTATTGTGGCGTAGTGATATTGAGTACAAATACATTGACAAGTGTTTTCCTCTCTTGATATTTTGACCCCTTCATCATTGCACAAATACCTTCTTTATCTCTCTTTGTGGTCTGGGATGTAGTTTATTTTATGTGACAGAAGTAAATGCTCCTTGTCTCTTTTGGTCACTGTTTTCATACACTTTTCCTGTCCCTTCTCTTTCAGTCTCTGAGTCTCCTAACGGTGAAGTGAGCTGCTTGTAGGCAGCACACCGTTGGGCATTGTTTTTCGGTCTCTTTTGCCACTCTGTGTTGTTTGATAGGAGAATTTAATTGTTGATAGGGAGAAACTGACTATGGCATCTTGTCAGCCATTTTTTGGTTTTTGGATCCTCTCCTGCTGTCTTCCCTGTGAGTCACTGATTTCCTTCATGATGTTCCTTTGTATTCATCCTTTGTGTTTGCTGTAGGTTTTTACACTCGTTACCTTAAGGCTCAGGTTTATGATCTTGGTTGCACCAGTCTAGTTAAAGCTCATAACTTAACTTTCATCACATAGAAAAACTGCACTCCTACTGAGATGCTACCACAATTTGTTTTTGATATCATGGTGAACATACTTTTGTGTTCTGTATCTACTAATATGCTATAGTAGCTGTTCTAGTAGAGTTATTGCACAATGCTAATTATTAATTTTTGATAATTGAAAGGCAGAGAGACAGAGCCAGAGACAGACAGCTCCAGCTGTGTTTGGCCAAAGCCTGCAGCTTAGAACTCAACTCATATCACCCACATGGGTGCTAGGTGCTTGAGCCATCATCTGCTCCTTTCTGTGGTGTGCATTAGCAGGGATCTGGAAGTAGAGGTGGAGCTTGGCCTGGAAATCAGGCACTCCGACAAGGGATGTGGGCATCCCCAGAGGTGTCCTTACTATTGCATCAAATTTCTGTACCCTAGAATTACTTTTATACTTTGGTTCTTTAACCTTTGTTGGAAATTTTAAAGTGGTGTGCACATCATTATTATGGTACTAGAGTATTCTGAATTTGACTAGGGGCTTACATTTACTGATGGCTGAACATCTGTTTTGCTTTAACTTAATAACTGTAGCATTTCTTGTAATACAGGTCTCGGGGTGATTGACTCCCTCTGTCTTTGGATAAATAGCTTTTCCTCATTTCCAAAGGACAGTTTTTCAAGGTAAGGTGCTGTTAGTTTACAACTTTTTCCTTTCATTGTTTTGTGTACATTCTTCTGCTTCCTCTTGGCCTCCAAGAATTCTGTTGAGAAGTCCCCTGATGGCCTCATTGACATTCACTAGTATGTGATGTGCTTCTTGTCTCTTGCTGCTTTCAAAACTCTGTCTTTGCTGTTCTACATCTTGTTTACAAATATCTTGGTAAAATATTTGGACTGAATCTGGGAGTGTTGAAGCTTCCTATATGTTGAGAACCATACCTCTCTCCAGTTTTTGAATTTTTTTTTATTTGTTTAAATAAGCAATGTGCATTTTTCTCTCTCTTCTCCTTCTGTGGTTCTATGGATATTAGCTCTCTTGATGGTATCTCATAAATGCCTCAGCATTCTTCATTCATTTTCGTTCATTTTTCTCCTCTCACTGCATAATTTTCCATGGTCTTTGGGTTTGCTAATTGCTTCTTCTGTGTGATCAAATCTGCTGTGAACTTTGCATTGCGTGTTTTATTTGTTTGCATTCACTGGCTCCAAAATTTATTTTTCATATTTTCTGTTTTCAGCTTTTGTTTTGTTTTAGTGATCCTCCTGATTTCATTAAATTGTGTATTTTATATAGTTCACTCAGCTTTAGAACAATTATTTTAAATTTTTTGTCACTTGATTATTGGAGCTCCATATCTTTAGAGTCGTTAGTGGAAGTTTATTGTGTTTCTTTGGTTGTGTCATGTTTACCTGATTCTTCATGATCCTTTTATTCTTCAATGAGTGACTATACATTTGAAGAAGGAGCCACTTTTTCTGGAGTTTATGGACTGGATTGCTTAGAGAAATGGTTTCATACTGTGGTACCTGATCTGGTAGTATGAGATACTAGTATGGGGATTTGTGGGGACTCCAAGTCCAGGGTGTATGGTGTCTTATAACTCAAGCAGCTGGAGTTTATTCCATGACATTGTCAACAGCATGATCCTTAGCAGCAACAACTACAGAAGATCCATGGTGGCAGTGAGGACTGTAGGGGTCCTCAGTGGCTCCTTTGGGTCCAACATTAAGGGTTATGAGTAGGGAGCAATGGTGACTGGGGTCAGTGTGTACATACTTGTCAGCAGGGACTTGCTGGCTACAGGCGTATGTGTGATAGCAGGGGGTAGCTGTGCCCACACATGAGGCGGTGAAGGCTTGGCCTAGAGGTGAGGGGTGGGGACAGTTCAGACAGATATTTCAGTGTGGGGATGCAGGAATTGGGGCTGGTCATGTGCATGACTGTGAATACAGGGGCTGAAGACTTGCACGTGGTAGTGGAGTCTAGTGACAGAAGTGAGGATTCAGAGACCAACTGTGGGTGCAAGTGCAGTGGTGGGTACATGTGATGGCAGGCGTGACTGACTACAAACACACATACAAACAGTTGCAGGAGCTGAGCCTTGGGATAAGCATGCATGTGGCCGCACAGGCCAGCTGCACGCAAAGATATGGCTGTCAGATCTGACGATGGGGATCAGGGCAGCTTTTGCGTGTGTACATGGATGTAGGTAAGACACAGGTGTACATGTGTTGGTGAGAACTGGGGCAGCTTGCGGTGGTCATGGTAGCTAGGATGGGAGGAGGAGGAGCAGTGAAAGCAGCTCTAGACTGCAGAGGTGATAAACTGGGCAGGGGTGGGGACCCTCAGGGGCGAGGGCTGAAGAGATCAGTGCCACTGGACTGGATGTTGGTTTCCTTGTGGCAAAGCTTATGGGGTTCTCCACAGATCAAGCTTCTGGGTCTTGCACTGGTGACCAACGTGGGGCCCTGGGCAGTAAAACCTGGGGAAGGAGAGTGGACGGTGGCCGCAGACCTGTGGAGGTCCTCAGTGGCAAGGGTGGCCAGGGAGCTGTGCAGAACAGGTTTCTGGGACACTGCTGGTTGTCTCACTGCCTGATGGATGCTGATGGTCCCCACCCTTCTTCTGTATTCATAGCCATCAGCAGACATCTCACCTCTGCCAGTCTCCCCTGCAGTCTGGGTGGGGTGAAACTGAGGTGGCCGTTTGAGCAGGTCCTTGCAAGACCATGGAGGCTGTCTCTCCCTCTCTCTGCTTTTCCCTTTAAGGGTAACTTGAGAGCTGAAGGGTTCCCATGTTAAGCACTTGCTGCCCTGGGCAATGAGATAATGCAGAAAAATGAAACTCTTCTTACTTTTTTTATATGTGTCGGTATTCTCATTTTTCTCTTTTGTCTTACTTCACTATGTTGCTTAGCTTTTTTTTTTTTTTTTTTTTTTTTTGACAGGCAGAGTGGACAATGAGAGAGAGAGACAGAGAGAAAGGTCTTCCTTTGCCGTTGGTTCACCCTCCAATGGCCGCCGCGGCCGGCGCGCTGCGGCCGGCGCACCACACCGATCCGATGGCAGGAGCCAGGAGCCAGGTGCTTTTCCTGGTCTCCCATGGGGTGCAGGGCCCAAGCACCTGGGCCATCCTCCACTGCACTCCCGGGCCACAGCAGAGGGCTGGCCTGGAAGAGGGGCAACCGGGACAGAATCCGGCGCCCCGACCGGGACTAGAACCCGGTGTGCCGGCGCCGCTAGGCGGAGGATTAGCCTAGTGAGCCGCGGCGCCGGCCTGTTGCTTAGCTTTTAAGTAGCTTCCTGACCCTCCTAGAATAGGTATAGCTTATGGGTAGCTACCAAGTGATCATTCTTTTTGGGATTTCCTCCTCTGCCATTGTGCTGACTTTCAGAACTTTATATCATCGCAGACTGAAGCTCTGTGCCCCTTACATAGCAATACTCTAATATGCTTCTCTCAGACACTGGTACGCACTGTTCTACATTCAGTCCCTGAGAATTTGATTATTCTCTGTGGCTCCTATGAATGAGATCATGCAACATGAATATTTGAACACTTGGGTCTGTCTTATTTCATTTAGAGTAATGTTTTTGGAGTTTATCCATGTTATAGCATGAATCATTTTTTTCCTATTTTATAGACTTTATTTTCAAAGTAAGTTGCAGGTCCAAAGAAAAGATTGGAAACTGCAGAGATTTTCTGTATTCTTCTGCCTGCTCTCTACATGATTTCCTCTACTATCGACATCCCATGCAAGAGGGGTACATTTGTTGCTGTAGATGAACCTACGTGGACAGAATGGCATTATCCTTTAGGATTCACTCTCGGTGTTGTGTGTTCTTTTTATTTTTTTAAAAGATTTATTTACTTATTTGTTCAAAAGGCAGAGTTACGGAGAGGCAGAGGCAGAGAGAGAGAGAGACAGACAGACAGAGAAAGGCCTTCCATCTGAGGGTTCGCTCCCCAGTTGGCCACAATGGCAGGAGCTGTGATGATTCAAAGCCAGGAGCCAGGAGCTTCTTCCGGATCTCCCACATGGGTGCAGGGGCCCAAGGATTTGGACCATCTTCTACTGCTTTCCCAGGCCATAGCAGAGAGCTGGATTGGGAGTGGGGCATTTGGGACTTGACCTGGTGCCATATGGGGTGCCAGCAGTGCTGGCAGCGGCTTTACCCGCTATGCCACAGTGCCAGCCCCAGTGTTGTGTGTGCTTCTTTTTTTTTTTTTTAAGATTTTTATTATTTATTTTATTCAAGAGGTAGAGTTATAGTCAGTGAGAGGGAGAGACAGAGAGAAAGGTCTTACTTCCATTGGTTCACTCCCCAAATGGCTTGCAACGGCTGGAGCTGGACCTATTCTAAGCCAGGAGCCAGGTGCTTCTTCCTGGTCTCTCACATGGGTGCAGGGACCCAAGGACTTGGGCCATCTTCTGCTGTTTTCCTAAACCATAGTAGAGAGCTGGATTGGAAGAGTCCTGGCTCTAACTGGCAGGCCATCTTCTGCTGCTTTCCCAGGCCACAGCAGAGAGCTGGATTGGAAGAGGAGCAGCTGGGACTAGAACCGGCACCCATATGGGATGCCGGCGCCACAGGCAGAGGATTAAGCTACTGCAGCACGGCACAGGCCTTGTGTTGTGTGTTCTAACATGGGTTTGGACAAATGCATGACGACTGTATCCACCATTGTAGTATCCTACAGAATGGTTTCACTACTCTAAAGTCCTCTGTGGTCTGCCTGTTCGTCCCTTTCTCCTTGCTAACCTCTGGAAACACTGATCCTTTTAGTGTTTTCATAGTTTCTTCTTTTTCAGAATGGGATTTATTTGGAATGTATTGTATATAGCCTTTTTCAGATTGACTCCATCTACTTAGTAAAGGCTCTTTGTGTATTTTTTTGTTTTGTGGCTTGTAGCTCATTTCTTTCTATTGATGAGTAATACTCCTTTCTCTGTATGCACCACTGTTTACCTGTTTACCTATTGAGGAACTTCTCTGTTGATTTTAAGTCTGGTGATGACAAGTAAAGCTGCTGTAACAGTTCATATTCAGGATTGCATGGAAAGAGAGGATTTAGTTTTGTAAGAAGCTTGCATGTTGTCTTCACAGTGGCCTTACCATTTAGCATTGCCACCAGCATTGCATGGGAGTTCCCGTTGCTTTGACAGCATTTAGTGTTGTCAGTGTTTCGAATTCTGGCCGTTCTAATTAGCTATGTAATATCTCATTACTGCTTTAATTCCCTAATGATTTCTGATGTTGAAGATTTTCTCATACTCATATATATATTTGCCATCTGGATACATTTTATGGTTAGGTGTGTATTCAGATCTGTTGCTTATTTTTTTAAAAAAAGATTTATTTATTTGTTTGAAAGTCAGAGTTATACAGAGAGAGAAGAGAGGTAGAGAGAGAGGTCTTCTATCTGCTGGTTCACTTCCCAATTGGCCACAACGGGTAGAGCTGCACTGATCCAAAGCCAGGAGCCAGGCACTTCTGGGTCTCCCAAGCAGGTACAAGGGGCCCAAGGACTTGGGCTATCTTCTACCACTTTCCCAGGCCATAGCAAAGAGCTGGTTTGGAAGTGAGCAGCTGGGACTTGAACCAGCAGCGCCTATATGGGATGCTGGCAATGCGAGTGGAGGCTTTTACCTGCTACGCCACAAAACAGGCCCCCTGTTGCTTATTTTTAAATTGAGTTGTCTATCTTCTGACTATTGAATTTAAAGGGCTCTTTGTCAGTTTTGGGTGCCAATCCTTTCATTTCGGGTTTTGGACTTGTCTTTTCCAGTCTGACTTATCGTGTCATGTATCAGAATTCCATTTGTTTTTTTTGGGTGAGCATCATTCTAATGTATGTATGAGTATGTCCCATATTTTGTTTATCTGTTCATCTTTTAATGGACATTTGGGTTGTTTTCAGCTATTGGTGATCATGAAAAAATTATTATGAATATTGATGTACAAACATCTAAGTTCTTTCTTTTAATTCGTTTGAATGTGTACCCAGAAGTACAATTTCTAGACATCTCTTTAATGTTAAAAATTCTTCAATATTTCAATAAAAATTATTCTCAGTTATTTTTGTGAATAAAATAGTCATTGAGTGTTCACGATATGGCACAGTTCTAGCAATCTCTGCTCTTTGTGTGGCTTTACCATTTTTTGTTAGTAGTTAAAAAATGGATTAACAGTCTGCCAGCTCCAGGAGAGTAACTATGATCCTTGACTGGAAATGCCTTAGCCTAAAGGGAAACTGAAGTGAATAGAAGCAAATGGCAGCTTATAAAATGCCTTTAAAAATAAAAGCGTTGTCCCATAGTTTTCAACTGAAAAGCTAAATCCTGGTTTCAAATAGGAGTCTGATAAAAGTGGATTAGAATAAAAAGACTGAGAAAGGACTGCAGAGAATCCATATGAAATCTCACCCCCTGCTTCCTTATAACCTACAAATACCCAGAACAGCAGCAGAACAATACCACTGTATTTTCTAAGCAAGAAGCAACCTAGATTTTCATTTTATTTTCAAAATATCAAGAAGCAGGCAGAGGTATCTCAGGGAGAATAGTGATCATAACACACAAAACAAGAACATTATTGTAGATAGGCAGCATTTAACTAAAGATACCGCCCATTAGGGTGTGCAGAGAGGTTTGGTGATCTAAATATAAAATGTAGATTTTATATTTGGAGTCTATGAAAGTCTTCTTAAATATGCTGAAGAGATATAACTAAACTTTCAGTGCACAGTATTGTGTTGGCACCTGGGAAGGCAGCGGGTGGTGGCCATGTGCTTTGACTCCTGCCAAGTACGTGAGAGACTGGGCTCCTGACTTAGCCTGGTCCATTTCTGGCTGTTGTGGCCTCTTGAGGAGAGAATAAGCAAATGAAGACCTCTCTGCTTCTTGCACTCTCTTTATAACTCTGCCTTTAAAACAAATAAATACATCTTCTAAGAAATATCATTTTGGGGCGGCATCTAGATTTCTGTGTAAGAGGCTAGCTAAGATGCTTGCTTCTTATCACAGAGTGCCTAAGCTGGACTTGGCTCTGGCTCCTCGTTCCATCTTCCTGCTAATGCAGACCCTGAGAGGAAGTGGTGATGGCTTATATAGCTGGGTTTACTGCTACCACTGTGGGAGACATGGATTGAGTTCCTTGCTCCTTGTACGAGCCATGGCCCGACCTTGGCTGTTGAAGGCATTTGGGGAGTAATAGTAGGTCTCTCTGTCTGCCTGCCTGCCTGTCTCTGCTTCTCAAATAAAAGTAAGAAATTAAAAAAAAAATGCTTGTCAGATCCTTGACTATTATCTAAGTCTAGTTATGATTAAAGATTTATCTGCGATGAATGCTTGAAGGTCTTTTGGATTTATTGCTACATTCCTTTAAACTCAAGGTTAAATAATTTCTGTAATATGTAATACGTTTCATAAAATGAAGAAAAAAAGAACCAATCAGACTGAGTATCAATCTAGTCCTAGAACCCAACAGAGGTAGCCTGCAATATGATATCACACTTGTGAGCATGTATGAGGAAGTCTGCCCTTAAGTGATCGGCAATTCCAAATAAAAGGAAACAATAGCCCACTGTCATCAAGGGGTGCTGTCATATGAGAGGACGCAAGTTTCTCATTAGCTGCTAGCAAGACCATATGATGAAATTAAGTGTATGCTTCTCAATCAAAAACAGTTTTTAGTAAGAATAAAAACTTTGCTTACATTGGTAAATTTAAAACTGCAGAAAAATATTCATTGATTTCCTATCACTTTATGACACCTTTGCATTCAGAAATCTGAAGCTTGTCAGGATAGATGAGTCAATCTCAATGTGAGGATGGGTAGTCCACTGAGTCCTACCCCTTCTTCTCCCCGAGTCAGGCTCTCAGACTGAGCAGGAGGTTTTAAGAGAAGAGATTGAAAGTACTACTCAGTTCACGTTTGCACTTTTCTGGCTAGTTTTCAACAAGATTTGAAACTTATCCATTCTTACTCTCTAACTCAAGCAGAGACGGAAACTGAAGAATTTGGCTTTGCAGCTTGATTTCCCCAAAGATTAAGTTTCCTTTTAAGTTCAAGAATCACGTCAGGTGAAGTCAAAGCATTCTCTGGGCTTCTCAGAGACTTGTTTAACTAGTTTATGCGGTGAGACGGCTGCCAAGAATGCAAGTTTTTTGCAGTCATTTTCAATCTTCAAGGAACAAACAAAAATCTGGGCTGCTATCTTCTTGAAACAGATTTTAAAATTTATTTTCCAATCCACAGTCCTTGTTAAGAACTCTTCGTCAGCTAAACTACCAGATGTCTATGTGTAGCAGAAGATTTATGTGTTCTTAGTCTAAATTTTCACACTTTTTTTTCATGAGCAAATGGTCTTTGTTTTATAAAGTTAACCCTTTAGCATCACCCAGATATTTTTCATATCATTTTCAAGAATATTTAAAGCCAGAATCCCACTGAGAAGAAGCAGTGTGTTATGACAGCATCAGAATTTTTGTATGTTTTGCAAGAGAGCTGAAACTTCTCCTTGGCATATAATCAACTGGAAGAGCACCATAAGTTTGATGCCAACACAGGCTTTTTTTCTAGATACAGACAAAATATCAAAAATATCTTGGGCTTTGCCTCTTTCAAGCAGCTCTTACAACAGAAATAATTCCTTGATTTTCACCAGTATACACAACTTTTACAAACGCTATACTCTGTGATGTTTATCAGTTAAATCTGTCGTTTTACCAAATTAGATATGAAAGCTGTTGTTCTTTAGTTAATTACACAAAATCCCTTGAGTTTCATGTGGCATGTGATCAATATGTTGATTTATTATACTCTATGAGAGTGGCACGTTTTCAATTGCTTCATATTATATCTTGTCCAAGCTTTTTATTTATTATAACTTGTAGTGCTGACATTATTCTAAGCTATAATGTGACTTTTCCTTCTCTTGGAAATAAGCCTACTATTAAATTATATGCTCCTAGAGCCCTTTACTGATTTGATTTTTTTTTTAATGAAAGGTTTCCTCTGTTTGGAGATTCCAATAGCCATAAAAATAACCAGCATTTTTAAATGTATGATATCAATGATGTGTAGATAAATCTTTTCAATTTCCTATAATCAACATATTAGATATAATTTACACACAGTAAAATTCTGTGGTTTCCATTAGAACATTCTGTGAAAGCTAAGTTACAGCTCTTTAACCATAAACGCAACCAATCGTGATAGCAAAGTCATTGTTCTTCAGTTTATTCCACAAAATCTCTCTGAGTTTCACATGAACCGATGATCAATATATTGCGTTATAAAACTATTGGATAGTGGAGCCTTCTCAGTTTCTCCAGATATTTCCACAGACAATTGCATCCGCTCCCAAGTGTTTTCTCATGGCACTTTGCCTTAAAGAGTCCTACTGCACTTTAGATATTAGTTTCCCCAAGGTGCTTGTTTTAAAGCTTGGTCCTCAAAGTCTTACAGTAATGATGTTGAGAGGGCAAAAACTTAATCCATTCAAGGTGTTTGAACGTGGGGCTTTGGGAAGAGATGAAAATGGATTAGGTTTCTAGGGCAGTGCTCCTGTGGTCAAATCATGGAGACTTTATAAGGAGACACATAGATGGACAAGTACTTCCTCTTGCCCTGTGATGCTGTGCACTGTTATGAGCCTCTAACAGGAAGAGCACCCTTCCCAGATGCCCAACCAGTGGAGCTGGTCTGATCTTATGTTGTAAACCTCCAGAACCGTGAACCAGCATAAATTACTCTTTGCTTCTTAAGTAGTTTTACTAAAGTTTTTCATTGTAGCAATGGAAAGCTGACTAATTCAACTCCCCTTCCATCATAGGAGGTGCTTGATCACCACTGGTCTGTTATCTGTCACTTTAGCTTTGCCCTTTCAAAATTTCATGTTAATAGAAATGCATAGCGTGTAGTCTTTTATGTCTGGCCCTTTCACTTGACATCTTGCTTTTGAGATTCATCGGTGTTGCTGTGTTCTTAATGGAACGTTACTTTTTATTGTGCAGTAGGGTTTTATTTTATGAATATAGCACACTTTGCCTACCTGTTTACTAGTTGATTGACATTTGGGTTGTTTCCAGGCTTTGTCCTTCTCCTTTCTGTGTGAATTTTGTGGAAGTGTGTGTTTTTTCATCTGAGTAAATACAAGAGTACTTCAGAAAACTTGTGAGAAATCAAACTAAAAAGCAAGTTTATTTTGACGCACAAAATGTTTACTTCCATGCTTATAGACTTCAATAAGCTCATGAAGAATGCGCATTAGGAGAAAGTTCGTGGATTTCAAGATTTTTGCACCAGAGTGAACTTATTGTACTTTTTCCTCATTTATTTGGTAGGCAGAAAGAGAGAGAGAGAGAGAGAGAGAGAGAGAGAGAGAGAGAGAGAAGCAAGCACTCTGACCAGCTGGTTAACTCCTCAAATGCCCACCAAGGCCTTCCACTGGTGCCAAAGCTGGAAGCCAGGAGTGTGGTGGCATGGATTCAACTACTTGAGCCGTCCCCATTGCCTCCCAGGGGCTGCATTAACAGGAAGCTGAAGACAGGAGAGGTGTCCCAGCACTCCTCTGTGGGACTCCGGTGCTAACTGCTAGGCTAAAGGGTCACTCCTAAATTTATCCTTCCCGCTTCTTCATGAAGTTTTTGAAGAGCTTCCTTACTTAGATGTGGATTTATTTGTTTTATTGGAAGTATAGGTATACTTTCAGAAACTTCCAGACTGTTTTCTAAAATATTTTTATAATTTTTCATTCCCATCAACAATGTATTAGTGGGTTTAATTGTTCCACATTCTAACCAACACTTGGAATTGTCAGTTTGTTGAACATTTTATTAGGTATGTAGTGATGTCTGTTTGTGGTTTTAGTTTGCATTACCCTGAGCATGGTGTTGATCACCGTCTTGTATTCTCTCTTTTTTTTTTTTTTAAATTTTTTTTTTATTTTTGACAGGCAGAGTGGACAGTGAGAGAGAGAGACAGAGAGAAAGGTCTTCCTTTACCCTTGGTTCACCCTCCAATGGCCGCTGCAGCCAGCGGACTGCGCTGATCCAATGGCAGGAGCCAGGTGCTTATCCTGGTCTCCCATGGGGCCAACCTCCACTGCACTCCCGGGCCACAGCAGAGAGCTGGCCTGGAAGAGGGCAACCGGGACAGAATCCGGCACCCCGACCGGGACTAGAACCCGGTGTGCTGGCGTCACAAGGCGGAGGATTAGCCTAGTGAGCCGCGGCGCTGGCCCTCTTTCTCGTATTCTAATTTGTTGTTCATATGTGTCTTGGGTGAAGTATCTGGCAAAATAATTTGGCTATTAAAAATTAGATAGTTTTTGGGGTCGGTGCTGTGGCACAGCGGGTTAAAACCCTGGCCTGAAGCGCCAGCATCCCATATGGGTGCTGGTTCTAGTCCCGGCTACTCCTCTTCTGATCTGGCTCTCTGCTATGGCCTGGGATAGCAGTTTAAGATGGCCCAAGTCCTTGGGCCCCTGCACCCACGTGGAAGACCTGGAAAAATCTACTGGCTTCTGGCTTTGGATTGGTGCAGCCCCGACAGTTGCAGCCATCTGGGGAGTGAACCAGTGGATGGAAGACCTCTCTCTCTGTCTCTACCTCTCTCTGTAACTCTGTCTTTCAAATAAATAACGTAAATCCTTTTAAAAAATTAGATAGCTTTGTCTTTTTATTATTAGGTGGCAAGGATTCTTTATATTTTCTGGACACTAGTCGATTTTCAGATATGCACATTGGAATATATTTTCTAAACTAGAGCTGTCTCTTTATTTTGTCAACTTTTTTTTTTTTTTGCAGGGCAAAAGTTTTTAACTTTAATTAATACCAACTGATAAGTTTTGAATTTTATAATTTATAGTTTTGTGTGTTTTAACTAAGAAATATTTGCTATCCCCTGAACACATAGCTCTGTTTTCATCTAGAAATTTTATAATTTTAGCTCTTCTGTTCTTCATCTGCTAAAATGATTATCATTTCTCCTATTGAGAAAGGATATTGCTGAAAATTAATTTATTTATGTTTGTGATTTAATTTTTGTACCTATATTTTTGTTGCATTGGCTTATATCTACCCAAATGTGAGGGTTTCACATTGTTTCACATTCTTGTAGTGTTATAGTAAATCTTGAAGCAAGTTAGTGTATTTCTTTCAAATGTGTCATTTTTTGAAGTTCTTTGGATATTCTAGGTTCTTTGCATTTTCTTATAAACTTATAAATGCATTTATATAGTTAGGCAATTTCTTTAATAATGTCCTCTGGAAATTTTAGTTGGAATTGTGTTAAGTCTGTATATCAATTTAGGGAGAGTTGATTTCCTAACACAATTGCATGTTTTGATCCCTGAATATAGTATATATCTAAAGTTGTGTAGGAGTTCTTTAATTTCATTTTGCAATGTTTTGTAGTTTTAAATTAATGGATCTCACATATATTTTGATTTATCTCTAGTAATTTTGTTTGATACTATTATAAATGATATTGCCTTTCAGATTTTAATTTCTAAATGTTCATTGTGTGTAGAAATATAATTAATTATCAGTAATTAATAATTTAATTAAATATAATGCATGGCAGTTTTGTTTCCTGTGTCTTCACAAAGTTCTCTTGTTAATTTTAGCAATTTTTTCACAGATTCTTTAATATTTATAAAGGAGATCATGACAACAAAAATAGAGATGAAAAGTAAAAAAAAGAAAGAAAAAGAAACACAAGAAATATTATAGAATGATTAGTTTAATACATCCAATAAAATGAAGAATTTGAAAGAAATTATAAAACTAAATTGAGAGCCAACATTGTGGAGCAACAGGTTAACATGCTGTTTGCAGTGTTGGCTTTCCATTTTGGAGTGCTCGTTCAAGTCCTGGCAGTACTGTTTCCATTCTAGCTTTCTGCTGTTGCACTTCAGAAAGTACAAGATGGCCCCAATGTTAGGTCCCTGCTACCCATGTGGGAGATCTTGATGGAGTTCCTGGCTCCTGGCCTTGGCCTGGCTCAGCACTGGCTGTTGCAGCCATTTGGGGGAGTGAACCAACAGATGAGGGATACTACTCTCTGTGTCTCTGTCTCTCCTCTCTCTGTTGCTCTTTCAAATAGAATAAATAAATAACTCTGTTAAAAACAATGTAAACAGATTTATAGAGAGATGATGAATATTTAAGATGATAATGGGGTCTAGCTTTCCAATAAGCAGTATTCAAGAAGAACCCCCCCCCCCCAAAATTGAAATAGGGAAGAGGTTCTTGAACTCAATTCACCTTCTTCTGTTGGTTCGATGATGTTTTAGAAAAGAAATTCTAGCTGCTGTTTAAGTATAGCTTTGGAGTTAGTTTTACTTGGTTTAAATCATGGCTGAATTGGTTCTGAGCTCTGTGACTTTGGAGATATTAAATCATTTGAGTCACTTAGTTATTTCATTTGTGAAGAGAAGGGAATAATAGTATCCGTCTGGAAACTTGCTCTCATCTTTACGTGAGATCCTTCACACAGAGGGCTTACTGTTGGGCTGGGCAGAAAACAAAGCATTCAGTCAGCGTTGTACTCTTGGGAAACTGTTCTTGGTCTCTTCTATTTCATTTAGGTATTTTATAAAGAGGCAACAAATTTTTATTTGACTTAAAGAATAGGAGAAAATTTATAGGACATTGAAGAAGCCAGAGAATGATTTAATGCAGTGATAAAACTAAGTGTTCAGGACTTTGTCTATCTATCTATCTCTCTCTCCCTTCTCCCATTCTGTTCTCAGGAGCGAATTTGTATCCTATGACTTGTGCTGCTAACGTAGCTACCAACAGCTTTCAGAATTTTCATTCATGTGGGAATAAGAATAAAATCTTTTCTAACCCAAACGTTGCACAGCAACAATCGCTTCTTATTGAGGGAACCAAATTAAACCTCATGTCCGTCCCTAAACCAGTGACTACGGCTGAGACACTGGCTATGAAGGGGAGGGTGGGATCATTTTTTTCCAGAGCGTTTTGGTTGCATGGAAGCAAACACAGATTCTCTCCCTATTATTAAGAGAAGGGAAATGGGCTGGCGCCGCGGCTCACTAGGCTAATCCTCCGCCTAGCGGCGCCGGCACACCGGGTTCTAGTCCCGGTCGGGGCGCCGGATTCTGTCCCGGTTGCCCCACTTCCAGGCCAGCCCTCTGCTGTGGCCAGGGAGTGCAGTGGAGGATGGCCCAGGTGCTTGGGCCCTGCACCCCATGGGAGACCAGGAGAAGTACCTGGCTCCTACCATTGGATCAGCGCAGCGCACTGGCCGCGGCGGCCATTGGAGGGTGAACCAACGGCAAAAGGAAGACCTTTCTCTCTGTCTCTCTCTCTCACTGTCTCTGCCTGTCTAAAAAAAAAAATAAAAAAAATAAAAAATAAAAGAGAAGGGAAATGGATGTGAGGCAGCCAAACATGGTGACGATCTACCAAGAGATCTTGTGTTCTTGTTGTCTCTCCTGAATCAAGATCACAAGGCTTCTGTGTCACGTGGAGAGTGTGCTGTGTCTATTCTTGGATAATTTCTCTATTTCCTTTGGGTAAACTGTGCTCTTTTTCTGCCTTCTGCGTTGTGTTTTCTCCTTTTTCTCTCCTAGCACAGTTTGTGAGGTATCAGTCCCATGCTAGCTTCTTGATAATTATTCCACATCTTCAAATGGAAGCCAGCCATTCGCTAATAAACAAAGAAACCAGCAGACCGCATGTGGTTGGGAGTGGTCAAGGGTAGCAGCAAAGTGTCTTAAGCCCCAGCTGTGTGCCACAGCCCTGTCTCTCCCTCCTCCACCGACCGCTTCACCTCCAGAGGTCTCCCTTGCCTAGAAGTCTGCTTGGGAATCCTCGTCTCCCCCCTCCCTTGCTTTGGAGAGGGACAGGTCATAGGAACAGAGCGAAGTCTCTGCCTCTGCCCCTGCCTCTTACACACCGCACAGACGGTCCTCCCAGCCCTCGTCTCGGGTGTGCGCCCATCAGCGTGCTTCGTCTTCCTGCATTCTGAGACGCCCCTCTGGGCCTCCCCGAGGACATCCTCCACGCTGCTTCCCTCTGCTCACACCCACGCTGCTCGCTGCTGTGATCAAAGGAATCTCTGGGCTGTTGGAGACGTGGATTTGTGGGAAATCGAAGTGCTGGTGGAGATCCTGGGAGGGCAGCTTGGCTGTCTTCCCTCATCTCAGTCTGGACCTCACAGTGCTGGCGGAGATGCCTCTGTGTTTGTGGCTTGTGGTTGTGGTTACGACTTATTCCATGTCTCACTGAAGATCATTTTCCCTCTACTTTCTTTTTTCTTTTTGGGTTGCTTTTGGTGGACTTTGAGGGAGTGGAGAAGAGTCAAATGTCTTCCACTTCCCTTTCTTTAACCAGAAATCTTCAGAAAGATTTCAGTTGATTTAGGGTTTTCGCTTGGTCGTGCCCAGACAGGTTGAAAATGATATATGAGAGAAGCAGCTGTATTCCTTCTTTCCTTTTTTTTTTTTTTTTTGACAGGCAGAGTGGACAGTGAGAGAGAGAGAGACAGAGAGAAAGGTCTTCCTTTGCCGTTGGTTCACCCTCCAGTGGCTGCCGCGGCCGGCGCGCTGCAGCCAGCACATCGCACTGATCCGATGGCAGGAGCCAGGTGCTTCTCCTGGTCTCCCATGGAGTGCAGGGCCCACTGCACTCCCTGGCCACAGCAGAGAACTGGCCTGGAAGAAGGGCAACCAGGACAGAATCCGGTGCCCCGACCGGGACTAGAACCTGGTGTGCCGGCGCCGCAAGGTGGAGGATTAGCCTAGTGAGCCACGGCATCGGCCCCTTCTTTCCTTGAACCACACGCTGTTTTCTCCTTTGGCTTTTCCTGACCTCAAGAGGCACCACCATGCCTGGGATCCTTAACTCTGGAGCCCTGGAGATGTTCTGGACTTCTCTCACTCACAACACATGCTGGCTGTCAAAGCCTGTCTGTTTTATTTATTTCCTTTTTTTTCTTTTAAGATTTATTTATTTATTTGAATAGCAGAGTTATAGAGAGGCAGGGGTTGAGAGGGGTGAGAGAGAGAGAGAGAGAGAGAGGTCTTCCATCCACTGCTTCACTCCCCAAATGGTTGCAATAGCCAAAACTGGGCTGATTTAAAGCCAGGAGTGAGGAGATTCTTCTGAGTTTCCTACGCAGGTGCAGGGGACCAAGGACTTGGGCCATCTTCCACTGCTTTCCCAGGCATAGCAGAGAGCTGGACTGGAAGCAGAGCAGCTGGGTATCGAACTGGTGCCCATAGAGGATGCTGGCACTGCAGGCAGTGACTTTACCCACTACGCCATAGCACTGGCCCCTTTTATTTGTTTTGTCTTTCCTTGTCCCTTTCTCAGTACCCACTGCCAGTTCTAAAATATCCCCACTTTAGAGTAACTGCTGCTCTTCCAGGCTAGTTTTTATGTTGTGTGAGCTGCTCTCTGGCTGTGTTCAGATGCTAAAGAATAGAGGAAGGAGATGGTGCAGGTGTACACAATAAATGGGCTCTTCCACATCTGTTCTCAGACAACCTTCAGATAGTCATAAGCAGGTCTGTGATCATGGCTTGCTCTTTATTATGGTTTTTACTTTAAAGATTTATTTATTGGAGGAAGGGAGAGAGAGAGGAGAGAGGGAGAGAAGGAGGGAGAAAGAGAGGGAGGGAGGGAGGGAGAGAGAGATTGGGATTGATTTTTCTTCTGCTAGCCCATTCCCCAAATATCTGCAATAGCTAGGGTTGGGTCAGGCTGAAGCCACGAGCTATGAACTCCATCTAGGTCTCCCTTGTTGGTGGCAGAACTCAAATACTGGAGCCATCACCTGCTGCCTACCAGGATGCATTAGCAGGAAGCTGGATCGCAAGCAGAGCTACCAAGACTCAGTCCTGAACTCCAGTATGGATTAAGCAGTGACTGAATCACTGTATCACAGCTCTCACCCGATGGCTTATTCTTCATAACATGGTGAAGTCTACACTTTAGTTTCTGAGAAGAATTATATACTTAACTGTGTTTTTAAAAATAAGGAACAAGCAGTTCTTATTTTTTTCCAAGGAATTTGCCTATATTTTAGTGGTGATGACAGGAGGGTGGAGTCTTGGTCCAACTTTTGACTGTTTCAGCCAGCACAGCTAAAGGGATGCATAAACAAGGAAAAACAGTCTCAGGCTGTGAGTTAAAATTATTAGCAGAGGACACCTAGTGGTGGCTTATAGGAACTCATTTATATGAAAGTATGTTCAAATACCATAGCACTCATAGTACCAGCATCTTGGAGCCAGATCCCACACAAGCAACAGTGACTACAGCGTACAAATCAAGCCTGTTCTTCAGGCTAACGCACTGGTCTGATTAGGCCATCAGATTTTATCTGCTGTAGCAACCTCCAAATTCTTAGTGGCTTAAAAGAAGTTTGGCACCCTAAACCAATGCAGATACTCAGTTGGTGATTATCATAAGACAGAAAAAGAGACTTGGTCATATGGAAAAAAAAGCATACTTTATGCTTGTACAGAAAGATTCAATATCACAAAGATACCACTTTTCAAAACAAAACTAACTAAATATATAAAATACAGCATTGTGTGCCGAAATGGGTGTGGAATATATATGGCTGTATAAAACTGCCAGGATTCCAGCTGGACAACCAGACCTGAGTGGCTGGGCCCTCAGTGGTTCAGGGAAGCAGATGAGTGGCTCAGCCCAGCCACCCAGGACCCCGGGAATCAAGTGAGTAGCCATTTCTGAGTGATCCCTCCAGAAAGCAGCTGGGTAGCCGTCCCCACTCTGTTGTGGCCCCAGGAAGCAGTTGAGCAGCTTGTTCTCAAGCGCTTGTCCAACTGATGCCCTGAGAAGCAGATCGTGGGCCCTGCGTGTGTACTTTTCATCCCAGAAAGTGGGTAGGCAGATCTCCCTGAATGGATCAACCCCTAGAGGCCCCATGAACTTACCTGTGCCATCCTCACACAATAAGAGTCCTCATTAGATTAACAGAAGTCTTCTCAGCAAAACGTTATAGGCCAAGAGAGAGTGAGGCAAAATATCCCAAGTTCTGAAAGAAAAAGTTATCAGCCAAATAATACTGTACTCAGTAAAGCTACCCTTCATAAGTGAAAGCGAGTTACAGACTTTCCATGACAAGCAAAATGAAGGAGTTTGTCACCAGCAGGCCGGTCCTACGAGCAGTGCTTAAGGGAGCCCTACCTTAGAAGGGTAAGGAAGATGGCCCTCATCAGAGAAGCATGTGAGAGAACAAGTAGTACAGCAGATACTCAAAATTCAAAGACAAGGAAAATCTAATGACTCATATTTTTACTTTTACTTTTTTTCTGGATTTGATTTGCTCTATATTTAGTTAAAGGGTTTTTCACCTGTATTATGTAGGACTATGATATGTAAATTTTTTTTCTTGCGCTCATTGTGTTTTGATATGAAGGTTATGTTGGTCTCTTAAACTGAATTGGAAAGTAGTTGATCTTTCTCTATTTTCTGAAAGAACAAATAGTCATATCATTATTTCTTTTTTATGTATGCTAGAAGTCACCAGTGAAAATATTTGGGCCTATAATTATCTTTGGGGGAACACTTAAAAATGAATTTAATTTCTTAAATACATGTAGAGCTATTCAAATTTTTTTCCATGTTGGTTTTCTGAGTTTGTATTGAAAGTACATATGCATTTTGTATAAGTAACCAAAATTGCTGCCATAAAATTAATACCTTAAAATGTTTAAATCTAGAGCTCCTCTTGTATTTAGCCAAAGGAAATGAAATAATTCTGTTGCAGAGGCATCTGTATTCCCAAGATTATTGCAGCACTATTAACAGTAGCCAAGATAAAACATCAACTTAAATGTCCATTCAACCATCGAATGACTAATGAAATGTGGTATATGTACATAAAGGAATACAACTCACTCTTTAAAAAGGTAGAAATTCTGTCATTTGCAACAGCATGATTGAAGCTAGAGGACATACTGCTAGGTGAAGTGATGTGGTCATAGAAAGATAAATGCCACATGATCTCCCTCAAATTTGGAATCTGAGAAAGTTTACCTCATAGAAGCTGACAATAGGGGTTGGTGTTATACTACAGTGGGTTAAGCTGCTGCCTGCAACACTAGCATCCCGTACGAGCACTGGTTCAATTCCTGGCTGTTCCACTTTTGATCCAACTCCCTGCTAATGCACGAGAAATAAATGGAGGATGGAGCAAGTATTTGGGCCCCTGCCACCAATTTGGGAAATATGGGAGATCCGAATGGAGTTCTAGGCTCCTGGCTTCAGCCTAGCTCTTCCATGGCCATTGCAGCCATTAGAGAGTGGATGGAAGATAGGTTTCTCTCCCTCCCTCTCTCCCTCTCTCTCTCTCTCTCTCTCTGTCTCACTTACTCTCTTTGTATCTGTCCCTGTCTCTCTGTAACTCTTCCATATAAGCAAATGAATAAATAAATATTTAAAAAAATAGAAATTGAGTGTAGAATAGTAGTTATCTGGGGGATAGTGAGGAGAACAGGGAAGATAGGGAGCAGTTAGTTGACGGGTACAGTTGCAGGTACATAGGCAGAACAAGTTCCAGGGTTCTATCGCACGTTAGGCCGACTGCAGTGAACCATGACAAATTATATATTTCAAAATAGAAGAGAGGATTTTTAATGTTTTTATCGCAAAGAAATTGTAAGTATTTGAGGTGTGGATATTCTGATTACTCTAACTTGATCATTACACAGTGTATAAGTCTATCAGAACATCACATTTTACTCCATCAATATCTGATATGGAACTTGTAATATTTCACTGAGGGAAACAGGAATCAAAGTCTCCTGAGAGACTGCAGTAGTAAAAATATATGTGAATTTCAAAAAGTTTATAGAAAATGAAATTAAAAGGTAAGTTTATTTGGGTGCAAAACTTGTTTGAAATCCATGGCTACAAAGATGCCTATTATGGAAAAAAAAAAAAAAAACCTATGCATGGATTCTAAAATTTTTTATAATCAAAATAAGCCTATCTTTTCATTTCATTTCATTTTCCTACCAGCTTTCTGAAATACCCTTGTAATGTTGAGTGTAATGTAGCACTTATGTTTGGATCCTCTACAGTCCAAAATCATCAGAGTTATCCTACAGTAAGAAAGACTCTTAGGCAGAATTTGGAAAAGCCTCTCTGAATGTCCCAGCCGCTGCTACTTTTGATCTCTGCAGAGTATATTCAGGAAGAACTGAGCTGGTAACAGGGAACCCTTTTGCATGGTTTAGGTAATTGGCTTCAATAGCTCACATAATTTTCTGATTTTACATCAAGCAATTCTTTCGTGCCTTAATTGAATCAATCTAAGAGAAAAATCTTTCTGGCTTTGGGGGAAAAATCAATAATCAACCATAAAAGCTGAATTAAGGCAGCATTCCATTCTCTGTATTTCATAATGAGAATAGTTTATCAAATACAGTGATCAAGAATGAGTCTTTTAAATGACAAACAGCCTTGTAATATTAAGTCTCAATTACCGTGACTCAGACCTGTGCCCACTATGCCTGAACTCTTTCTTCTGGTTTTCCCACAGTACAAACTGAGTGTATATATGCGTAAACTGGAAGAATTCACCACTGCCTTTCTTCACTTACAATTTCTTTTTCTCTGCCTGTCTCCTGCCCACCATGGAAGATTGAAAAAACAATAATTTGAATTTTTTTTATAATAGTGAAACTGAAATTTCTCTTGGCTTTACCAAGGATGCAACTGCTGAAAGAAATGTACTTTCTGTTTTTGGAAGATTCTCCAGGTGGTGGAGAACAGGACTAACTAACCCCTGATTTGCACAGAAATGGATCTGGATATTTCCAGGAAAGATAATTAAGTCATTACGAGGCAATAAAGGAAAATATTTCCTCCCTCAATGTAGGTTTACACTGTTGGGTCCCTGAAAATGGATACCTCTGCTCAACAGGCTTTTGTGTTTGACTTAACAGGTTCAATAGTTAAAGAAGTAGGTAGGAGTGTCTGCAACTCACACATCTCTCACTTGTTGACTGTTATAACCCAAGCTTCCAGAGTAGAATACTGCCCAGCACATGGTAGCTGTTAAATGTTTCTGTTAAATGTTTTTGAATACGTGAGCAAACACTGGATGCTATAGACTAAGATTCATGCTGGATACAAATGACAATTATTGTATATATGAGGGTATTTCAAAAAGCTAGAAAAATGAAATTAAAAGATGCATATATTTTGGTAAAAAGTTTTTAAAAATGTGTATATTTTTCCTGTCTTGCATGTTTTCCATGAAGTTTTTGAAGATCCCATGTCTGTGTGCGCATGCTGAAATGCTTTCATGTGAACGTTTCGATAAATGAACCAGAGTTAACGCCACCCTGTGAATTCCGTTCTCTTTGATTCTTCTTCTGGAGCTTTGGTTTGCCTGCGACAGAGTGGATTAGTCTCCTCTTCACCATCTCTCCTTCATGACATACAAGTGTTTGTGGGGGGGAATTTAATGCTGTGATTGAGGAGTTTCCTATCTGTGTATGTTGAGGTTGACATAAGGATGTTCCTATTGGAACCTACTTACAGATGCCTAAATGTGTCTGTTACAGCAGTGCCCAGAGAGGTGGATGGGGCAGCAGTTCATGTGGTGATCAAAAACATTAAACACCTTTACCTGTGGGAGACATGTCCCTGGATCCCAGTGGGTGTCTGAAACCAAGAACAGTATCATATCTCCTATTTTCTATACATACATTTCTAGGATAAAGTTTTTTTTTATAATAAATGTGTCTTTTTAAAAATTATTCTAGGAGCCGGCACTGTGGTACATGTGATCACGTCTGTCTGTCTGTCTCTCTCTCTCTCTCTATATATATATATATGATCATAGAGACCATCAAATCTGGAATCTGTAGGATGGCCCATCAGACAGGAGAACCAGGGAAAAGCCAGTGCTGTAGTTCAAGTTCATAGGTCCTCTGTGGGCAGAATTCTTTCATGCTGGGGTAGGCCAATGTTATTTTTTTATTCAGTCCTTCAACTTATTGGACTAGAACCACTTGCATCCTCTGATTTAAATATTCATCCACCAATTAACATTAAAATTAATTACTTAGGGCCAGTGCTGTGGAAATAGTGGTTAAAGCCGACATCTACAGTGTCGGCATCCCATATGGGTGCCAGTTCAAGTCCTGGCTGTTCCACTTCCAATCCAGCTCTCTGCTATGGCCTAGGAAAGCAGAACAAGATGGCCCAAGCCCTTGGGTTGCTGCACCCATGTGGGAGACCCAGAAGAAGTTACTGACTCCTGGGTTTGGATCGGTGCAGCATTGGTTGTTGCAGCCAGTTGGGGAGTGAACCAGCAGATGGAAGACCTTTCTCTCTTCTGCCTCTTTTTTCTCTGTGTAACTCTGACTTTCAAATAAATAAATAAAATCTTAAAAAAGAAAACCTAAAATCTTTTAAAAATTAATTAAAATTACTAAAATATTAATTTCATTCTCATAAAAACATTCAAATTAGGATTTTAAAGATGATCTTATTTATTTTCATTTATTACAATGGCAGAGAGAGACAGATGCAGCAAGATCTCCCATCATCTGGTTCACTTCCAAATGCTCGCAATAGCCAGGGCTGGGTCAGGGTGAAGCAAGAAGCTCAGAATTTCCTCCAGGTTTTCTACATGGTTGGCAGTGGCCCAGCTGCTTGAGACACCACCCAGTGCCTCCCAGGGTGCATATTGGCAGACAGCTGGAATCAGAGGCAAACACAGGACTTAAAGCCAGACACTCCCATTTGGGATGTGGATGGCTTCCTAGTCATTGTGCCAAACTCCCAACCCAGAATAATTTTTGGTCAAATATTTGTGAGCGACATGGTCCAAACAATTTGTTACTGCACATTAACCATCATCCCTGGCAGGCCGGTCCTTACTGCCTTGATGCAGAGTGGGATCCAGGTGGTGCCCAAGGTCTACTTGGCTTTCCAATGGCCAGGCAGCCAGTACAGAGCCCCGAAGGATCTTTTGCTGCAGATTGTCATAGCTCTGAGAGCTGAGAAGTCAGGGAAAGGTCGTTGAAAGAGTTGCCTGTGTTCCATTATATTCCTGCCACTGTAGTTCTGTCTCTATTTTAGGCTTCCCATTTGGGGTTCTGTATCAGAACCTCATTCTGGGAGCAAAGTGAGGCAGGGGTAGACTGGAGCTCCCTGAGCTCTGGGAGAAGTTATCATACTTGACTTGGAGCTCATTGGAAGGCTTAGGAATACAGCTTGCAGAACAGCAGTAGTACAGCAAGGGTGGAGTCTGTGGTTAATTTTAAAACAGTAATAAAATTGATAACATGCTGGTTTTTTAAAAAATTATCACCATGTTCTAGTAATTCTAAGTGAGATCAATGACATGGAGTATTTCCCCCTTTCTTCACAGTTTTACTTTCTGTGGCTTCAGGTATACATCATTCATGACCCAAAAGTAGAGGGAAAATTCCAGAAATAAGCAATTCATACATTTAAAATTTCATGTGTGATAAAATTACATGCCATCCTGCTTCTCCCCGCCCAGGACCTGCTGTATATGTTACCCTCTCGTGGTATTGCAGTACATGCACTCAAGTAATCTTTATTTTACTTAGTAATGACCCAAATGCAAAAGAGAAGTGGTGTTGCAACTAAGATATGCCAAAGAGGAGCCATCAAGTTCTTCCTTGTAGGTGAAAACTGAAAGTTGTTGATATAATAAAGAAAGAAAACACGTGTGCTGAGGATGTTGAGAGCAATGGTGAAGTCAGGTTCCTATCTGTGACACTGTGAAGGAGGAAAAAGAGGTTTGTGCCAGTTTTGCTGTTGCCTCTCACCCAGAACATGAAGGTTATAGCAGCAGTCTATGAAATGTGGGTGTTCTCCCTTACATGTGGGAGCTAAAATTAAAACAAAAAAAAGAAACAAAATGAGAAATAAATGTCTATGTGCATCAGCATTGCTGCAATGTAGTTTTGTCAAACTTTGTTTTTTTGTTTGTTTGTTTGTTTGTTTGTTTTGACAGGCAGAGTGGTCAGTGAGAGAGAGAGACAGAGAGAAAGGTCTTCCTTTGCCGTTGGTTCACCCTCCAATGGCCGCCGCGGCCGGCGCGCTGCGGCCGGCGCACCGCGCTGATCCGATGGCAGGAGCCAGGAGCCAGGTGCTTTTCCTGGTCTCCCATGGGGTGCAGGGCCCAAGTGCTTGGGCCATCCTCCACTGCACTCCCTGGCCACAGCAGAGGGCTGGCCTGGAAGAGGGGCAACCGGGACAGAATCCGGCGCCCCAACCGGGACTAGAACCTGGTGTGCCGGCGCCGCTAGGCGGAGGATTAGCCTAGTGAGCCGCGGCGCCAGCCAACTTTGTTTTGTATCTTTGTCAAACCAGTAGTTAAGAATGATATACAACTATAGTTTTAATGATCTGTGATTGCTTAAAAATTTACTGTGTATGAGTGAAGTTGACATGCTTACTTTATTATTGTTATAGTCCTTGACTATATTCCTGTTAAACTATGATCTTTTTTACTTTTTACTTATTGAGCTCTTTATTGAGTGGAGAATAAGGCCTTTGAATATACTGTACATTGAAAATATAATATGTTAAAAATGAAAGGAAAAAGAGAGATAGAGGGAAAAGGAGAAAGAAAGGGAGAAAGAAGGAGGGAAGAAGATAGGAAAGCAAGTATCACTATATTCTTAGAATTGAATGTATGAACTGTGTTGACTCTGTTCTCTTTGTATTAATAACACATGAAGATGAGAATTGATGAGAAAGAAAAGATGAAAAGACATAAGTTTATGGCAGAGGACGTGGCCAGAAAACATGTTCTGGTTGACAGCAACATGCTGTGCCATACTGCCCTGAGTTTACAACGATTTCACAAAGAATCCCCTGAAACAAGTGAGGTCAGGCCAGCTACTGTAGGGAAGAGTGGTTTTGCAGGTTTAGGAATACGTCTGGGCTTTAGAATACAGATGTTATTATAGAGCCTGAACCTTCCAAAGAAGAAACTGCTGCCACATTTCAGGCAGAGTTGAGGAAATTGATAAATCAGAAAAGGCCCCATAAAGCAGGAATTTGTAATGAGATGAAGCTCTTGTAGAAGAAGATCTCTAATAGGAAAAAAAAAACCTTCAGGGGAGGCATACTGTCTAAAACATGGAAGGACCTGGGTGACTCGCACTATGTGGCAGTCCTGTGAGGCACATATATAAATGAATCTTACACACCATCACATCTTTTCAACTGATTGCATAAGGCCCACCTACATTCTAGAAAATCTTCTCTGATTAGAAAGTTCATGCTTCAAGCAGCATGAGAATTACTGGCTTAAATGTCTAATGTTGTCAATTGATAATAGACGCATCTCTTTTATTCACAGTGATCTGGAATTGGACAGGCTAGCATAATTCCTGTCAATATCTCATAAATTATTCCTTGGAGCTCTACAAGTTCATGTTCTCTGAGATTAATCGATGGAGTAAGACCTTGTTCAGTGGGCATACCTAAAACAAATGCTGTTTATAGGGTTTTTCTGGATATCAAAGATACCAATGATTCTGTTAAATGACAACAACAAAATCTTTAATATTATTATTATACCAGGAACGGATAATATCATGAAAAGGGGAGAAAAATAACCAATACCAAATATGCCTAATGGCTGCGATTCCTGGTCCTGTATCCTGTTACTGGACCAGTGATTATTAACATCATTTTTTCTGCCTTCATCAATTCTATATTTCCCTGACACTCTGCTAGTGTCACAGGTAGACTGAGTGGTATCCCAGACTTCCATTCCTGAAATATCTGAGATCATAGTCCTGTCGTTGGTTAGTTTCTTCAATTTCCTGCTGACAAAATGGCTTGCATGCAGGTGGCTGACTTGGGAAGTGTTCAGAAGAAGAAATAGTGAGAACAGAGAAGTAAAGTAGGAGTGGGTGAGGTCACTACAGGGTGGGGTGTGTGATCAAGTTGGCCAGGCAATGGGTGATGGGTACTCAATCCTGCAGTCCCTTCCGAGGAGCCTTTAGAACCACATCTTAGAACTGGCTTTCCAGGATACAAAAAGACTAGAATTTATTGTTTGATTACAATCACTGCTTGCTCAAAGCACTGTCATATTTTGTATGTTACCTTCCATGGGCTAGGTGTGCTTGAGTCGAAGAAACCACAGGACTGGAAGCAAAAAATATGTACCAAAAGCATGAATTGCTGTCAGTTTGCACTTGCAAAAGCTTGTCCATGACTTATGGAAATTGTCACAAGAGTGACTGTCTTCTGTTGAGAAACGTCTCTTCTGATCATTTGCCCATTTTAAAATCTGTTTAGTATTGTTGTTGGGTGGTTTGAGTTCCTTATGTGTTCTGGGTTTTAACCTCTGGTCTGCTGGAGAGTTCACAGATGCTTTCTTCTACTCTGTGGGTTATCTCTTCACTCTTTGGTTATTTTCCTTGTTGTGCAGAAGCTTCTTGGTTTGATATAATCTTGTCTCTTTTTGTTTTGTTGCTTATGCTTTTAAGGTCTTATCCCAAAAATCTTTACCTTTACCAGTGTCTTAAAGTGTTTCTCCTATGTTTTCTTCTCGTAGAAGTAGAGTGATCACTAGAGGCTAAGAAGGATCTGAGGGAGGAGGGAAAGGAGAGATGAGGTTAGGGGCACTGACATACAGTTAGATAGCAGCAATCAATTCTAGAGTTGTATAGCACTCTAAGGTGATTATAGTTCACAACAGTTCAGTATAGACTTCAGTATAACTAGGAAGAAGAATTTGAAGTTTCTCAACATGTAGAAATAAGTGCTTGGGGAAATGGAAATGCCAGTTACTATGATTTGATCATTACATGTTGTATACATATGTCAGAATATCATCCTGTACTCCATAAATGTGGGTAATGCCTGTGTGACAGGTTAAAAAAAATAATGGCTAGAATAAGAGTTACGACTGTGTGTAAAAGAAGTAGGACACCGGATATTCCTGATATATCACATAATGTCATGCAAGCCTCAGGCATGGCAGCAATAAAGTAATGAGTCAAGAAAACTGTGAACACGTTTAACCTAAATATGACTTTGAGAGATGTGTGGAGGGTATTTTAGAGGGACCAGCATGTAAAAAAGCCATGGAAGTGAAGCCCTGCAATATGGGAGAGCCTAAAATGAAGTGCTGATTTTTTCAACGTTCAAATCTAAGTGTTCTTTTCATTTAGTGACATTTTAGTTCTATTTTAAGATATTTGGGAAATAAAGATATTTTAGACTATCTGACTTTGAAAACCTGTGTCTTTAGCGTTGTTTCTTCATCTATACAAGAAGTGCATTCAGCTGTGTATTGTGTACTGGCTGTCAGCTCTCTGCCTGTGCACATCAGTTTGGATCTATCGATAGCATCACCTGTAGCAGATAAAATGAGTAGGTCCTATGATGTAACAAGTTTTTCAGTCCAGTGATAGTTATACATGGAATTGGTTAGAAAGGGATTTTGGAAGAACAAATGCAGAAACCTGCTGGAGGTTTCATTTTCTTTTTGCCTGCTCATAGATGACTGTGGAAAACACACTAGTTGTGTATAAGAAGTGTTGATTGATCTTACAACCCAATAAGCATGACCTGTGTCCTAATATTTTGTTTTTAAATATCTTCCCCTTTAATTGTAGTTTCTTTGATGAAGTCAGGTAGAAGGTGGCTTGGTGAAAATGACTTGCATTGGGAATGTTCAATTGCTCAATGGTTATTTCAAGATTCTAATACACTCTGCTAATTCTCTTGTGCAAAGAATGGGAGAAATAAACCAGTTTATCAACAGAATCTAAACACTGTATACACTGAATAATAAAAAATTTGTAAGTTTTTTAGGCTGGTAATTAATAGGAATTATTTTGGATAAGAATGAGGAGTATAAATAAAAACAATTATATACATAAACTAATATTTCTATAGAAACAATATATTTACCAGGTATGAGAAGGGAAAGCTACCACTTGCCTTAAATCCACAAAACATTGTGAATTACTTCAGTTTTTCTCAAACATATCATATTTGTAGTGTAAAGCAATTTCATGGTAATTGGAAACACATTGAGTCATTTTCAAGTTTGTAATTCATATATTCATATGTTTATATATTTCAAGTTTATATTTCATATATTCATAAATATATATTCATGGCTATTTGAACAATGACAGGCTATCAGAATACAGGTCAAAATATCTCATAAACTCATCAAAACTCATACCAGTCATTTTGTTAAGTGTCCCTAACAATATCTTTTTTTTTTAATTTATTTAATGAGCATAAATTTCCAAAGTACAGCGTATGAACCACAATAGCCTCCTCCCCCGCCGTGTCTTCCCTCCCATCCACAACGCTCGCCTCTCCCACTCCCTCTCCCCTTCCCCTTCACATCATGATTAATTTTCAATTATCTTTATATACAGAAGATCAATTTAGCGTATGTTAAGTAAAGATTTCCACATTTTGCTCCCACACAGAAACACAAAGTGTAAAATACTATTTGAGTACTAGTTATAGCATTGATTAAACACCTAGGAGTAATTGTGTATTAATTACAGAGCTCAACCAATAGTTTTAAGTAGAATATAAAATGCATCTTTTGTATTGTTGTGGCTTCCCCCCGACCTCCCTCCCTCCCGTGGCCCTCCCCTCACCCACCTCCTCTCCCATCCCGCCCTTCATCACGTTTCATTTTCAGTTACCTTCATATACCGAAGATCAATTTAGTCTATACTAAGCAGGGATTTCAACAGGTTGCACTCACACAACCGAACCAGGTATAGGGTATTGTTCGACTAGTAGTGTTGTTTTTGAGTTTCATAGATAAACATATTAAGGACAGAGATCCTGCGTGGGGAGCATGAACCCAGTGACTCCCGTTGTTGATTTAACAATTGGCACTCTTATTTATGATGTCAGCAATCACCCGAGACTCTTGCTATGAGCTGTCTAGTCTATGGAAGCCCCTTGAGTTCACCAACTCTGAATTTACTAACAATATCTTTTAAAATATTATTGCACCAGCAGTGAACGAGTGGAATTGAAAATAAAAGCATTATTTTTTGATTACCATCCCCCAGTATTAAATAACTTAGATGTAAATCAAAATATGTATGTGGAAAACTACAAAAATTTAATCCAGGAGATCAGGGAAGAACTGAGTAAATGCAGAGATATTCCACGGTCCTGGACAGGACAGCTCAATATTGTCAAGATGTGAAGTCTTAAGTTTGTCTTTAGATTCAATGAAATCCTAATTAAAAATTATTCTGCGTTATATGTCATTAGGGACTTGCAAATTAAAACAAGAATGAGATACCGCTACATACCTGTTAGTATAGTCAAATTCCAAAATAGTGACATCACCAAATGCTAAGGAGGCTGTGGAACAGCAGGAATCTGAATCTTTAGTTGTAGAAATGCAAATGGTCCAGCTACTTTGCAAGACAGTTTGGCAATTTCTTAGAAAAGTGAACACCCACTTACCAGGTCATGCAGGAGTCATTCTCCTCGGTATTATGCTAGTGTATAAGCATCATAGTTTCTCAGTGAATTTGGCAAAAGGCTTTTTAACTTTCTCTCTTTATTTCAGTTGTCAACTCGTTAAAAGGAAAGTCCTTGTCTTGTACACCCTTTATTTCTTTCAGATGCTACTATGGAAAGTTGTTAGCTATTCCCATCTTGAGGGGTTTAGAAGAAGCCAAGATTGCAAATTATCAGCAGCTTTCAACATGAAGTATTTCAACCTTATCATTTAAAAGCTGAGTGATCTTAGAGGTGTGGGTTTCTTTAAATTTCTTTATTTACAGAGAGAGAGAGTTCCCATCTGCTGGTTTACTTCCTGAATGCTGGGAGTTGGGAAATCAATCCGGATCTCCCATGAGGGTGAAAGGCGTTCAACCACCTGAGCCACTACTGCTGCCTCCCGGGGTGAAATCAGTGTGAGGCAGGAACTGGGAGCAGAGCTGGCACCCAGTCCCCGGTACCTGCCATGGGGTGCGGGCAACCCAACCAGGGTCTTCACTGCCTGCCACCGAATCCTAGAGATTTATATCAGGGACTCAATGTCTCAAAATAATTGAAAATCAGAGCCAATACTCAAAGCACACTGAACCCATACTCCTGTGCCTAAAGCTGTTACAGGGCTACTGTAAGTGCAATTCATTATGTTCCGTTGGTGAACCTGTGTTCTCAGTGAATTCTGTGATGCTCTGCCACATTGGCAGGCAGGCGTGTGACACCTTGTGGCAGTTAGAGGTGACCCGAAGGCTCAGGGGAGGACCTCAGTGGTGGCAGCCATTCTGAATATGCCCTCCTGCTGTTCTTTTCTACGAACAAGATCTTACATCATTCTCCTGTCAGAGTTTTATCACCGGCTTTCAACATGCTGGGAATTTTCATTCTGTGAATTATGAGTTTCACCTTCTCTTCAAGGCATTCTTTATGTCCTCCCAGGCTTATGGTCAGATATTATCACATAGACATACATTCAGATTGATTTGTGATTTTAACCACTGAGTTACCTTCAAATTCCGAAGAGAAACATTAGAAATGTCTTTTGTTTTTCCCCTTGTCTGTACCCACCTTGTTTGAGAATCTGCAACCCATATTTCTAGCTAGCCTGGACCATGTGACCTTTCTTCCACTGCCTGGAACCCACATCCAGTCTTTTAATCAGTGTACATCTGTTTCCCAGGGGAACTCCCCCGTGGGTTGGTCTTATCCAGTGCTTTTATCTCCTGAGAGTGGCATCATCCATCTCTCTGTGGCTGTGGGCTAAGGAATGGCTGTAGAAGTCAACCTTGAACACATGTGCACCACAGCACATGAGTCCTTTGAGTCAGTTACTATGTCAGAGGTGTGAACACCGATTATTACAAACTTCAGAAGACAGTTGCTCCCAGAACGCTTGCTTCTGTGGGTTCTGTGCAAGAACCCTGTAGCTTTCTGTCACCCAGTCCTCCTATGGTGACTATATGATAGGCCCTTTGCCCCCTACTTTCCATTCAAGAAAGTTGAGGCTAGGAAAATTATATCAGTTGGCAACAATCAAAGTGACTGGGTGTCCAGTGCTCAGGCAGAGGTTTATCTTTCCTGCACAGCCTGCCCCATTGCTGGCATGAAATGTCCCTACACGCAGGCCAGGAAGAGAGCTCTCCAGGCATTTTCCTGTAAATTCTCAGTGTGCTGTCTCTTTACAGAGGTCTCCTATGCTTTGATTTGTTTGTTTTCAGGGCTAGCAATAATACCAGTGTTGACAGTCATCCTCTCAAAAGTGATCTCTCCTATTCATATGTTAGTTTAGAGGACAAAGTTTCTGAATCCTTGTTATGCAAATACAAAGTTTCTGCCAAGTGACTAAAATGAGTTCAGTTAATTTCCTAGTTATGCTAAGACTAGATTAGTCAAAGTTGTTTTTCATTTATAAGACCATAAATTACATCTAGGATACTAGCTTCTCTGCAATTTCACATTCTGAGTTTCAGTTATACACAGTCAACCATGTTCCTAAAATATTATGGAAAATTCCAGAGGCAGATATGCATATCTTCAATTGTGGTCTATTCTGAGTAGTGTCATGAAGTGTTTTTGCTCTCCATTGCCCACCACCCGAGGCCATGCATCATCTCTTTGTGCAGATTATCCATGTTGTGTATGATACTCACCCTTTAGTCAGTAGTAACCCTTTGACAGTCAGATTGACTGTTGTGAAATCACAGTGCTTGTGTTCAGGAAACACATTTTACTTAACAATGGCTTGCAAGTCCAAGAATAGCGATGCTGGCTATTAGAATATGCCAAAGAGAAGTTGTAAAATGCTTCCTTTAAGTGAAAAGAAGGAACTTCTTAGGAAAAATTGCGCGTGGAGGTTGTAGAAATCTGTGTAAATTGTTGTTATTCTCTTATTATGCCTAATTTGTAAATGAAACTTTATCATCCATATGCATGTATAGGAAAGAACACTGTATGCATAGAGTCCAGTTCTGTCTGCAGTTTCTGGCATCCGCTGGTGAACTTGGAACACATCCCTTGCAAACGGGCATGTCCCATTGTAACACTGACTTTGCTTGTGAAATGAAAGAAGTGGACCAGTGCTTGGAGACATAGTGTTGCTGGATTACCTCTGGAGATTATTTTGAGCCTGTAGTTGTGGATAATGTTTTCCTCTTTATTAAAGAAATAAAACAAAGGGTCTGGTAGCTTCAGAAGGAATGCGTAGAATTTAATTTGGTTTCAGCAAGGAGAAAGAAAACAAAATAAAGCTAAGGCTTCAAAGGACCCATTTGCCTCCAGTGTATTTGCTATTTTAAAATTGTAATTCAAGCCTGGCACATATAATTTAGTAGACGGTGGCTCCCAAGAGATTTTGAATCTTATATGAAAAGTAATAGAGTGGGGGAAAATATAGTATTTCTAGCATGGGACAGAGACACCAATTCAGAGAACAAAATAATAGAAAGGTGTTTCCTTGTCTGTTTGCAGAAACAGATACCAGCAGACACAGCCTTAGATGATCTGTGTGTAGGAACTGGAGAGGTCACCTTTCCTCCACACCGCTGCCCATGCTGTTTCGCCACTCACAATGCTTCCTTAGTCCCAGAGCTCTAAGTTGTGTCCTTCATGGACAAGTCAATATCACCCTTCCACTGAAGCCCTCCCTAAACATGGGAGATAGAAGTTCTCTCTCTTCCATCATTTAATCTTTCACAGTCACATATCTATCTGCATTAGACTCTGACTTCACATACTGTTAGTTATGAACATATCTTAGTTCCTGTATTCATAACTCTTGGAGGGAAGGAAATTTGACTTCTGTTTCTCATAACTTACAAAAGGAAGATGTTCAAAAAAGGGATACTAATATTACCTGTGGGCAAGTGACTAACACGTGTTTTCACCACCATCTTTCCCAAATTTCACTGATGCCTGAATTTCAGCCATGAGTGTTACTTTTCACTGGCTTACGCACTGTGCATTTTTGCATAAAGGCAAATACTCTGACATGAGTCAATTGCCACTAATTATTTAATGTAATAAATTATGTTAATAACCTTATGTTAATAAATAAGTTATGTGTAGGCCATTTTGAGAAGACGAAGCTGTTAGCTAGTGGAAAGGACAGGGCTGTTAAGAGAGGCGAAAACAGGAAAGCAGGAAGCAAAAGCCTTCCCGACAAGACTCGGGTAGATCTGTGACTGGGCATTTTCTCAGCCTCCATAGGTATGCATGGTCTCATGAGGAGCTTCTGCTAAGGAAACTTTCCTTTTTAATTGTTTTCTGTTCTCCCACCTAATTCCAGCATGAAATTGCTCAAATCAGAGGGCTTCCTGGAACTCAGGAAGCACTGGCAAGTTTGATTCCTTCCAACCTTTTCAAACTGGCTGGATCATTTGTTCGGAAGCAGCTAGATTTGTCTTCACCACATTAAAACATTTGTCATCCTTCCTTCAATCCATGGCAGGGAACGGTTGTTATGGCTGCCTTACCGATTAAGCCCACTTGGGGATTTCATGTTGGAGCTTCCAATAATGGCATCTGTTCCCCATCATCTAAATCTGTGGTCATTTTCCTGAAAGGCCAAAGATGGCCAATTCATCCTGAGACTGGAAATCAATATGCCTCTAACCTCATGTGGCCCAGATTTTATGAATAACATCCATGGTTTCATTCAGAAATGTTCCACCTTGCTTTAATTCTTGGAAAAATAGAGATCATTCTACACACCACTTTCCAGATGGTTCTGTCTTTAGCTGGCATTCGCCAATGCTCCAGGAGCCTGTTGGTTAGACCAGTCCTGGAGAAGTGTTGTCACTAGTGCAGTCAGGATTCAGAGTGTCCCAGCAAATGCCATTGCAAAGGCTGGTGAATTCAAGGGCTGGGTCTCCATAGCTGCTTATCCCTTTGTACCATGTTTGCATTGTTTGGTTTCTAAGGTTATTTCATATAGAAGGAGTATGCTATAATGACAAATAATCATATGGTTATCTTGTGATTACATGAATTACCTTTCCCTGTATAAAGCATTTATGCATAATTTCTTTAATCCACCAAATACACAGTAGTGCTGTAAGTCCTAAAAACAACTAACATCGGCCGGTGCTGCGGCTCAACAGGCTAATCCTCCGCCTTGCGGCGCCGGCACACTGGGTTCTAGTCCCAGTAGGGGCGCCGGATTCTGTCTCGGTTGCCCCTCTTCCAGGCCAGCTCTCTGCTGTGGCCAGGGAGTGCAGTGGAGGATGGCCCAAGTGCTTGGGCCCTGCACCCGCATGGGAGACCAGGAGAAGCACCTGGCTCCTGGCTTCGGATCAGCGCAGTGCGCCGGCCGCAGCGCACTGGCCGCGGCGGCCATTGGAGGGTGAACCAACGGCAAAGGAAGACCTTTCTCTCTGTCTCTCTCTCTCTCACTGTCCACTCTGCCTGTCAAAAATAAATAAATAAATAAAGCAACTAACATCAATCAAATGACTGAGAGACACATTTTCTTTTCAAAAATGGCTATTCATATCCCCTGTCCACTTTTTAAACTATCTTGTTTGTTTGTTTTTCATGAATTTCTTGAGCTCCTTATATACTTTGAATATTAGTCCTTTTCAGATGTATGTTTTGCAAGTGTTTTCTCACCAAAGGACACATGAAAAAATGCTCAGTAGTATCGAGCGGATATAAAAATGCAAACGAAACCACAATGGGGTACCATCTCACCTCAGTTAGAATAGCTGTTGTTCCAAAGCTGAAGGATAACACTGAAGGAAAGGGTTCCCCAATGCATTCTTGGTGGGAATGCAAATTAGTGCAACCATTGTGGAAAGCAATGTGAATATTCTTCAAAAAACTAAAAATGGGTCTACTATCCCATCTCTGGGAAAATGTCCAAAGGAAATGGTATAAGCATCAGAAAGAAATACCTGTCCTCTCATGTCTGTTGCAACGTGATTCACAATAGTGAAGACATGGAATCTACCTAAATCCACTGGTGGACCACTAGAAAAGAAAAATGTGGTATACACATATGATGGAATATTACTGAGCCATCAAAGAATTAAGCTCTTGACATTTGCAGCAAAATGGATGGAACTGGAGATCATTACATTAAGTGGAATAATCCAGATACAGAAAGGGAAATACCACGTTTTCTCTCAAACGTGGAAGCTATTATATAGACTAAAAAAAGTATCGATATCATATTATTTAATATATAAGTTTTATAAAGGTAGTCTTCACTGAATTACACTGTCTACATAATAATGTATCTTTTCCTCACTTTATGATCTCTAACAAATTGCACATCATATGATATGAGTATTATTGCAAAAATTAGCATGCATGTGCGTATATGATATCTACATTTGCAGTAGATAGGGCAAAATATTAAAGATTGTTAAATCTTTTGAAAAAATTAAAAATAATTTAAAAGAAGAAATGCAATTTCTACCTACTCAGGAATTCTGAGATAGAATAAACTTAGGGTTGAATAGTTTAGTGGGTTTATGTGATATATTTGTCAGCCAAATATATTATGAATATTTTATTTTAGTTTGCTGCTTGCCCAATTGTTTCTTTTAAAAATTCATTTAATTAATTTAACTTATTTGAAAAGGGGAGAGACAGAGAGTGATCTCCTATCCACGGGTTCACTCTCCACTTAGTCACAGCTGCCAGAACTGGGCCATGCTGAAGCCAGGAGCCTGGAACTCCATTCAGGTCTCCCACACTGGTAGTAGAGACCCAAGTACTTGAACCATCACCAGCTGCTTCTCTGGGTGTACATTAGCAGGAAGCTGAAATCCGGAGTGAAGCCGAGACTTGAACCCAGTTCCCACAAGATGGGACATGGGTGTACCAAACAGGGTCTCAAAGTGTTGCATGAAATGCACACCTCTAATTCATAATCCTACAATTTGGTGAGAGGAGTAAATTTCTTTCAAGTCAACTACATTGTATTTCAAAGGCTATTGCTGTTGAGGCCTACTTTGTCTACTCCCAAATTTCCAGTTTACCTGTTTTTTCTACAGGATTTAGATTTACAAAGCATGATTTATATCAGGCAAAAACTGTGGAACTGCTTCCAAAATCACAACTTAAGTTTCCTTATCTGCAGGAAACTGCGAAGCCCCATTGTGATGTCTGCTTCAAGTCGCTGGGAACTGTGGGTTTATTTTCTGACCTGAAATTTTTGCCTCTTGCAGAATTTCTTGTAAATGGAATCATACAGTCTGCAGCCTTTTAAAACAGGCTGATCCCACAAAACATAATGCATTTATCATCTGTGTTAGTAAATCTGTTCTCTTTTATTACAGATTTAAGTTCTGTGGTGTGGATAAAGAACGTTTGAATTGTCTCTCGTTTTTACGCTTATGAATGAAATTGCAATTAACATATACCTGCATGGTTTTCTTGAAATTTAAAGAAAAAATGGATTGGGGCTTGAGTTTTGGAGTAGCAGGTAAAGCCTCTGCCTGCGAGGCTGGTATCCCATACAGGTGGCTGTTCCACTTGCAGTCCAGCTCCCTGCTAATGACCTGGGAAAAACAGTGAAAGTTGGCCCACGTATTTAGGTGCCAGCCACCCATGTGGGAGACCCAGATGAAGGTTCTGGCTCCTGGCTTAGCCCTGGCTCAGTGCTGGCCTTTGCAGCCATCTCGGGAGTGAACCTGAAGATGGAAGATCTCTGTCTCACTCTCTCTCTCTCTCTCTCTCTAACTCTGACTATCAAAATAATTTTAAAAATCCTAAAAAAAAAGAAAAGAAAAAATGAATTGAAGGTCTGAAAAACAGTTCCCAAAAGATCAACAATTCCAGCAAACTGTGGCTAAGCCATACATTGAATCTACCGTGCTAAAATTTATGCATTAGACACAAATACAAAACCATGAAGCAAGTCACCATTCGTTTGTGTAAGCATTAAGTTTTCATTTCCCTCAGGAGGTGCTTAGGGTTGTACACAGTAGGTTCACCTTCAGAACAGATTGCCAGCCTGCAGAGGAGACTCTTGACTCTCCCTGTACCCACAGATGCACTGAATAGACGTCTACACGTGGATTTAATCCATCTGAGAGGAAGCAGACATGAGGTGGGAGCCTTCCACACAGCAGACATGTGAGGAGATGTCCACCTTGAGTGGGTGGGCAAAGCTAACACCACGCCCATTCCAGCACAAATCCTACCCTGGGCACTGCGCTGACCCATCAGGAAGAAGTCCCCAGAACTTAGCATCTGTCTTGGGTGCAAGGCTTCGACCTTCCATCTAGAGAGCTGGTTTTATGCAAGTGCATCCAGAGCCTTCATCCCGGAGATCAGGGCAGAAAAGGAGCAAAAGCAGAAAACTTCCTGTTTCTCCCCCGGAAAAGTTTGCCAGCATCCTCTTCCAACTGCCGCTGCTGGCAATAGTGTTTCTAATGAACCGCTATCAGGGAGTGGACTTGATTGACAAAGTGTAGCTCTCCAGAACCTGAACACAAGCTCAGCACTTCCTGGGTCAGCTTCTCTGCTTTCCCCAGTGATAAACACAGGGATACCGATTCTTTCAGGAAGCAGTTTGGCTAGGGATCAAGCCCTCTTGTTTCACAGCTTCCACTGGAGGCTCTGTACCCTACACCTTCATGCTGTGGGGCGGAGGCACTAGGCATGTGGCTGACTCCCTAGATCACAGAACAAAGAAGGGGTCTGCGCTGGTATACACGCCCTTCCTGGGGAGCAAGGCAGTGAAGAGGCTGGAGGCACAGCTCTGGGTTTCCCCAGCAGAGGTTTTATTGCCCACCCTTGCCATGGGCTGCTTCACAGTCTGACTTCTAAACAATCTGCACTGGGGAATAAATAGAGAAGACAAATAATAGAACTGTGGAAGCCTACACAGTGACTTGGCTCTTCCCAAACCTTATCCCCTAACTCACTCCAGTGTAAATCCTCATCTTCTGCCTCTTCCTGAAAGAAGTCTGCCTAAGCATCAAGAACCCCAAAGGTTACATCGTCTACACAAGGCAGTGCATCTCGAGCTTCCCTCCTGTGGGAGCAGAAGAGCCCAGGCCTAGGAAGTCTCCCTAGAACACAAGACAAGGAGCTGGTTTTCAGCAGGCACACAAGCTCTCCCAGGGGTTATATGCCCTGGGACAAGTGCACAGAAGTGCAAGACAAGCGGAACTTAGTTCCTCTGAGCAAGGGGCTTGGCATTGTCCTCTGTCAACTGCTGATGCTGTCAACTGAGCATCCAGTTAGCCTGCAGCAGGGAGCTGGCAGCACTGACAAACTGTAGACCGACCCCAGGAACCACAAAGCTCTTTTGGAGCCTGCTTTGTTAATTCACCCAAGCCAGAAATCCAGGTCTACAGATTCTTCCTAGAAGGAGTTTGTCTACACATTGAGCACCAGACTTTTATATCTCCCACCAAAGGCATTGTGTCCTAACCCTTGTAGCTCTGGGAGTGGAAGGGAGCAAGCCTAAGCGAGTGGTCCCAAAGTGTGGTTTTTAATGGTCACATGGGTACTTCCTGGAATTATACCGCCCTGGAGCAGTGCAGAGGGGCAGGAACACTCAGCGTGCAGTTTCTCCCCAGGAGTCTCTGCCAGCGGCTGCCTGATGGCATGGCCTGTAGCTAACCTTCATCAAGGAATCAATACAGCAGGCAAACGCTAGACCTCTGGGAGCCTGAATGGCACTTCAGCACTTAGCAAGCCTCTGTCCCCAGCTAGCTTCAGCAGTAAATCCTGGGATGAGTTTGTGCACATAGAGAGCTCCATAACTTATGCAGCTCCTACCCAAGGGACTGACGTCTTAGCGTACACAGAAGGGGAGATAAAGGCATGCCCTAGGGTTTATCCTGAAGACAGAAGGAGCTAGAAAATATATCTAACACCCCAACCTTTCCAGATACATCTGGAGCATCTGACTTCTAAATTACCTCTCTTAGAACACTGGCAAGGCTGGGCTTATCCTAGTCTGTCCAGGTGCCTTTAAAACAGAGATAGAAGTGTGGATGAAATCAAAGACTAGAGAAATACCAGTAGGCTGTGCATCTGGGCACTCTTACAGGATGCTGGTTTCACAGGACTAGGAGAGGCTGTTGTCTGATCTAGGAGACACCAGCATACATAGTCAAAGACAATGAAGAAACAGGGAAATATCTTCCAAGCAAAAGATCAAGATAATTCTCCAGAAATTGAACCTTAATTATGAAGATGTGATTTATACAATAGGGAACTTAAAGGTCATGGTCACAGAGATGGTCTCCAAAGTCCAGATAGCAATATAGAAACACACACACACACACACACCTAAAAAACCCTACGAGTTTCAACAAAGAGGAAGAACTATACAGAGAACCAAACAAACCTAGAGCTGAAATTGTAATTTAAAAAATGTCAGCCTCTGATGGAACAGTTGTCTCTTGCACACACTACAGAGTAACTTGTAGGGGAAGACTTTTGCTTGCAAGTGGACCTGATGGTACTCATTGAGCAGGACGCCATGGTTCTAGGTGTGGGTGGGTGTGGTCTACCTGTGTCTTCCTTAGGTGGATCCACATCAGTGATAACTTATGGGTGGTCTCAGTGGTCTAGGCTGCTGCAGGATTTTGTGGCAGTGGCAGTGGAAGTGGCAATGAAGATTACTAGGGGACTCAGTAGTAAGGGCTTTAGGGGCCTGTTTTTGGGTTCACCACAGTGGAGAATGTTCACTAAGGGAATCCCTCTTGATATGAGGTCCGACACAGCCTATGTGCAACTGCAGCAGCGTCCAGGGAAAGGCTAGAGCCCTGGCTCAGGGTCTGTCAAAACGATGGTGGAGGGCCAACATAGTGGCGTAGCAATGCCAGCATCCCATATGGGTACCAGTTCAAGACCCAGCTGCTCCACTTCTGATCCAGCTCCCTGATAAAGTGCCTGGGAAAGCAGCAGATTATGGCCCAGGTGCTTGGGCCCCTGCCACCCTCATGAGAGACTCACATGGAGCTACTGGCTCCTGGCTTTTGCCTGGCCCAGCCCCAGCCATAATGGCCATTTGGGTAAGTGAACCAGCAGACGGAAGACCTTTCTGTCTCTCTGTCTCTCGTCTTCTGATTAATTATTAATTAATTTATTAAATTATTAATTAAATTAAATAAATAATAAAATAAATAAAAAATAAAATAAAATACAAATTAAATAAAAATTAAATAAATAAAATAATTAATTAATTAAATCAAATAATTTATTTATTTGAAAGGCAAAGTTACAGAGAGAGAGGAACTTTCTGTCTCTCTGTCTCTCTTCCTCTCTCTCTGTAACTTTGCCTTTCAAATAAATAAATTAATTAAAAAACCTGTTGCGGAACCCAAGTATAGGTTCACTCTCAAAGCAGTAATGGATGCAGTTTACCCATAAAACCAGTGGCTGTGTCTGAAGCACACCCCATCGGCTTGGGTTCAGGAGGCAGAGATGTAGTTGTTACTCCATACAACAAAACAAGAATAGTGAAACATCAGCACAGCCTCAGGGAAAGAAGCCATTCCCCAAAGATTGAGCCCCTGGGAGCAGAACAGGACAAAGGTGAGTTCTGGTCCTGGGACAGAGGGCACAAGGGCAGCTTGGATAGCAGGGGTTGAGGTATCAGACAGCAGTGACTCTGGCCCCTTGGATGGAAGGCTACAGTAGTAGCCCAGGCTCTGTGAGGGTTTGTGCAGCAGCAATAGCAAGGACCAGGGAATGCCAGGTGCATATGTGTCTTAAACATCAGTCTAGAGGGACAGACCAGGGATGATTCCATGCAGACAGCTCAGGATTTGGGAAACTAGTCGAGTTCAGAGAGACAGGATTCTGAGGCTATTAGGTCCAGAGCATGCGGTGGCACACCTCAGCTGCGAAGGCTCTGATTCTCTAGGACATGGGGTGCCATGTCAGCTTGGTCCCAGAAAGCATGGCTGCATATGTTGGTAGAGACTCTGGGTCCTCAGGGGGCAGGGTACCACATCAACAGGCCCTGAACAGAAGGGTGTACTAGCCGCTGGGTCGAGTGGATAATGGGGCTCTGGACTAACTTGGTTCCGGACCGAGCAGCTTGCAGGTGGCCTGCTGCCTGTTTTGTGCAGTGCAGTAGCAGCAAAGCCTCTGGGGTGGAGGAGTGCGGTGCCTACTCATCCCTGAAACATGTACTCCAGCAGTGGCTCCCCTTCCAGGGTGGCCTGGTACACTAGCGTTCTCAGCCACAAGCACTTGGGCTTCTGCATCAGCTCTTCGGGGGTAGCACGACCCTGTGGACTCTGACCGACTCCCTCAACTTAGCTCCGAATCTGTGAGATCTGCAGGAAGTGCAGAGTTCAGCTTCAGTGCCTGTGGCGAGGCTGGGGGCTGCCGGGGTCCCCTTGTTTCAGGGAGAGGTTCCTCCTGGTTTGGAGCTAACCTTGACTGCGGAATGGAATGTAGAGGCAAGACATTTCCTCCCATTCTCTTCAGCCTCCCTGAGCTCCTTGGTGCTGCAGGAATTCTGCTACTTCTTTGCTGTTCTCTGATGTTCTCCTTCAGTTATTTTGGTTGAAGTTCATTGTTTTAGTTTTTGTTGTTTTTGGAGGTGCAGACACTAGAAACTTCTTTTTTTTTTTTTTTTTTTTTTGACAGGCAGAGTGGACAGTGAGAGAGAGAGACAGAGAGAAAGGTCTTCCTTTTGCCGTTGGTTCACCCTCCAATGGCCGCCGCGACCAGCGCGCTGCGGCCGGCGCACCACGCTGATCCGATGGCAGGAGCCAGGTACTTCTCCTGGTCTCCCATGGGGTGCAGGGCCCAAGCACTTGGGCCATCCTCCACTGCACTCCCTGGCCACAGCAGAGAGCTGGCCTGGAAGAGGGGCAACCGGGACAGAATCCGGCGCCCCGACCGGGACTAGAACCCGGTGTGCCGGTGCCGCAAGGCGGAGGATTAGCCTAGTGAGCCGCGGCACCGGCCGACACTAGAAACTTCTAATTGGCCACCTGCTGATCTAGTTCGCGTTAGGTTTGCTGTACAGCCATTGGAATATAACCTGTCTGGATGTGTGTGTCAGCATCCTACCTGGTGTTCTCTGAGTTCCTTAGATCTGAGGCTTGTAGTTTTTTGTTGTTTTATGTACATTCTTGGTCATCGTCTCTTCAAATATATTTTCTGTCCTCTTCTTTCTTCTATTCCCGAAATTCTAATTAAATGTAGGCTAAACTGCATCGTATTTTCCCACAGCCATGGAAGGATCAATTGTGTTAATTTTTCCTGGACAGCTTTATTGGGATGTAACACACACAACAGATAATTCACCCTTTTAAAGGTACAAGTCAATAACTTTGTTTTTGCATGGCCATCACCACAACTTGAAAACATCTGTGGTAGTGCAGAAAGAAGGGCTGCTCTCAGTTCTGTCACCTCTGCCCTACCCTGTCCTCCGGGACCTTGGCAGCTGCCAACCTACGTTCCCTCTCTATAACTCTAACTATTCTGGACATTTCATGTACATGGAATTATGCAATATATGTTCCTTTGCAATTTGCTTCTTGCACTTAGTAATAATAATTCCAGTTTATCCATATTATGACATCCATCAATACTTCATTTCCTTTTATTGCTAAATGAAACCATTGTATGGATACACTGTGTTTTATTCACTCGTCAGTTACTGGCCATTTCCCCACTTGTTGTCTCCTACAAATAACCTGCTATAAGCCTTCTTGTATAATTTTTTGTATGGGGCTGGCGCCGCAGCTCAATAGGCTAATCCTCCACCTACCGGCACGGGCACACCGGGTTCTAGTCCCAGTCGGGGTGCCGGATTCTGTCCTGGTTGCCCCTCTTCCAGGCCAGCTCTCTGCTGTGGCCCGGGAGTGCAGTGGAGGATGGCCCAAGTGCTTGGGCCCTGCACCCCATGGGAGACCAGGAGAAGTACCTGGCTCCTGGCTTTGGATCAGCGCGGTGCGCCAGCTGCAGCACGCCGGCTGCGGCGGCCATTGGAGGGTGAACCAACGGCAAAAGGAAGACCTTTCTCTCTGTCTCTCTCTCTCACTGTCCACTCTGCCTGTCAAAAAAAAAAAAAGTTTTTGTGTGGACATCAGCCTTCAATTCTCTTGGACAGATACCTGAGTAGAATTGCTGGATCTTGTGATAGCTCTAAGTCTGATCACTTAAGAATGGCCAGATTGTTTTCCAAAGTGACTGCATCTTTTTATATTCCCACCAGCAATGTATAAAGATTCCAATTTATCTGCCTCCTTACCAACACTCTTTACCATCTGCCTTTCGATTATAGCTATGGTGGTAGGTGTAAGTCAGTAACTCATAGTTCTAATTTCCAGTTTGTCATATGCTTTTAGCTATTTCTTTATCTTCCACAAAGAACTGTTGCTATGGTATGCCTGTTTGGCCCCTCTAAAACTCATGAAGAAATGTGATTGCCACTTTTAGCATGTTAAGAGATGGACCCTTTAACAAGTGTTTGGAACATGAAGGTTCCACTGCATGGCGTTGGTGGCCATGAAAAGGGCAAGTTCTGCAAACCCCTGCCCTTTCTTGGCTCTGTAAGTTCTGCTGCGTGAGGAGCAGCTTTCTTCCTTCTGGAGATGTGACTTGCAGGGCGCCATATTGGAAGGAGAAGTTAAGCCTTAGCCACCAAGCCTGCCAGTGTCTTCCACTGGGACTTCCCGGCTCCAGGACCACAAGGGGGAATTTCTTTTTTAAGATGTATTCATTTATTTGAAAGTCAGAGTTACACAGAGAGAGGAGAAAAAGAGAGAGAGAGAGAGAGAGAGAGAGAGAGAGAGTTAGGTCCTCCATTCGATGGTTCTCTCCCCAATTGGCTGCAATGGCCAGAGCTGTGCTGATCTGAAGCCAGGAGCCAGGAGCCTCTTCCGGGTCTCCCACGTGGGTGTAGGGGCTCAAGGACTTGGGCCATCCTCTACTGCTTTCCCAGGCCATAGCAGAGAGCTGCATCAGAAGTGGAGCAGCTGGGTCTCGAAACAGCGCCCATATGGGATGCCGGTGCTTCAGGCTAGGGCTTTAACCTGCTGCAACACAGCACCGGCCCCAGGAGATAGGAAAATTCTTAACCAAGGTATTCTTTTGTAGCAGCACAACACAGACTAACTGCTTATGTGAATCTTTTGCCAAAAGTTTAATTGGGTCATTTGTCTTTTTACCATTGAGTTGTATATTGAGTTGTCAGGATACACACACACACACATGTACGTGCATACACACATGTGCTCATACATATACACACACAAACACTTTCTCTTTGCATTTCTGTTTGGGTAATTTCTATTGACCTAACTTGAAGTTCATTGATTCTTTGCTCTGTTGCATTGAGTTTGCTGATGAGCTTGTTCAAAATATCCTTGCTTTTTTTTTTTTTAACTGCATTTTTATTCTAGAATTTCCATTTTATAGACTCTGCTGAGCTTCCATCTTTGTTTATGAATGTGGTCTACCTTTCCACTAGATTAATTAATATACCCACCATATTAACGATGGTTGTTTTAAATTCCCTGTCTCATGTTTCTAACATCTGCATAATATCTGAGTCTGATTCTATTGATTACTTTGTTTCTTGGAAGTCTGGATGATTTTCTTGCTTATTTTCTCATGATATTTGATTTTTTTAAAATAATATTTTTATTTATTTATTGACAGGCAGAGTGGACAGTGGGAGAGAGAGACAGAGAGAAAGGTCTTCCTTTTCCGTTGGTTCAATGCCCAGTGGTCGCTGCGGCCGGCGCACTGCGCTAATCCGAAGGCAGGAGCCAGGTGCTTCTCCTGGTCTCCCATGGGGGTGCAGGGCCCAAGCACTTGGGTCATCCTCCACTGCACTCCCGGACCACAGCAGAGAGCTGGACTGGAAGAGGAGCAATCGGGACAGAACCAGCACCCCAACCGGGACTAGCCTATTGAGCCATGGCGCCGGCTTCTCATGATATTTGATTAAGAACAGTGCATCTCATGTAGGACAGAAGAGACTGAAATATATGATATTTTGCAGGAATTGGAGATGCATCTTCTTTGATTATGCCTTTACTGTGAGCACTTGTCAATTTATTCAGTAGTTGAGCTGGGTTTGGTTTTTTGTTGTGGTTGCCATGGTTACCCTCAGAGCTCCACTGCCTTCCAATTCCTGCTGTGTTAACACTGAATTGAGAGTGGGACCTGTTTGCTGGAGAGTTTTGTTTGATGTGCTGGTCCGTCTCATCTTTATTTCTCCCTTTTTTACCTGAAACTCTTAAAGTCTCTCTCTCTGCCCACTCTCTCAGCCCTCAGCAGGAGACTGCTCCTGTTTGTTGTACAGGAATTGGTAGCCTGGTGAGCAGGGATAGGAGACCACTCACATCTATCCTCCTTAAGCCTGTGTCTTGATCAGACACTGTGTCCTAGTAGCATCTGGGGTCCGGGGAGGGGTCTGTGTCCCTAGCAGCATCTGGGGCTCATACAGTCCATATGTGACCTTTTCTATCATCCTGTTTCTGTACCACTGGAAGGATCTCTAATGCCCAAACACGTTTTTTGGTCCCTTTCCCAGGAAGAGAGAGTTTTTTGTTTGTTTCCTTTGCCAGAGTTAATAGATCCTTACCTGTGCCCTGCAGGTGGCAGATTTTGTTGTCCTAACCCCAGTAATGAAATTCTTTTGTCAAAGCAGAGGTGGAGGGCACATGGCTGGGAAGGGCTTTACGCTCGTCCTGTAGTGACTGCTGTTATCTCCCTAGGCTGCATCAGGAGGGAGAACAGAATGATCTTTGGGAGAAATATTTAACTTTTCCGTGGTGTACAAGTATAATATTGATTATATTTTTGCAGTTTTAATTTGATTAAAGAGTTATATTTTATTTACCCTTTGCTAATAATTTTTATTTTGAGTGATAGCTGAATTAATTACATGATTCACTGCATCTATTGATGAAATAATAAATTTTATCTGCTTTATTTTGTTAATATGGTGAATTCTACTGATTGATTTTCAGAAGTTTAAAACCTTATCAGGATATGGTCCTTTTATGTATTTCTGGATTTATTTAAGAAGTGGTTTCTGACTATGTGTGTATTAGTGGAATTTTTCAGAAAACAGAACCAACAGGGTGTATATTTGATATATATTGTGGTTTGACTCTGTCATGTCTAAAGCCCCAAGAAGCGCTCTTGATGTCTGAGAAGATGGGCAGGAGAAGGTGGGTCTTCCAGGTCTCAAGAGGCAGCAAACCCAACCTTCCACTGCTTTTTGTCCTATTCAGACCCTCAGTGGATTGAATGCTGCCAACCTGTGTTGAGAGCTTGATCTTTATTTCGTCTATGGATTCAAATGCTAATCCCTTCAGGAAATACCCTTACATACGCACTCAGAAACAGGGTTATAAGAGGGCTTCCACTATCAAGCTCATTCTAGTGTTAGTAAGGGACAGTGGCCTGCCAGTTTCTGTCTTTTTCACTCCTGTAGTAATAAATTTTTCACTCTTTGCTACTAATATTTTCACAGCCAGCCTCTTGATTCCTTCAGCAGTTTCTTCAAGTATCCACAGTCAGAATTAGTTTCTATGTCAAATCCTACATCAACTATTGCTAAGAGGATGTCTCATGATTTGGTTTGAACTATTTAGATACACTGATGAGAGAAAGGCTGCTACTAAATCCAGCGGGGGATGGTGGCTATGCACTTGGTAGAAGGAGAAAAAAGTAGTTGATTTGGTTAAGTAGAAGTTCTAGTACTATAGCACAATGAAAATAATACTCTGTGATACCTGGGTTGTAACATTAGTTACATGGGACCTGTGGCTGTTTACCAAAACTCTCTGGGTTTAGTTTCCTTGTTTCAAAAATAAGTTCTAGGGGCCGGCATTATGGAGCAGTGGGTTAATGCCTTGGCCTGAAGTGCCGGCATCCCATATGGGTGCCGGTTCTAGTGCCAGCTGCTCCTTTTCCTATCCAACGCTCTGCTATGGACTCGGAAAGCAGTAGAAGATGGCCCAAGTCCTTAGGCCCCTGCACCTACGTGGGAGACTGGGAAGAGGCTCCTGGCTCCTGGCTTCAGATTGGCACAGCTCTGGCTGTTGCAGCCATCTGGGGAGTGTACCAGCAGATGGAAGACCTCTCTGTCTCTACCTCTCTCTGTGACTCTGTCTTTCAAGTAAATAAAACAAATCTTTAAAAAAAGACAAGAAAAAACAAAAAAAAATAAGTTCTAAAATAAACACTACAAATCACAAATTTCACAGACATACTCCTATATTGTGTTCCCTAAATTTTTGTTGAATTTTTATTGAACTCATTAATGAACCATTTGTCTTGAAGTATAAGAAACTGAACATCATTATCAATGTTATTGGAACAGAAAGTGACTAGAATGTTGATTTTGAATAAGAAATTTGGGACAAGAAGAGTTGAAGTTCAGAAGCTGAGTTCACTTGAAAGCCGTTTGAAGGTTCCAGATGAGTCCACTTCCATCTTGTTTAGCATTTGACCGCACTCCTGGCTTGCCATTGATCGCATCAGCAGCAGCACAAACTCCCTTCTCTACCTGCTAAAAGCCCCAGACTGAGGAGGATGATAGCCTTGAGACCCCAGTTTGCTCCCCTCCACATACATCAGTGGTGGAGTGGGGGTGGGGTGGGGCTTAAACTCTTTCTGCTTTATTCTTGAAAAAAAAAAAAAAAAAACTACCTGGCTTCTACTCCTGGCTCTGATTTCAATTCCAGCTTCCTGCCGATGTGCACCCTGGGAGGCTGACGTTATGGCTTGAATATATTGGTCCCTTGCCACCTATGTGAGAAACCCATATTGGGATCCAAGCTCCTGGCTTTGGCCTGGCCCAGCTCTGGCTGTTGCAGACATTTGGGGAGTGAACCAAAGGATGAAATATCTTTCTCTGTCTCTCTGCCTTAACATAAGATGAAAATAGGTAAATAAAAAATCATTAAAACTTCATGAAAGTTATGAGATTACACACAGAGACATACACACTCACCTATAATTAATATCAAAGTGTCTTTATCCATAGGCACTCAGTAATTACTTGTCCCTCTCCCAGTTTCACTTGTGCGTGATGTCTGTAAGTGTGCTCCGCTATAAAGTGGATATCTCTGAGTTGCGCTGGGCAGTGTAGTATGTGAAGCTCTGGTCATTATGGATTTAGGTAAAAACAGAAACCAAATATCCCTAGGAACGCCTTCTCTCTATGTTCGGTGTAACCCCAAAGGCGGGAAGGATATCAGGCTGGGAGCTATAGCAACTGCATTTGCATCATTGCAGTTTTGTGTGACTGTGCCTCACCCCCACTCCCTCTTGACCCAACCTGGAAGTAAACACGCTTAAAGAAGAATCCTTCATTTACTCTGATATCTGCCTTTTATTGTTAGGGGTAATTCAGCTGCAACTAACAGAAAATCCAGCTAACACTGACTTCGATGAACAGGACTTATCTTCCCACCTAACAAAATACGCGTGGCAGTTGCTGGTTCAGCAGCTCACAGGTTTCAGATCCAGCATCTCTGCAGTTCTCTTGACATGATCTTCACTTTCACATTACAGCTGCCAGTGGTCTTGTGTTACGTTCATGTTCAAGTCATGGATAGCAGTGCCAGTACATCTGTCACTAGTGAAACAAAGATTCCCCAGAAGTTCCCTGTGCACGTCTGCTTCAGTGTCTTTGGCCAGAAGGCTGTGACATGGTCTTCTCTAGCGGAGAGGAAGTGCAGAAAAGTCAGTTTAGTTATAGTAGCATCTATAGGAGAGACTCTCAAGGAAGGAGATAGCGCATAACAATGGGGCCTCACCAACAACCAGTGAATGCAGTAGTTCTCCCTACCATGTGCTAAGAATTGCTTCCATAAGAGGATTTTTCATTTTCTGCACAATTAGAAATTTTATTCTTAAAATTTCTGTAGCTGTGGGGGGAAATAAATCCTAGCTGAAATGTAAGGGCTCATGTAATGGTTGCTGCTACTTTAACTTTACATGTGGTGCTTGATTCTAGAAACCCGGGAGGACCAATTTCCTCCCCAAGGAGTACTTCAGAAAGTTCATGGAAAATGAAATCTTAAGACGTTTATTTTGGTGCCAAAGAAGGGAAATCCATGCACGGTTTTTTCACAGTAGCCATTTTCCATGAACTTTCTGAAGTCCCCTCCCACACGCCCCCAGCTTATCTCCAGTTCCAGCCCTACAGCAGCCGCAGGGACTTCCTGCACCTTTCACGGCATCCTGAGTCTCCCTGATTCCTCAGTGAGCAGCGTGTGCAGAGTGCCCTGCCTGGCTGATGAAATCTGGCTTGTCAGCAGTGCCAGTTTCATGGCTTCCCTTCTCTGTTCATTCCTTTCCGTGCACTTCAGACTCTCTCTGTGATGCTAAACATCTGTTCTATGAAAGCCTTGTGTTCTAGGCTAATCCTCCGCCTTGCGGCACCGGCACACCGGGTTCTAGTCCTGGTCAGGGCACCGGATTCTGTCCCGGTTGCCCCTCTTCCAGGCCAGCTCTCTGTTGTGGCCCGGGAGTGCAGTGGAGGATGGCCCAGGTGCTTGGGCCCTGCACCCCATGGGAGACCAGGAGAAGCACCTGGCTCCTGCCTTAGGATAGGCGCGGTGTGCCAGCCACGGCGGCCATTGGAGGGTGAACCAACAGCAAAGGAAGACCTTTCTCTCTGTCTCTCTCCCTGTCCACTCTGCCTGTTAAAAAAAAAAAAAAGTGTTCTGTTCTCCATGGTATGGTGTGACAGTTCATCATCTCTGACAATTCCTTATCTCTGCAGTTCCAGCATGGGAACTTGCACATGACAGGCACTGATTTTTTATGCGATTTGTTGAAATTTTAATCTATTTGTAGAAGAAATGTAGAATAAACGAACACATAAAGTCACTGTGTAGTTTGACAAATCATTGTCCTGAACAAATTGAAGATATTTGAAATTCCCTCTAGCACCAGCCCCAAGTGGTGTGTGTATGTTTTTTAATGATGAGCTGTTGAGTCGTTGGTGTTCTATGGGTATTTTAGAGGTGTTATTGAAAATCAAAAATGAAGAATGACTACATTCACTAGAATAGATAGCAAACAAGAATTCTGAGCATTTTCACAAAAATACATGACGAATAGTAATTTATTTAGATAGCTTTTTCAGAGAGCTAGTTTACTCATCCTGGTTACTTGTAATGACCAGTGTTTGTTCATTTTATTGTGGCAACCATTTCATCTGGTGATAGCTGGTAGTGGTGGAACTAGGTTCTTCTTTCTTTGCCAAGAGCATGGATGACTTAATAAGTCTGTGGTGTTTCTACAGAATATTAATAGCATGTCATGTTTTCTTTTTTGGTAAGTCATTTGCTCCAGGCAAGAAGACTCATGGTTAATGTTGCCTGTCCCTCACTGAAAATTAACTCAAAACAGATCCACAGTAAATAGAAGAGCAACTCTGTTGAAAAATGAGAGGTGACCGATGACCAGGGACCAAGATTGTTCAATGGCTTGTGGGTAGCACGAAGATATGTTACTCCTGAATCTTGCTGATGTGTAAGGATGTGACCAGTACACTCTACAGAGGCCACCCTGATCAAATCATTATGAACGAAATACCACTGAGAGAATACATTTTAAAATTTAATATAAATAAATGGTGACTTTCAGTTTTATTTTCCTTAGGAGAAAGTCTATCCTGACCAAAACATTCAAGTGTTAGATCTTGCATTTTAAAAAATGTTATATACCTGTTGCAGTGTTTTCTCTCCCACAGAACCCAGGAGTTCTGTGATTTTCAGGAGCAGAAATGGTCCCACAGTGAGAGTAAAATAACTCGTGAAACTGCTATCAAACTCCAGTTTTCTTTTAATTAAAGGGATGCTAGACATAAGAATTTCCATGCAATCACTTCAAAGGTTGCTAATTTACTTCTGCTGCCACCAAAGGTGATCCTGAGACTGAGCAGAAACCTGGAAAAAGTCCAAATAAGGGGGAGACATTTTAGATCTTGACAAGAATTCAAAATGAAACTGAACACTGGCCACCCCACTAATGCGAATGCTCCAAGTACAAAATTTCTATCCAAATCCTAGCCGACAAATAGCAAGGCTCCATTTTCTTCCTCTTACTCAGGCTTTGGTTCCCTTCAGATACCTGATGCTGTGTGTGTTTCCTGAAATCTGAGTTCCTTACATTCTGGAGGCTAATTTACTGATCTGGAGAATGATACCTCTTGTGTGAGGATGTCCAAAAATTGTCCAAGATCCTGTTATGAAATAGCCTGAAATCATTTTAAGACCAAACTCCGTAAACATTATATTTTATGATCCTAGAAAGAACCACAAGACATTAGTCACTGCTCATTGCATTCCTCTGCTATGAAAGAGTTTTATTGCTTCTGTTTCTATATTTAGGAGAGTTCCCCAGTGTTCAGATATTATGTAGAGTGACAAATCTTCATGGTCCTATACTATATCTCTCATTCTGCCCCACGAAGATGCTGCCGAGGTCAGCAAATACTTCAGCATGCCTGATTCCCAGTCCTTGAGCCTTTGCCTGTCCTTTACCTCCAGTCTGTGCATGTGATTAGAAGGGACTATTTGAGTTCTTCGGTCTCAGAAGCATATGAATCTAGAGATTTACAAGTAAGGGGCTTGGTCTCAACTGTCTGTAGGTGGTCAGTGCTGCAAATAATCTCTTTTCCACTTCATCACAGTGTGCCTGGATCACCCTCAATAAGGTCAACCTGTAGCAACAGGAAAATACACTGACTTACTAAATAATCAATAACAGTAGGATATTTACTTTTACACTTTGTGGTTTAAAAATTGTTAATATTCTTAAATAATTTTGAATAAGCTGAATAATATTTTAAAATAGGACTGTACAACAATTTATGTGACAATCTAATTACCTTTTCACGTTGTATTTTATGAATAGCTAAACTTTGTTCTCAAATGTTGTGTTGAATTAAGTATCTTATTCTTCATGATACTTTTTTGTTTGTCTGTTTTTGGCCTTATCTTGGGCAGAAATACCAAAACGCTAGCAGAAATTGTTATTTTTAATGTTAGCTTTATCTCCTCTCATGTTTCTCCTGAGGCCCTTGAGGAGTCCGTCTGGAAACACAGCAGTCAGGAGCTCCTGAGTTTCTAAGCAGCAGTTTCTTGGTTCCAAAAAGCACATCAGGAGAAACGCTGCTTGGCGTTAACTCAGCTTACCACTGGGTAACTTGGTACCGATGTGGGCGAGAGTGCAGTGGGCGACAGGACGGGCCTGAGCCTCTGTGCTTGCCTGGACACTACTCAGAGGAGAGCAGGGCACATCTCATTCTGAACTTATGGGTAGCAGCCACTCTTGTCATAGTGCGGCTTGAACCTTTGGTTCACACAACTGTAGAGCAAGTGTGGCATGGAAAGTGAAAACCACAACTCAGGACAACTGCATTCACTTTTGCCCAATATGTACCAGTTTCCCACTCGATTTGTTTTTGTGGCTACCCCACTCTTCTTTGTGCTCTGAAACTTTTGTTTATTGAGTTGTTTCTTTTTTAGGACTACAAATACCTTTTCCTCTGTGTGCCTTCTCACCTTTTAAGTACCTCTCTGACATTCTGAGTAGCTTGCCTTGGTTCATACCTGCTTTCAGCAATAACTGTGACTACTGTAGCTGTGATTCAGTACAACCTTAGACTCACCTGTGCTGAGAGCATCCCACTTTTCAAAGGCAGTATGCATCTTCTCTGGGTTTTCTCACTCTCTTCAGGAGCCTGTGAGACCCTGCTAGGCCAGTGCACAAGCTGTCCAGGAATTCAGGATATGTAATATTCTATAAATAAGAATCAAGTGCCAGTGTATCAGGACCACAGTTTCCTATCCTTTGGACCATTGAGTGACTATTCTAGGAAACATTTCGCATCCTTTTCTTGAGGTCCTTAATGCCAACAATAAAGACTTTGAAAGTGATCCCTTGTATTTTCTTCTGCTCCTTGTTTGTCTCTGCTCATCGCTTTATTTCTGTGTCCTAGAATCGTACCCCAAATAAAATACTTGTACCCTCCCCCATGCCCTTGACCTAGCCCCTGCCTTCAGAGAACTCAGACTAACACAGCAGGCACGGAAATGGTCCTTAAAAACCAACTTTCTGAATGGGAATTTAGAGCTGGCTCATTCACCAGTCAAGAGCAATAAAGATGGCATTGCTGATGGTAAGTGGAGAGATGATAAACTACAGTTTGGTCATAGTTGCTGGCAAACGGTAGCATTGCAGTTAAGTTGATCGCTGTTGTGGGATTTGAAAGGGGGAAAACATACAATGGTGTGGAGCAGGGATGGACCTGCTCTAAGCTCTGGGTCAAATTGATCCACTGTCTAATATTGTTGAAACACAGTCATGTGCGTTCTGTGTGCAACGTAGTTTAGTATTTGCAGCAGACACCCTCAAAGCATCAAGTATTCACTATTAGCCTCTCACAGAAAACATTTACTGCCTCCTAGTGCACAGCATGTGTTAACCTCAGACTGGATCTGCTGAGGGTGTGGTCATTTCTAGAACTGCCAGAAGCATGGTGATGACCCTTGACCAAAGCTAACCGGTGTACTCACTGAGATAAATGATGTTTTGCAACCATGGGTCTGTGAGTTGTTTGGAGACAAATGGTATGTTTTGGATTTAAGTTTGCAACTGACTTCATTGGAAACTAGGAGATTTCAATGCTTAAGACTCATTGCATGGCTAGGATGTGGTTACATAAACAACTCACAATAGAAGACCCCTACCATGAGTATCAGTTAGTGCTGTTGGTGCCAGAAGTGGAATTCCTAAAATAACCCCTCACTCACTTTATACAGAAGTGGCAAATACTATTTCAGGGGGAAAAAGAAGGAAATAAGAAAAGAGGTTAAAATGAACTTTTCATGGTTGAAATGATTACTAAATTATCCTTGGTTTGAAGTGGCAAAAACTTTGTGCTCTGTGATGATGTTTAGAGATGACAGATATTGAGCCAAGGGAAATAGAAAATGGATTCTAAGGGATATGTAGGTCAACAGCAAAGTAGCAAAGAATTTTACAAGACATTTAGTTGCTGTTAGTCACTTTAGTAAAATTAAATGGAAAAACTGATCAGAAGACAACTGAGATTTTTGCACTATGGCCAGGAAGTAAAGTTCTGACCAAAGGAATCCCAGCAGATATATTATGAGAAAGAAAAGCTACTTCTGTTTTACACTTAATTACCCAAAGTTTGGTATACCTGGGAAATGCTGTAGAATAGGTGAACATGGGACTGTAGAATACACAGTTAAGAAACTGAGCCACTTAACTGATGGGTTTAAGTAGCTCCTTAGGGAGCCATTGTTAAAGCTGTTACTTGGAATGAGTTATCCTTGGGTGGTTTTTCCTAGCACTGGATACAGCTGAAGAGAAGAGTATGTTGGGGTTAATACAAAAGCTACATTTAGCAGTTATTTTGCAAAAATAAACCTTTCACAGGAAGAACAACCATTCAACCTGTTGGATAGGATTAGAAGAGGAGTACACCATACGTACAGGGAGAGATAGAGCTCCTGCCCCCCATCATAGCTAAACTTGACCACATAGTGGCACATGGCTCCATACCTCGTGGACAAGAGCATCACATGTCTTCACTTTTCAAATCCTATCCCATATAAATGAGAAGGGGTAACAGTGGAGGCGCTAACTATTGCTTCCAGCACTATGAGTCAGCTAATAGGATAGTTGGAAGTAGACATGTTTGATTTAGAATAACTTGCATTTGGAGAGAAGATAACATAATTGCAGCCACTGTGTTTGGGGGTGAATTTTGTTAGGTAGCAGTGTGTGGACAAAAGTGTAGGGTCTTCGGAAAGCTCTAGTAAGCGATTTAAAACTTACATCTCAAAGGATCTGGAGGAAAGTGATGCTTTATGTAGCAGATAACACCCTATTCTTTGAGAAGCTGCTTATTAGTCCCTGTGAGGCTGTCTAGAGAAGACTGAGTGTCAGGTCAAGTTACTATAAACCCAAATTTCCCATGATGAGCTGATTAGTATCATACCAAGGAAGTTACAACATTGGGTGAGAAAGCAGCAAAGCATTGGGTCTGAGCAGCTCCAGAAGGCACAAATGAATTCACTGAAGTGGAATTCTTAATTCCCACAACACCTCCTTTTATTGCACTATTACCTCTTTCTAAACCCACACAAGTCTTTCTTGGTTGGTTTCCTAAGACCAACTTATGTAAGAAAGAGAAACTTGGGATTGGGTCATAGATAAGCTTATAAAAATATTCTAGTTACAGATAGAATCCTGCAGAAGTATAACCCACTTAGGGATGTGCTGAAAGACAAAGAAAGCCAACACTGACAAAGTAGGAAAAACTTTAGGTGGTATATGGAGTTTCCTTTGTGTAGGGAGAGAAGTAGTGCATTGTAAGGCTGCACATGCAACAATGGGCAGGTTTATTTTAGTTTAATTCTTTTTTTAAAAAAGATTTATTTATTTATTTAAGATGTAGAGTTATAGACAGTTAGAGGGAGAGACAAAGATAAAGTCTTCTGTCTGCTGGTTCACTCCTCATATAGCTACAATGGCCAGAACTGAGCCAGTCCGAAACCAGGAGCCAGGAGATTCTTCTAGGTCTCCATTGCAGGGGCCCAAGCACTGGCCCATCTTCTGCTGCTTTCCCAAGACATAGCAGAGAGCTGGGTCATAATAGGAGCAGCTGGGACTAGAACCGGTGCCCATGTGGGATGCTGGCGCCTCAGGCGGAGGATTAAGCTACTGCACCACTGCACTGGTGCCACATTTTAATTATTTTATTAGTTTAATTACTTCTCCAGTGAAGCCATATCATGGTAGCCTATCCTCAGATAGTCCCTTTTCTTTTTTAAAGAGATTTATTATTTGTTTGGAAGTCAGAGAGAGAGAGAGAGAGAGAGAGAGAGAGAATATCTTCCATCTGCTGGTTCACTCACCAGATGACTACAGTGGTCAGTGCTGGGCCAAGAGCCACGAGCTTCTTCTGAGTGACTGGCAGGGGCCCAAGCACTTGGGCCATCCTCTGCTGCTTTTTGCAGGCTATACTACCATACCAGCCCCCTATATTTCCTCTTCTGTTGACCCTTCTATGTAAGTGTCCAGTAATAAGAGAGCTGCACAGTGCTAAGTAGCTTGGAAGTAACAAGACCCCAGGTAAGAGGTCTAGGGATAATGAAATAAGGACAGATACCTTGGGAATGGGTGCAAAATGTGAGGACTTACTAATATTAACACCCACATCGAGCATCTACTATAAAGAAGGCATTCAGCAGTCGGGCAGATTAATCCAGTAGACGTCCACCACTCTCTATTTTCATTCCTGTTTGCATACAGGTCCCAGAAAGTGACTGTAGTGGGAGCAATGGGTCTAAAATACAGACTCCCTTTAGGTACATATTTAGCTACTGCCCTTGGTGAATATCTAATCTTCCAGCAGAGAGGCCAACCTTGATTTCTTAATATGGTACAGTAAGCCTTCCACTTGAATGCAAGTTGATTATATCAGACTCCTTCTACCCTACAAGTGGCAGTCATGTAGCCTTAACTGATTCATTGTCTCTTCTGGATTTGGGTTTGCCTTCCCTGTACCTTGGCCTGCACCACTAGCTGAGAGCTTATAAAATCAGACAGCAGCATGGTAACCCATGCATGTTGTTTTGGACCAAGTGACCTGATTTATGGTAAAAGAAGTACAATACTGGGTGCTTGGCATGGACTCAATTCATCTTACTACATACCTCACCACCTTGAAGCAGATGGCATATTAAAATGATTAAATGACCATATCAGGCCGGCGCCGCGGCTTACTAGGCTAATCCTCCACCTAGCGGCGCCGGCACACCGGGTTCTAGTCCCGGTTGGGGCGCCGGATTCTGTCCCGGTTGCCCCTCTTCCAGGCCAGCCCTCTGCTGTGGCCCGGGAGTGCAGTGGAGGATGGCCCAAGTGCTTGGGCCCTGCACCCCATGGGAGACCAGGAAAAGCACCTGGCTCCTGGCTCCTGCCATCGGATCAGCGCGGTGCGCCGGCCGCAGCGCGGCTGCCGTGGCGGCCATTGGAGGGTGAACCAACGGCAAAGGAAGACCTTTCTCTCTGTCTCTCTCTCTCACTGTCCACTCTGCCTGTCAAAAAAAAAAAAAAATGACCATATCAAAGCTCAGTTAAGGTGCCAGTTTACAGTCAACACTGTTGGATTGGGGTGCTGCCCTCCAGGGTATACAGTATGTGAGTTGATCCAGCAGTGAGTACATGGGGATGTATCCCAATAAGTACACTAGATGGGGAAACCAACCAAGACATGTGAATAGGATTGGTTCCTTCCATTGTCACTTTCAGATGGACCCCTCCCCCCATCACTTGTGGAATTTGTGCTCTCTTGACAACCACAACCCCTGTTGGACCAGAGGTCCTAGTTCCTCATGGAGAAAAGCAATTTTTACTCTGAGGACAAAGTTGGAATTTAGGGGCCAGCCCTGTGGCATAGAGGGTAAAGCTGTTGCCTTTGGCACCAGCATCTCATATAGGCACAGGTTCATGTCCCAACAGCACCACTGCCAATCCAGTTTCCTGCTAGTGCACCTGAGAAAGCAGCAAAAGATGCCCCAAGTGTTTGGTTCCCTGCCACCCATGTGGGAGACCTGGATGGAGGTCCAGGTCCTGGCTTCAGCCTGGTCCAGCCCTGGCCATTGTGGCCATGTGGGGAGTAAACTAGTGGGTAGAGTCTCTATCTGTCTCTCCCTCTTTCCCTGTAACTCTGACTTTCAAAATAGAAGCAAGTAAACCTTTTTTTTAAAGTTTTTTAAAAGTTAGAATTTGGTTGGTTTGGCTTGCAAAGACCAAAGTGACTAAAAAGATGGGAGAGTACAGCCTGATTTCTAGAGGGCAAGGGTTGCTGTGATGTGGTGCAGGTAGGAAAGGCGATGTGTGGAATGCCAGGGGTTCCCTGAATTTGTCTCTTGCTGTTTCCATGCCCAGAGTTAATAATCCAAAGGATTTAAGGAGTCACTTTATGAAAAGAGCAAAACAATGAAGGGTTCAGTTGTCCAGGGGTGAAAATCTGCATGAGCGTGTTAGGGAACATAGATGAGCTGGAATGTTGACCAAGTGAGGGAGATCTAAAATGAATAGTTCCTAGGGGCCCCTTGCAACAGCAAGGACTTCAATTCACATAATCCCCTTAGATTAAGCCTGTGAAGATGTGGCAGCTGGTCACCACCATAACGTGGCACTGAGACACACTGAGTTTAATGGAAACCTGGAGCAGATGGAAGAGGTATAACTAAGGTGGATGCTATCAGACAGCTCTTGTTCCCAATTTCACATTCTGAGCTTCACATTTTATACCAATGATTGTTACGGCGACCAGACCTGCTCAGACTGTGGTAAGAGTCATTGAGTGGGAACTTGACAGTGCCTTATCTTGGGCCTGATGACATTCGCCTGACTCTCTGATGCCAGGGAATGGAAGGTCTGTGTTTATCAGTTCACCACCCACACTATGCAACTAGGAAGCAAAGGAGGCTCAAGGTTGGCGAGGCCACGCTTGATGGCCACTGATGTAAGAACTACTGGAAAATGCATTTCTCCTCTGTTTCTTGAGCAGATAGTGCTAACACACATTTTACCAGCTTCCTCTGGCAGTCCCATAATATCCTGAAGCAGAGACCAACTTTACATCACAATCTTCAGTAAACCGATTTCCTCTTTCCCTGTTCAGTTCCCCATCCTTCATACCTGCTTTTTTGTTCCCTTTGTCATATAAGCCAAATGCATGCAAACTTTTATCCCAAACTCAGGTTTTAGAAGGAAATATATGATTCCCACTGTGTTGACATTATTTGTTAACATACCCTTCTCCCTGTTGAACTATAAGTTCCTTGAAGGCAGGGAGCAATAGGTGTTCAATGGGTGTCTAGTGAATGAATTGAATCAAGACAAATTCAACATTCTTTTTCTCCATATATGGCCTTGGCATGATCCTTTCCTGGGATAAAGTATAGCACCGGTTTTCAAGAAAATTAAATATTTATTTATTTATTTATTTATTTATTTTTGACAGGCAGAGTTAGACAGTGAGAGAGAGAGAAAGGTCTTCCTTTTTCCGTTGGTTCACCCCCCAAGTGGCCGCTAGGGCCGGCGCGTTGCAGCCGGCGCTGCACCGATCCAAAGCCAGGAGCCAGGTGCCTCCTCCTGGTCTCCCATGCAGGTGGAGGGCACAAGCACTTGGGCCATCCTCCACTGCACTCCCGGGCCACAGCAGAGAGCTGGACTGGAAGAGGGGCAACCGGGACAGAATCCGGTGCCCCGACCGGGACTAGAACCTGGGGTGCTAGCGCCACAGGCGGAGGATGAGCTTAGTGAGCCATGGTGCCGGCCCAAGAAAATTAAATTTATGTAAAAGTGAAAACAAAGTTGATGAGGCAAACATTGTGGTGCAGTGGGTTAACCCACCACTTGGGCCACCACATCCTGTGTCTCAGTGCTGATTTGAGTCCTGGCTCATTTACTTCTGATCCAGCTTCTTGTTAATGTACATGGCAAGGCAATAGGTAATGACCCAAATAGTTGGGTCTCTACTGCCATGTGGGAGAACCATGTGGAATCTTGGGCTCCTGGCTTCAGCCTGAGCCATCCTAGGCTATTGTAGGTATTTGGGGAGTGAACCAATGGATGGAAGAGCTTTCTTTTGCTTTCTCTTCTTCCATATCTTTCTCTCTCTTCCCCTTCTCTCCCCATGATTCCCTGTCTCTCTGTCACTGGGCCTTTCATGTAAATAATCTTAAAAAATAAAATGGGCATATTTGCCATTGTAAAATGTCTCACATCTATTTTCCTGTAAACAAGAACAGTTAGGCCAATACCAGAGAGAAAATGATATCACCTCACTTTGGAAATTAAACACTATTAAAATAATTAAAGTTATAGAAAAATCATCTGCCAGTAGACTGAGGAGAGACGGTCAAATGTGGAAAGCAGCCACTCTAATAGATATAATTGCATGGATTGCAATAATAGCTACTGTTTGTTGAAAGCCAAATGCATGGTAGGCACTTTTCTAAGTGATTTACATGTATTTTCTCAGTTAATCCTTACCATCTCCTATGTGTGGAATTTTATACACATGAAGACAGAGGTATGGAGATATTAAGTAACTTGCCAAGTTCACCTAGAGGAAACCTGAGTCAGTGAAATGAGCTCAGGCTCTTGTATTGTAGACCACATGTTCTGATGTTATGGCGTGGTGGATTAAGCTGCTGCCTGCAATGTCAGCACCTTATATGGGTACTAGTTTAAATCCTGTCTGCTTCACTTCCAATCCAGCTCCCTGCTGATGTGTCTGGGAAAGCAGCGGAAGATGACCCCTGCACCTACGTGGGAGACCTGGATGAACTTTCTGGCCCTTGGCTTCAGCATGGCCCAGGCCCAGCTGTTGTGGCCATCTAGGGAGTCTAGGAAGTGAACCAGCAGATGGAAGCACTCTCTCTCTTGCTCTCTCTCTCTCTCACTGTAGCTCTGCCTTTCAAATAAACTAAATACATCTTTTAAAAAAGACAAATATGCTGTCTGCCATTATAGTATACCTAAGTGATTCATATGAGTGATCTGTTTGTTCTGCATATGAGTTTGAAGTCTGCTGAAAAGAACTGAGCTATCATCACTTCTAAATATATAACCCAAGATGATTCCTGGCTATATTCCAGAGTCAGGATACAAATTAAAAGTCATGGAAGTGGACCTAGAGTGGTTTGGGTATGGTTTTTCTCCCAAAAGGTCATGTGTTAGAAACTTGGTCTCCAGTGCAACAATATTAAAAGGCATTGGAACCATTAAGAGGAGAAGTTTCCTGCAAGTAAAGTAGGTCACTGGGGCTCAGTCCTCATGGGAGTCAATAGAATTCTTGTGGGCCTTTGGCTAGTTTTCAAGAGGATTGTAGAAGAGCAAGATTGGCCTCTCCCTGCTCTCTGGTTTCCTTTCTTGCGATTCTCTCCTTCTCGCTCACACTCACTCCATGATGCCAGTCACTGTGACATCCTTACCAGAGCCGTGGTGATGCCAGCACCATGCCCTTGAACCTCCAAAACTGTGAGTGAACCACTTTTTTTTTTTACCCAGCCTCAGGTATTTTGTTATAGAAGTCGAAAACACATGAATAATCAGTGTATGTTTTACCTTTTACTAGCACACCTAACACTAAAGGTATAAACGAATTGTATGCCAACAGGCTTATATCTATATCTTTTTAATTTCTGAGTCTGGCCTTTATTTGACTCTACCACATGAGTATAATTTATTAGGGACGATACAATCGAGGAGTTCAGAGACCTTACTTTTAACCCCAGGATAGCTATCAATGCTATTAAACAAATTAATCAGCTTCCTGTGCTGTAGTTTTCTTCTTGTGCCCCATGGATACCTGCTCTCCATTTAACCACTGGGTTCTTACAAGGTTACAATGAATGTGGTTTGTGAAAGCTAAGTGCTATTTAAGTGTTTAGCACCATTAATCATTACTTTCCATCACTGAGTTTATTATGCAACTGCTATATGACCCAGCACTGTTCACTGTATAAGATCATCTTTCCTATAATCAAAATAATCCCTAAACCAAAAGTGTTATTATTACTCTTGGGGCTAATGCTGTATTTTTAGAGATGACACAGTGAAAGAATGCTTAAACCTCTGGGAATGCATAAGTGTTTTCTTTTCCTCTCTTTTCATATTAAAGAAACTGTTGAATGTTCTGGACAAATTCTCCTTTGGGTGCGGTTCGTAGCCTCAACGGTTCAGTTTCTCTTCCCTTGGAAACTTTGTGATGGTTTTGGTAACCAGAATCCTTCGAACCCTTGTTCATGATGTAGAAACAACGTCAAGTATAGCTGTTGGTCAAATTCTTATTTATCTTCCAACCCAATTTAGCTGCCACAAGAATGGTCAGGCTTGTCTCAAACAGAGGACAGGCAATTTCCATGCAGATACTAACGAAGGACACGTGGAACCTCTAGTGCTCTGTCCACACCAGGGCAGGATGGGAGATAATTCACTTTAAACAGGAGAGAGATGGAGGCTCATGGGAAATAGGTTGGAAGTTAACACACAAGTTGACTGTGAACTCTTAAAGAGGAGATGGAACCTTCTTTTCTGCCATATTCTCAGAATCTAGTACAGCTCACCATAAGCATTTTAGCGCATGATTTTGAGGGTGGAATGAACAGACATTTAGCCTAAGAAAACTCATAGCTTTCACTTATTAAGGGGAATAATTGTGAAGCTGCAGTTATAAAGTCAGGATTCTGGCTTCTTCCCCTCAAAACCTGTGTATTTATTGAACTTTTAAAGCCTACAATTTCTCATCTGTCAAATGGGAATTAAAATCTCCTGCACAGGAGTAACAGAGGACTCTCAAGTGCGTATCTGACCCGACACTTGAGCTTCAAACCTTGCGGTCCTGAGGATCACATCCATGTTCTTATGTGCAACACCAAACCCCCCACAATCTGCTCTCTGGCAGCTCTTAGAAAGAGCTTGTTGGACAAACAAACCCTACACTTGCAAATGGAAGTGACTGGAGGATTTATAAGCCATAAGGCTTGGCTGAAGCACAGTCATGAATATGTAGACAGCATAGTTCTTTTAATATCAGGTCAGTGATGCAGTTCCAGAGGTTAGGAACTCATCCATTGCAAATAACAGACAGCCCTACTACAATGATTGAAGTGGATGGGAGGGAATATAAAACACAAAAGCCCTGAGCAGAGAAGCAAATTGGCTTATTCTAGAAGAAAGTGTCCCTTGAGGGTACCGATCAAGGCTAGAGAAGAAGGCAAGGCTGGGGCCAAATCACATACTGGGAGTCTGAATTCGGTGCTAGGTGCAATAGGATAGGACTCAACGGCTGTTAAGCAGTTCACAAAAAAAGATGTGGTGAAAAAACTGGCTGGAGCCAAGGGTTTGGCATCACAATGAAGGGAATGGTGGAGACATTTACATGGGACGGCAGAGAGAAATCAATTTTGTTGGTTATGGGGGCAGAGCAGAGGAAATAAAAAGTTTTGTTTTAGAAATGTGAGCTTAGAGATGCATTCTGGGCACACATCACTGTGGACAGTTCAAGTAGTAGCTAAATGCTGGAGTCTGGAGCTCGGGAAAACGCTCTAGGCTGGAGAAAGCTTCTTTCCCTATCAGGGTTGGAGGCTTCCTGTTAGTGTTTACCATGGGGGTTTTCAAATTCTTCTCCTGGGATCCTGGGGTTTCCAGGAAACTTAATGGGGTGACTCAGCAAAGCAAAGGAAAGTTCAAAGGGTCAGAGGGATGGAGCTCCTTTCACAACACAGATCCCGTTCATTGTTTTCTGTTTAAATTTGTTTCCTGCACATGAATTCCAAATGAGACTTTCTTCTAACAATTGTTTGTGCGTCACATTACGTTATGCAGGATCCTTTTCTAACATACACATGTATATATACTGGTATATTTTAGTATATAGATGAACCAGCTGAAATAATGCAATAACCTTTTGCAGGGGACACCATTACTAGCCCTATTTTGTGCTGGGAAACTGAGGCAGAGAGCTTAAGTGACTAACGTAAGATCACAAAGTTAGGAAGAGTGAAGCCGGAGTTACGTTGGCATTTCTTGTACCCCGGAATCATACTACAGATGTCATACAAGCTCTCCAAGGCTTGAACCTACTTTGCTGCCCCATGGCTTGTAACAGAACCCAAAGAAACCCATGCTCCAACCAGCCTATATTGTGTACCATTCCTCAAGTCACTCATCTTCGTTCTTCAGAAACCCAGCTACATGTAGACACCTTCATAAAACCTTGCTTCACTCCATATTTTCTGAAGGCAGAATGAATCAGAGTTTATTTTTGTCAAGATTTATTTATTGGGGCCGACGCTATGGCACAGTGGGTTAACGCCCTGGCCTGAAGTGCCCGCATCCCATATGGGCGCTGGTTCAAGACCTGGCTGCTCCACTTCCCATCCAGCTCTCTGCTATGGCCTGAGAAAGCAGTAGAAGATGGCCCAAGTCCTTGGGACTCTGCACCCACGTGGGAGACCAGGAAGAAGCTCCTGGCTCCTGGCTTCAGATCTGTGCAGCTCCAGCCATCGCGGCCAATTGGGGAGTGAACCAGTGGATGGAAGATCTCTCTCTCTCTCTGCCTCTCCTATCTCTGTGTAACTCTGCCTTTCAAATTAATAACTAAATAAATCTTTATTACAAAGTTACAAAGAAACAGAAAGAGAGAGAGAGAGAGAAGTCTTCCATTCAATGATTTGCTCCCCAAATGACCACAGTGGCTGGAGCTGGACCCATCTGAAGCTGGGAGCCAGAAGCTTCTTCCAGGTCCTCCATGTGGGTGCAGGGTACCAAGCACTTGGGCCATGTTCTGCTGCTTTCCCAGGCCATAGCAGAGAGCTGGATCAGAAGTGGAGCAGCCAGGACTTGAACCGGTGCCCCGTATGGGATGCCGGCACTGCAGGCAGCAACTTTACCTGCTACATCACATTGCCAACCCCATTATTTGGCTTTTAAAAATATTTTTTTAAATTTAGTTTCATTTTATTTGAAAGCGAGAGGAATTTTATTTATTTTATTTAAAGAGAGAGGAATACAGAGGGGGAGGAAAAAAAGGAGAAAGTGAAAGATCTTTGTATCCACTGGTGTACTCTGCACATGCCTGCAATAGCCAGCACTGGGCCAGGCTAGACCTTGGAGCCTGGAAATCCATCTGGGTCTCCCATGCGGGTGGCAGAGATCCAAGCATTTGAACGGTCACCTGCTCCCTCCCAGGGTGGGCACTAGTAGGAAGCTGGATCAAAATCTGGGCAGCACTTTGATTTGGCATGTGGGTGTCCCAAGTGGTGATTTAGCCGCTGCACCAAACACCCACCTCTCCTTTGGACTTTGAGCATGCTCTCTCACAGTGCATTTACAGCAGTTATGGTTTTTGTTTTATTTTTTTGTGAACAGATCTGTATCCTCCTTATTCCACATTCACACAGAGATTGTGAAAACCTTAACGGCAACAGCACTTCTCCATTGTTTACCTGAACCCCAAGAGGCCTGTGCCATTCAGAAACTGACAGTCAGTAAATGCAGACACAGAAGCAGTGACAGCATAGTAGAGTGCTTGCTATAGAAAGTGCCACTTCAGACCATTTGGGTTCAACCCCTAAGTCTGCCACTTGCTTCCTGAGCTTGGAGGAGTTCTTTTGCCTCCTTTTAACTTAGCTTATACACTGTAATACACAAATCACAACATTACCTATTTTCTGGTGCTGTTAGAAGAGTTACCTAAGACGTATAAAGTTCTTGGCACAGTGTTTGGCACTTATTAGGATCTGATAAAGGTTTCCTGCTACTATTTCATTACCTTTATTATAGAAACACTTCCCAGTGCATCCTTGATGGTTGCATTTTGTGTTTATAGCACTTGCAACTCGGAATGATTGAATTAATAGACTATGCATGTTTATTCATTAGTTGATACAACAAATGTTGTGCAATGCCATGTTCTACTGCTGTACTCGTGTCTGAGGTCTTACTGGTGAACCACATAGATAAGTTTCTGCATTTTCAGAGATAATAATCTCACTTGGTTGAGCTAAGACTATACCTGTGGAACAAAGAAGTACACAGGTAAGTACACCACAGGATAGTGATTAAGGGTATGACAATAGGAGGACAGAGAGGGATGGCAACAGAGGAGAGGATCTTTCTCAGATTTGAGTGGGCAGTATGTTAGATAATGAACCCCAGCAGCTACCCTGGGCCGTGGATTAAAAGAACACTCGACTGGATGAATCAACAGAGGATACACAGGAGAGCAGAGCCCACTGGAGGAACTTAGACAAGTTCAGTGGGACCACATTCAAGGTGGCAGAAAGCAGCAGGCGCAGATCATGGAGAATCTTCTGGGTAGTTAGTTTGAACTCCATTAATGCAACCAAGAGGGTGGGATTTAGGTAAAGGGGAGGCACTGGATCCCAGGCAGGGAGCCGGAGATCTCCCAAGCTTGTTTGTCAGAGGCTGATTGCTTGCTCCCGGGGACCTCGCTACACTGCTGTCAGGTTGCCGGAGCAGCACAGACAAGGGGCAGGTGAAGCTGCAGGAGACCCGTTTCAAGCTGATCTTTAGATCTAAGCTGAACATTCCTCATTATAATACTAAATTCTCCACCTGGAGGAAGAGATTGGGCCCTTTTCTGGACACATGGAGAAACATGGAGATGCATGTTCCTGACACTGTATGAGCAGGAGGGCCTCCCTCTCCTGCTTTGTTGCATCTCGGACACTCCCTCAACCATGGCTGTGAAACTTCTACTTGAGGCCAACTATTTGGTGACAGCCCCAAGCGAGTGGGCTCCTTGCGTCTGCTTGCATTGTAAGAAAAACAGTTAATTGTGGAAAGACTTGGTTAAAGGACAACTTGATCAGAGTTGTGTTATAATAATACCTTTCTGGCTGTGGTGCACAGCCAGAAATGCTCCTCTTCTGATCCAGCTCTATGCCACGGCCTGAGAAAGCAGTGGAAGATGGCCCAAGCACTAGAGGCCCTGTACTAGCGTGGGAGACCTGGAAGAAGTTCCTGGCCCCTGGCTTCAGATCAGCCCAGCTCTGGCCATTGTGACCATTTAGGGAGTGAACCAGCAGTTGGAAGACCTTTCTGTTTGTCTCTGCCTCTTAAATAAATAAATAACATCTTTAAAAAAAAGATGGGAGGAGGTAGGTGGAAGAGTGGGTGAAGAAATGAGGACAGGAGCTAAATCAGAAGGGCTGGTGGGGGAGTGGCGAAGTGGAGGGAGGTGAACAAGCCTAGTGTGATGTTTTACTCTCTGAGAGATAGCTAGTGGTCCAGAATCTGGGGAAAGAAAGTGTAGTAGGCCAGGGCTGGTGAGAGAATGAATTCCCTTCGGGACAGATCTTGTTTCAGTTGCTTAAGACGTTCAGGCAGAGAAAGCACATAGTTGAATTTATGCGTGGCTTGAGTTTGCCAGTCAGGGATTGAAAGAATAAAGGGTAGGATGGTCAAGCATGCTGCCAAGGGTTTTGTTGAAATGGTGGTTTGTGGCAACTAGATAGAGCAGGATGAGAATAGAGGGAGTCTGCATAAATAGAGAGAATTGAGGGCACAAAAACAGGGAGGTGCTGTCAAAGAGCATACAGAGTAATGGCAGATAAGTAAGTGGGAAGAAGGGAAGAACGGAATTTACAGTTAAAATATTGGAGTTGATGGTTTTAAAGAACAAACTCTCCAGAGGGAAGACAGGGGCCAAACTGTACTCACTGGAGTGGCAACAGAAATGGAGTAAAAGTGAAAGTCAGCAGAGATGAATACATTTACAAATGATAGAATCGGGTGTCGTGTAGTCAGGCTGGTGCCTTTCACATCATTCAAGGTCATGATGACTTGGGAGGGAGAGGAAACACCTAACACAGCTGTGCTCCCTGTCAGTCAACCTGGTTCAGTGCCTGGAATGCCAGGAGGTGACACCAGGGAGCACACATGGAAAGCATGAATAAAAGAAAACTGTCTAAATGTAGACTTTCAGGGAGTCCCTGCGTGCCCAGGCACACCTCATAGTCAAGGTATTTTAGAGAGAGGATGCTACACAACGGAACCCAGCAGAGGGCTATACTCCCAGGAACTGAGTGAAAGCAGGTGCTGTTATCAGCACAAGCCAGTTGTCCACCTGGGAGATGCAGCCACCTCCTGCTGTTCATTTTTTCCCTGGCTTTGAAACACTGGCACCCCAGGGAGAGAATGGTGAATGTAAGAAAACAGGAAACTCTTCAGAATTTCTTCTTTCTGAAAGGCTATTTTTAAGACCATATTTTTAAAGCATTTTTAAGAAAAAAAAAGTTTTGCAGCATTTCCCCTTCTCTAAAATCGAGATGGAAGGAAATGCAAAAACAAATCAGTAAAAAGAACTGGAAATTCTCCACTCCTGGTGTGTTCCAGTACAAATAGCATGGGAGGTGTGGAAAACTCCACAAGACAGCATTTCATAGGATCACAGGACTTCTGAGCTGGAAGAGGCACCGGATCCAGTGAACCAGCGCTTCTTTCTAAATAAGGATGCTCTGATGAGGCCAGTGGAGTGGAGAGCAGTCAGGCCGGAACATCACAGAGTAGGGAAATCAATGCGTGTTTCTGGCAAAGTAACCTTTGCCGATTATAGCAAAAAAAAAGCTAAAATTCTATTTTTCCTATGAGAATATTAGAGATTAATTTAATTATGGAAATGTAACTCCAGTGAGAATTTTCATAATAATTGTACTAAGACTTCTCAGTGAATACTTAGTTCATATAAATTTGTCATGTTATCTTGACACTGCAACTTTGAAATAATGACCATAATGGGATGACAAATAATTTTTTTATAAAAAGATAATTAATTAATTAATTTGAAAGACGGAGTGACACAGAAAGAAGGGGAAACTCCAGGTGGCCAGAACAGCAGGTTCTGGGCCAGGACAAAGCCAGGAGTCAAGTGCTCCATCCTGGTTTCCTGTATTAGTGACAGAGGCCCAAGTACTCAGGCCGTCCTCCCTGGTGCATTACCAGGAAGCAGATTCAGAAGCGGAGTAGCCTGGCCCAGAATTGACATTCCAGATGTGAGGTGCCAAAGTTGCAGATGGAGGCTTAGCTCAGGGGTCCACAAGGCTGGTCCCAACAATTCCTTTAGAAGCAAACTCATCATCCTGTTAATGCAGCTAGCAATCTGAAATAATGCGAATTAGGAAGTTCAAAATGACTTGTACTGTAATGGTATGACTGTTTTATTTTCTCACAATAAGTATGCCTAGTCATTGTTTTCCTTCTTTCACTTAACTGATTCATACGTGTACCCCTAGCATGTACCTGACACACAAAATTAGAGTGCAAAAGTGAACACTGTCTGGTCACTCACGATGATCAGAGGAAAGGAGCCAAATCCCCAATCCCTCATTCTCTTCCTGTCTGGTAACTTAATTTGCTTAATTACATCTCCAGGAATTATTTTATGGTTAGGACTCTTCAATCAAATGGAATCTTATCAGCTATGCAAAAATAGGTAAAAGCTGAGGTTCAGCCTAGTTTATTTATTTTATAACATATTCTTCCCGCTATCCTCCCTCCCCCATAAACACACACACACACATGCATATGCACAATGTGTGTGTGTGTGTGTGTGTGTGTATACACTTACATGGCCGGCGCCGCTGCTCACTAGGCTAATCCTCTGCCTGCGGTGCTGGCACCCCGGTGTCGCTCCCCCACTCGCGGAGGAACGACACCGAACGCTGTTTTCTTTCCCCGGTCCTTCCCGGATTTGCTGCCGCTCCCCCGCCTCCGTGGAGGAGCGGCACCCCCGCTGCTCCCCCGCTTTCCCGGAGGAGCCGCACCAACGAGCTCTCTCCGACCGACTCTCTCAGGGGGCCCCGCATGTTGGCTCTCTCCCCCTTTTATAGTCCTCTCCCACCAATCCGTGCTCCACTGCCCGCGTGCTGAGCATGCCGCTTTCCTCCAAATCAGCTAATTGCCGAAGCAGCTGTGTAAGATTTGTTTACTCCCTCTCAGCGCCATATGGTGGGAGATCAGACGCATACTTAGTTTCAGTCCACAGTCTCAGTACTTATTTGTCTCCTGGGCACCCCACCATGTTGTGGGAGACGGACCCTGCTCCCCACACCCCGGGTTCTAGTCCCAGTTGGGGCACCAGGTACTAGTCCCGGTTGCTCCTCTTCCAGTCCAGCTCTCTGCTGTGGCCCGGGAAGGCAGTGGAGGATGGCCCAAGTGCTTTGGCCCTGCACCTGCATGGGAGACCAGGAGGAAGCACCTGGCTCCTGGCTTCAGATCGGCGCAGCGTGCCGGCCATAGCGGCCACTTGGGGGGTGAACCAATGGAAGGAAGACCTTTCTCTCTGTCTCTCTCTCTCTCACTTCTAACTCTTCCTGTCAAATAAATAAATAAACAAACTACATAAAATGAATCTAGATCTTTAAAAAAGTCAGCACTGAAGACACCAAATAGAAAATACTATTTTTGGAAATGTTACTAGAGAACGGATTTCAATGGTTTACAAGAGTTTATGGTACATGGCACGGTCTGATTTATACCAGTTGACACTGGCTTCTTTTGACCAAGATCAGGATTTTATTTATATTCTGGTTGGAGATTTTGACTCATATGATCAGACACCCACATAACCCCTTTAGCTTAGAACAAAAAAAGAAAAAAAAAAAAACCAAACCACTTGGATACACAAGAGTGAAGAAGGTAGCATGTTGCATTCTCCTTTGTGGATTGTGGTTATTGTAACAGGATCATGAACAAAAGGGTCATGAAACCACATGGTTTGGGCAGAGAATACTTCAAAGCAGCAGCTGCTTTCAAACAGAGAAGACTTACACAGACGAACGAGCGCATGGTGAGTTAGTGTCCTAAGATGACTTGAGTAAGACTGGACCCAAGGCAAAGGTAACAGGAATTAAAAGAAAGACAGCATCTTTGGTTGAACACCTAGCGTGTGTGAGAGACTTTACATACCTAACCCCTTTTTATTCATTTTAAAACTCTGCTCCTGATTCTAGAAGAGATTGATTAGTTTGTCCAAGCTCACAACCAGTGTGGAGCATTCCGTGCTACCTCCTTGCTCTTCCACGAACTTGCCGATCTTTGCTATGGTCTTTGCCAGGTCTTTGCTATGTGTTATTCCTTCTGTGTACAGTTCCTCCCAACTGGTATCTTCATGTTTCCTTCTCTTACTTCACACCCGTCTTTGCACAACCATTCTTCCTACTGGATTCTGATCTGGCTTTCATAAGTTATTATTGCTTGTCATTCCCTGTTCACTTGCTCTACCTTATTATTGTTCATAGCATTCATTGCTATCTGATGTTATATCACATAAGTACTTATTGATTTTTATCACTTGTTTTTCATTCTAGAATATATACATTGGCATCAGTGCCTTGTTTGTAAATTTGCTGCCTTAGCCCCATCTGGTATGTGTCTGGAACAAAGTATATGATCACTAAATATTTTCTAATAAACAAAGGAATTAATTGTACCCAGAAATTAAATAATAGAGGACTTGGATGTTTGTTCCAATCTTATCCTTTTAGGAACTTAACATTTTAACTCACTGCTTATGTCTTGTATGAGTAACTGGGCCTTCCTGGACTTAAATTACCACTTGTAAGATCCATCTTACAGGTTTGGTGGTACACTGGACAGTTGTTGAAGATGCTTATACACACACACACACACAAACACACATATATATATATATATCCACACACACGCCAGCACACGCAGCACACACACACACACACACACAGCTCTTCTGCTATGGCCATTGCATCAGAATATTCTTTGGGGAACTGCCTCTTTCACATTATTAGCACACTGATTTGAGTGGATCTTTCTTATCCCTTACCTCCATGGAGGAGTCTTGATTGGCTTAAGTCTTAGTGAAGACCACAGATTTGGCCAATATAATTGGGTCAAGTGTAGTTACATGTCTGACACAAACCAGTGGGATCAAGGAAGCATTTTTTATGCCTTTTGGTAGTAAAAAATTCTCATGTTTCTGAAGTAGTTACTAAGTTGCCAAATTCTGGCTAGGGTGTATTCAACTAATACTGAGTCTCTAGATGACAAGCATTATTTCAGACATTAAGAATTTAGTGGTTAACAATAGATACAAGGTTGTTGTTCTCATGAGGATTAATTTTATATTTCATAGGAAATACAGACAAAATCAAAATAAATATTATAACTTAAACTAATGATGTATGATATAAAGGAAGCCTAACTGAGAGCCCTTACCTTGTGATAATAGGCAGGACCTCTCGGGAGAGGATTCTCAGCCATTCATATATATGCATGCCTCTTTTGCCCAAAGTAAATAAATATTACGTTTCTGCAATAAATCAATAAATTACTTATTATTTTGAATGATTTTTGGTCAGAAGAAAGCAAAATGTAATGCAAAATTGTAAAATAGTAATTGTAGTGTATATTGTTGTCAATAACATTTGCATCCCACCATCCTGTGTCTTCTAAAATTTTTATGAAGTATGTCAGAAAGTGTTGTCTTTCGCATTGACTGCTACAGAGTGAATGTGGTTCTCTCCAAGAAAATCACACTGTCTAGGGTTACAGGCTTACTCAGTGGCTCAAACCTACCTGTGACCTGAGAGATGCTTAATCCCACCATCTTAATAGCTGCAGTATGCGAGGTCAAGTGATATTATAGACAAAGTATTATAAGCCAGACAGATGGAGGGATTGAAATACTATAACTCTTTTTAAATTTTAATGAATTTACATATTTGGGCGGCAGAGAGACAGAGAGAGCTTCCATTTTCTAGTTTACTCTCCAACCCAGACAGGGAACTCCAAGTTCAAGATGTCCAAGTGACATCTTCCTAAGGACCAGACCAACACCACCCCTACAACTTCTCTCCACTCCATGCTCCAGACACACTGAACATCTGGATAAGTGTAACTCTATGCAAAGACATAGTATTCCAAGGTGTCATAACTCAGAGGAAACTCAAGGCAAAGGCATGAGCAGAGATTGAAAACACAAAGCTCAAGTCCCAAACATAAGGGATGGGAAAGAAGGTATGATTTTAGTGCATGCAAAGAGTAACATAGAATCCAAATTCTTGTACAAATCCTACTATTAAGTACCATCTGCTTGTGGAACAGGACCAAAACAACTCTAACCTATGTACCTGGGAATAGGAAACAACAAAAACTCTTGTCATCCACCTGGAGAAGTGCATAGGAGAAATGTCTAATTACCAATAATCCAGGCTGATACGTCAGCGTTAACACTGGTGAGAGGGTTCAGGCTTTGACCTAGCAGTTAAGACATGATTCAGGATGCCTACATACCAGTTCAGACTACCTGGGCTTCAGTCCCCGTTCCCTTCCCAAGTCTGGCTTCCTGCCTTTGTGCACCCTGGGAAGCTGCAGGTAGGGCTCAAGCATTTGGGTTCTTGCCAGGCATGCGGGAGATTTGAATTGATTTCCTGGCTCCCATGTTTGTCAAGGCCCATTCCTGGCTATTGCCAGTATTTAGGGACTAAACCAGTGGATAGGAGGTCTGTTTGTCTCTCTGTGAAAGAGAAAGAGAGAGAAAGAGAGAGAGAGAAAGGAAGGAAGGAAGGAAGGAAGGAAGGAAGGAAGGAAGGAAGGAAGGAAGGAAGGAAGGAAGGAAAAGAAGAAAGAAAGAAAGAAAGAAAGAAAGAAAGAAAGAAAGAAAGAAAGAAAGAAAGAAAGAAAGAAAGAAAGAAAGAAAGAAAGAAGGAAAGAAAGAAGAAAGAGAACGGTAGTACAAAGAATTTTAAGTTTGGGGGGTGTTTTTACATTTAAAGTTCAAAATCATTCTGAAAGGAACACTTTCAGAGCCCAGGACCCTTGAGGCATTTACAAGAGGCAAAAAAGCAAGAGTAAGAGCTGACAGTCCAAATTCAGATAACACACAGGGAGATGGACCACCACTTTGGGAGAACAGAAGCAATATCAGCAATTACTTAAAAATGATGATAACAAAAGAACATGGATTTTCTAGGGAACACAGCCTGAATTCTATGGCTGGGAGCAGAGGTGGGAATAGTGGGAAGCAGCGCCAGTGTGGAGTGAAGTCAGAGCCCCAGAGTCTTGGAGCAATGGCTGGAGCAGCAAAGAACAAAGATTCTAAACCCAAGTGGCAGGAACTGTGTCTGGACCATGAGGCAGTGGAAATTTCCCTAAAGCCAGATTCCTATAACATTATGGATTAAGAGATATTGATTTCCAAAACAGTAAGGAGAGGGGAGGCTGAGTCTGAGACCCTTGCTATGAGCCAAAATAATTGAAAAGTATGTTGTTGTCCCTGCAGAGGTTAACAGTGTAGACAGCTATAAGGACAGCTTCCAAGAGCCAGCTCAGACTAGGGTTCTAAACATGAAGATAAACATGACCTCAGAAACAAGATGACCAAAAAGTGAGAATTCAAGAGATGGCAGTGAATGGCTGTCAACAGAACAAGATGCAAAGCACTTAAATACCAAAAGATTGATAATATTGCATCCAGAGCTTTGAAAAAAATTGATTTATTAAAATTATTCAATTATATGAGTATACCAAACACATCAAGAATGTATAGACTTTTGTTCTTAGATTTAAAGTTTTATTGAGATATAACTGAGAAGCAAATTTTATATATATTTAAGGTATACAGCTCAATGTTTTGATATATGTAACACTAAAGAACACCATAATCAAGCTAATTAACATATCAATCACCTACATTGTCACTGTTTTCCTTGTGTTTGAGAATGTTTGTGATCTACTCTCAGATTTCAAGTGCAAAATTTGATATTGTTGCTGTAGACTCATTGCAGTGTGTTAGGTCTTTAGCACTTACCCATCTTGTATACCTGAAACTACACATTTGACCAACATCATCCCATTTCCCCCTCCCCCAGTTCCTGGCAACCACCATTCTATCTTCTGTTTTTATGAGTTTGACTTTTAGATACCACAAAGAGCCTTTGCAGGTTCAGACAGCAACTCTAGGAATAAAAACTCTTGGGTGAAACTATAAGAAGTTACACAGAGAATGACAGAATACATTCCATGTGGTTAAACCCAATGCAGAAACATACTTCCCTAGGGAGAGAAGGTAGTAAGACTAGCAACCTAGAGAAATCAACAGAAAGGGCAGAATTGTAATTGAATAGACTACTCAAGTATTGTTGTCCAGTGTAGGCCCACAGAAACTCAAAACCATGGTTTTAGCTGGAAACAGAAAGAAATATGGGTTGCACAAGCAACATGCAAGTTGTTCTAGTGACGAAAACCAGACTCTACAACCAGCTACTTGTTATGTCTTAGGGTGTTTGCTTATAGGTAATTATACAAAGACACTAAGTTTTAAAGAAATTTGGGGAAGGATTTTGCATATTCAAAAGGGATGGCTGCACATACTAGCAGATGCCTTATATATGGCCTATGCCCTGCTTTGTGGTTGGAGGTGAGAATTTAAGCATCATAATGAAGGGGGCTTGTGTGTTCTGCATCTGCAGGTGAACATGAGGGTGTGACTGATTACTGTGTGAGAACTCCTTAAGCCAGACATAGCTTCACCGAGACTTGCAGTTTCTTGGTAAGAAGTGGTAGCTACAGGGTTGTGTCTTCGTCCCATCAGTTGCCTCACATCAATCTGTGTTAACACTTGTTCATTTTCAACTTGGGTTGAGTCAATGTTGGAGTAATTCTTGGGGTTGGGTTGGGGTGTTAGAATGGTAAGAACGGGTCTTTTGGTGTGCCCTGGGTGGACAGCCTTACCACAGGTCTTACCAGTCATTGGACATTTGAGCTGAGGCTGTTTACCCTGTGATTCGTGTCTGCAGGCATGATGTTGGTTTGTTTGTTTGTTTATGTATATGCATCTCATAAATACAACATTAGGAACACAGTAATTCTTCCCACTGTACCTGCCTTCCCACCCACTCTCCCACCTATCTTCCTCTTCCCTCAGCTGTTCCCTGTCTTGTTTTTCACTAAGATCTATTTTCATTTAACTTTATATACAGATGATTAACTCTATTCTAGGTAAGGAGTTCAATGAATGCTTAGTCTGAGAAAGAAAAAGAAAAGGAAGGAAGGAACGAATGAATGAAGGAGTGAACAAACGAAGGAATGAAGGAGAGAAATAGTGATAGAAAGAAAGAAAAAAGAAGGAAAGAGAGAAAGAAAGGAAGGAAGGAAGAAAAAAGAAGGAAAGAAAAAGAAAGAGAGAAAGGAAGGAAGGAAGGGAAGAAGGAAGGAAGGACGGACAAAAGAAAGAAAGAAAACTGTTCTTCACAGTCCAGACAAGGGATTTTCAAAGTAATTGCATCTCGAAGGTGATTTTGCTTTTATTCCCCCTTTCCCTCTTCCCTTCCTTCCTCCACCTGCTTTCCTTTTAGGAACTTAATTATCTTTAAAGAAGAACATAACTATAACTTATGAGACATAAGAATATCCTCCACTTAATATACTACAAGAAAGATTCTTGAGAACAAGTTTTACTATTAAGTCTCATGATATAATACTTTGGAGACAGAAGTCCTGCATGGGGAGTAAGTACACAGTGAGTCTTGTTGTTTATTTAACAAGTAACACTCTTATGTATGATGTCAGTGATTACCCAAGACTCTTGACATGAGCTGCCTAGGCTGTGTGAGCCTTTTTAATCCACTAGCTCAACAAGGCCATAAGCAAAGTGGAATTCTCTTCTCCCTTCAGAGAAAAGTACATCCTTCTTTGGTGGCCGCTTCTTTCCACTGGGTTCTCACCCAGAGAGGTCCCTTATGTAGAATATTTTTTGCCACAGTGTCTTGGCTTTCTGTGCCTGAGTTGTTTCTCTGGGCTTTTCAGCCAGACCAGAATGCCTTAACGGCTGATTCTGAGGTCAGAGTGCTACTTAAAGTGATTATCTTTCTATGAGTCTGCTGAATGGACTGCTTCTCAAGTTGGAACATTCACACCTTTTTAATTCTATTATTATTTCACTTTAACATTCGATCCTATCTGTATGGATACTTCACCACTTGATCCTATCCATTTGATCTCTGTAACACTTAGGCTGCTATTTTTACTAGTATGACATTGGTTTTAAAAAGCATGACCAGAGGGGTTGGCACTGTGGTGCAATAGGTTAATCCTCTGCCTGCAGTGCCGGCATCCCATATGGGCATCAGTTCTAGTCCCAGCTGCTCCACTTCCAGTCCAGCTCTCTGCTATGGCCTGGGAAAGCAGTGGAAGATGGCCCAACTCCTTGGGCCCCTGCACCCTCGTGGGTGACTGAGAAGAAGCACCTGGCACCTGTAGCTCTGGCCATTGCGGCCATTTGCAAAGTGAACCAATGGAAGGAAGATCTTTCTCTCTGTCTCTCTCTCTCACTGTCTATAACTCTACCTCTAAAAAAAGGGCATGACCAGAGTTGAAGGATTAATCCAGTATTTTTTGCCTGGTGTCATAAGTGTAGAACCATATCTAGATTTAGGAAGTCTAGGGCTTCAGTTTTAGAAGCAAGGTAGTCAGGGCCTTCCACTAGGTGAGCAGATTCTGGATTCAGGAAGAGACTGAGATTTCTTCTCATCTTTTTAAAACTTGGAGTCTGCAGGATGGGCTTGAGTCTTGATCATTTCAAGTCCCTCAGGGAGAAGAAGTGTCCTGAAAGAACAAGGCCACACTCACCACTCAGAAAACCACGCCCTCTCCAAGCATCCTTGACAATAGAACTCACTGACCGCTGTTCATGGTTTTCAGGTGCATAGGTGAGAATGTTACTGGGTTTTGCTTTTATTCTTCCCCACCATGTTCATCCTGTTGCCTCAACTTGTGTAAGAGATAAGACTTTTATGGAAGTCCTGGCTTTGCTGGAAGTCCTGGCTTTGCTGCAAAGGGTAACAAGTGGCAAGAAGAGAGCTTCACAGACCACAAAGAAGTCACAATGGTTACTCAATGGCTGGGGATTAAAAATTGAAGAAGCAAGGTTTGGGTAAATTACATGTCCTTGGTCTCTGTTTCTTATTGGAATTTTGAGGGACTTTTCAGGAGCCACAGTATGGGTGGCAAGAGACATGAGTTCTATGAACCTGGGATGGGTTGATAGGCAAGGCAGTCGACAAAATTATTTTCCTTTGCCATTATAGTTTTGTCTGCCTTCCTTTCCTAGTAAAATATAATGTTGTAAATTACTGATCGCAATCCTGTCCTGCTGTGAAAACTGTCCATACCGAGATTGTGGAAGCATCATAGCAAACCTTGTTCCTTGTAATGTAATTATATATGTCTATGTATGTGACCTTGGCCAGTGAAGGCCATACTACATTCCTAAGATAAAGTGGTAATTGCCCTACGGGGAAGAGTGTCAGGGACCTCCAAGAACTTTCCTTGGGAAGTTTGCAGGTGTCTGTAGGAAGGAAAGACAGGTATTATGTTTCCTGGCAGGACGACACATGGCAGGGGGATTGTAAGTACCACCTACTGTGGAGGGAGAGTAGGGTGGCCTTTCATCCTGCCCAAGTCCCCATAGGAAGGTGGTTCCACCCAGTGTCCACAGGTCCCAGTGTAGGGCTCTGAACAATAGGTGAAACAGCGCTGTGTGGGCTTGTTAGAAATTGCCAAGGCACAGGAAGAAAGCACGTGAAATGGGCATATGCGCACAACGTCTCCGTCTGGTGGCCAGACAGCACCTCTAACCAACTCCTTCAGGAGGTCCCCTGTGACAGGAAAGCTGCACGGGACTGGTCATCAGCCAGCCACACATTTGCAGGCCACAGACTGAGCTGTAAGAATGTGGATTTATTCACTGAACAAGATATTCACTACATACTTGCTGTTTGTCAAGAAGTGTTATTCACAAAGTGACAGATAAGGGCTCTGCTTTCCATCCATCAAGGGAGGTAGAAGACAATGAATGGATCCAAAATATGAAGTAAAATGCATTTTAAAAGGCAAAGGAAGCTTTCTCAACAGGGAATTATCCAAAACAAGAGCCACCCCTAATAGACAGCCCCTCCTGAGAGGAAGGACAGAGAAGAGGCAGAAGACAGGCAAAGCAGTTGGGAGAGAACAAACAGCAGTTCTGTGGCTCAGGATGGACTGGAACGGGGGGAGGAGGGATGATCTATATGAATGGGATAAAGGGAGTAGGTTTTGAAGCCAAATGAGAGTAACATAATGATAAAAATTACTTTAGAAAGCCCTTGGATTGGACTGATGTTAAACCCAAGAAACAGACAGCTGGAAAGCTTCAGCTGCCTCATTATCTGTTATGGCAGGATCTGTGCAAATCAAAGATGGTAGTAATTACTGAAAGTATGCAAAGCCTGTCCACGTTTGCAGCCTGCCGAGTGGAGACTGTGTGGTCCAGCGCGTCTCTGCTGTGGTGATTGACTGGCATCTCTCATGTGGTTAAAGATGGTTCTCTGTGTGGTTCTGGGGAGACTCCTTTCCTGGAATGGGCAGTTGTTTGGCTCTTTGCATCTTTTTGGGGTAGGGCTGGCACACCGATAAGTGTATAGATTTGATTTAATCTCTAGCCTACAAAGGGTTGAGGCTGTACTGAATTCAACTTTAGATACACTGAACAAATTGCCTGTTTGAGTGAAATACCCTGGGCTGTAGTTATGGAAAGAACTCAAATTCTACCTAGTTTCTGGCTGAGACTGAGTAGAACAAGAAACAAGGAAATGGGGAACAGAATTTTTAAAAAATTGTTGTTGTGCTTTAATATATGAGTATAAGAAGAGGCAGGGCATTTAGCTTTTCTCTCAAGGAATTTATTCCTGAAAGGTTGTTCATATTCCCATCTAAGGGTATTTGATATTGCTGGGACTGTATTATCAGGGGCTATAATACATATCCTCATTCAGGCTTATTATATAACATCTACAGAACTACACTGATGGAGCATGTGTTTAGACATGATTTGCAATGGGAAACATGCAGGATTTTTAGTCTCTGGGGAAGTAGCTTTGTGGGTACTTTAATGTATGTCCAGTTCTGATTTTTATCAAAGAAAATTAATGTTGCTTACCTTGGGGCTCAAGATGGCCATTAAAGGAGCACCTGTTGGAATTAGAAGAGTGGCCACTTGATTGAAATTGACACTTTGAGATGCGATGACTTTGAACAGCCCTTGTCTCGACAGTTGAGGAATAGTTGTTGTTGGTTTTTTTTTTTTTTTTTTTTTTTTTTTTTTTTGGACAGGCAGAGTGGACAGTGAGAGAGAGACAGAGAGAAAGGTCTTCCTTTGCCGTTGGTTCACCCTCCAATGGCCGCCGCGGCCGGCACACCGTGCTGATCCGATGGCAGGAGCCAGGTGCTTCTCCTGGTCTCCCATGGGGTGCAGGGCCCAAGGACTTGAGCCATCCTCCACTGCACTCCCTGGCCACAGCAGAGAGCTGGCCTGGAAGAGGGGCAACCGGGACAGAATCCGGCGCCCCAACCGGGACTAGAACCCGGTGTGCCGGCGCCACAAGGCGGAGGATTAGCCTAGAATAGTTTTTTTTTTTTTAATGCTACTTGTTGAACTCTTTACTTGGTATAGGGTTAATATTATGTGTAAAGTTAGTTGAACATAGATTTTAGTAACAAATAAGAATGGGAATAGGAGAGGGAGGAGGAAGAAGAGTGGGAGTGCAGGTGGGAAGAATCACTGTGTTCCTAAAGCTGTATTTAGAAAGTGCATGAAGTTTGTATACCTTAAATAAAAGGTTTCTGGGTAAAAAAAATTAAAAGCCAAAAAAAAAAAAAAAACAAACAAACAAATAAAAAAAAGAATGGCCATTTGAAACTGGGGAGTGCTAGGTACCATTTAATAACTGTGGGTCTGTCTCCCAGAGGCCAGCTACACATAGCAGGCTTGAACGGCTAGCCGATCAGGTTAAAGAACGAAAGTTATAGGAGTAGCAGGAGAAATAGTCTCTCTCTTTCTCTCTTCCTCTTCCTCCATCTATTTAACCCTTAAAATAGTAATTACCAGGGCTGGCATTTGGGTGTTTGGCGCAGTAGCTAAGATGCCACTTGGGATGCCTGGATCCCTTATCAAAGTGTCTGGCTCATATTTCCCATTCGGCTTCCAATTCCAGCTTCCAGCTAATGTGCACCCTTGGAGGCAGCAGGTGATGGCTTGAGTACCTGAGTGGAGTAGAGATCATATAGGAAACCAGGATTGAGCTCCTGGCTCCTGGCTTCAGCCTGGACCAACCCTAGCCATTGTGGGCATTTGAGGAGTGGGCCAATGGAGGGAAGATTTTTCTGTCTCTCTGTCTCTCCACTAAATAAAAACAAGTGCAAATTTAAAATAAGAATTCTTTCCTAAAATATATGGGCTTCTACCCTCATGGAAATGCTGGGAGGGACAGTTTGGTGGGGGTCTCCACTACCTCTCCCAGCTGACCCCTCCAGGCTCATTGCACAGGTGGAGTCTGGTGCTTCCAGGGCTGCCTCTGATCTCGTGGTTCCCAGCACCCTGCTTCCCCTTCCCTCCCTGTGGAAGTCCTCTGAGGCAGGCATGCTGAGGAGAAGCTGAAGCCCAGCAGACGCTCTGCTGGGAGAGGGAGGCTTAGCCTGATTCAGGGCAGAGCAGCTTGACACCTGTTCTAGGTTTGGTCTCTGTCCAGCTGATAGGAGCTGTTTGATTTTCCTGACTCTTGTACCTGATTTGATTGCCAGTCGTGCTCTGCCACGTGCCAGTGGCCATGGCCAGGGACTTGCACATACTGGCTTTGTTAACACCTACGGGCATCCAGTGCATTGGATGTTACTATTACTATCTCCATTGAGACAGGTGGGCCTCTTGGCAGAGGAGAACTGTGTAGAAGGAAGCCATCTTATGTGGTGGCATTCAAAAGCTTTTAACTGTTGACTACCATTAATGTTTACATATTTCATTGAAAAAAAAGTGTTCAAAAATTGGTAATTACCATTATTGACTGCAATGATATTTGATATTTTCTTTTCTTTCTTGATTAGATGTCAGGTTGAAACAACTAAAATATTTCCAAGAGCCATTAATTATTCACAATGTCATATATTATATATATATATAAAATTTATAAATGTGTATAAACAACTACTGTAATTAATGCCAAGTCACATAGAATGAGTCTCAGTTCCTGCTTTGATCACTTGTGAGATGAATGACCTTGAGCAAACCACCTCTCAGATTCGTTAGCTATAAAATGGGGTTGATCCCTGTCTCTTGAGTTTGGTAGCAAGACAAAGTAATATGTCAAGACCCCAACTGAGCCATAGAGAGCTGAGCCTTCAGGTGTCAGAGCAACTGATTAAAAGCCAGAAGCTAACCTGCACGTGTCCATCAAGGCTTTGCTCACTCTCTGAGGGATGACTGATGTCTCACTCTGGGGCAAGTGCCAGCCCTTCCCATTCTGTTTTACTCAGGGAGCAGCATGACAGAGGAGGGTCAGGTGCATTAGTAGACAGGTGATGTCGTCTCACTGTTGAGGGACCCCTCAAACAAAATCTTTTGTAATTTCTTGGACCCAAGAGCTGCGGGATGGTAAGGGACAGGACTGGGATAGAAAAGCAATGGGGGAAAGTGACCTCAAGGTCCTCTCCCCCTCCATAGGGAGGCCTCAGTAGAGGCCTGAAGAAAGTCTAGGTTGAGCTCAGATAAAGACATTTCTGCAGGAAGGCACCTGGTCTAGGGCCACGAATATGCCAAAGAGCAAAATGGTGTGGAACCTTGACTGTAACACCCTTCAGAGACTGTTGGGTGCGGTCTTGACCAGCTCTGGTGGGGAGGGAGGCTTTCCCCTGGGTAGGAGGTCTGCCAGGTGAGGCCCTTGTTGGCCTATGGTTGGACCCAAAAAATCACACCTAGGAGATTGGTCAAGAGCTGGACTCCTTGTAGTATGTATGAAGGAATGAGCTCTGTATCTGGTATAAATAGCTTCTCCAGAGTCACTCTGAGAACTAAATTAGATGAATTAAAATTAATACAGTGCATGTGATGATGCCTGTCACACAGTGAGTGTTCTATATATTTTAAATTAATCAAATGAAACAGAACTTCACAGGAAATGGTCACTATTTTTCAGTTCTCTGGAATCTAACTAAGTCTCTCTAATACATCTAACCTGATCTAAGCCATCTCTAGATGATTACAATAGAGGCAGAAAATATACAATGGATAAGAGGAAAGAAATATGATTTCTACTTGAAATTTAGTAATGTTCTCAATAAAACCGGGATAACAAAATAGGAATGTCACCATTTTGTGGCCCTCAGTTGTTAATGGAAACTAGTTATTGAACATCAGCAGCTGTTACCATCACAGAGAGAAAGGTCAGTTTCAATAGGAGATTTCAGGATCATTGATCAAGTGGGAACCTATCGATTAAAAGAGGTTAATTAAAGACAACTAATTATATCATGTAGTTCTTATTTGTATAATTACATAAGAAAGTTGTAATGAAGAAAATGCATTTATGACAGAGATAGAAACATACACATACATAATTTTAACACTCAAGACTTAGAATATTATCTCATCCATTTGTTAGCCCCAAAATATAACAACTATTTTGTTACTATAGGCTAATTTTTGCCTCTTTTTTGCCTTTTTTAAAAGATTTATTTATTTATTTGAAAGTCAGAGTTACACAGAGAGAAAAGGAGAGGCAGAGAAAGAGAGAGGTCTTCCATCCGATGGTTCACTCCCCAATTGGCCACAACGGCCAGAGCTGCACCGATCCAAAGTCAGGAGCTTCTTCCAGGTCTCCCACACGGGCACAGGGGCCCAAGGACTTGGGCCATCCTCTGCTACTTTCCCAGGCCATAGCAGAGAGCCGGATTGGAAGAGGAGCCAGATTGGAAGAGGATGCTAGTGCTTCAGGCCAGGGCATTAACCCACTGCACTACAGCACCAGCCCCTCTTTTTTGCCTTTTTATAAATGCAATAATAGAATATGTTTCGTTTCTTTGGCTTGACATTTTGACTGGAATCCAGGCCATAGGAATGCCATATAGCAGTCATTCAGTTAAAGCAGTGTAAGAGAATACTTCAAGGTTCTTTTCCTTTATATTTGTTGAACTTTTTATTTAGTGGAGAACTGACCTTTTGACTACCATGTAAATTAAAAACATGCTATTGGAAAAATAAAGGAAGACAAAATATATACATGTGGAAAAATGGTCATGAAAAAATGGAATAAAATGCTAAATTTATTTTGGTGTAAAAAGTTTAGAAATCCACACATACTTTTTCAAGCATATCCATTTTGAAGACTTCTCATGTTTTGAAAAGATTCCATGAGCGTAGGAATGATTTATTTAGCATTTAAAAATAATTCAGCACATATACAATGACTTACAAGGCTTAGTCCTTGCTAGAAATGTAAAATTTACTGATATTGAGCTTTTGCTTAATGCAAACTATTTTGCTAGAACAGAAAAGAAGTGCTAAATACAACGTGTGGTCCTAACTCTGAAGAGATTGACAGTGTCTCTGGGAGGACAAAGACCAGGCAGGGAACACTCCTGAAGATGAAGCATTGAGCCATTCAAAGCACCAGTAGAAGAGATTTATAAGTAATGTGTGATTCACTGGCACACTACACAGTTCATCCGCATCACAGGAAATCAAAGAGGAATTGGTCAGTATAGCTGCCTTGGGCAGAGTGTATGAAGAAAAAGGACTTGTAGATAGTTCTTGGGAGAAAGATGAACCTCAAAAAGCAAGATAGTCTGGGTGGGAGATTGGTAGAGAATTTGGTAAAGAATGTTGGAGGAAGCCATTAGGTCACTGTTACTGGGTGTAGGTGGGGGCAATGTGCGTGTGTGTGTGTGTCTGTGTGTGTGTGTTTCAGTTTTGTTAAAGTATAACTGATATAAACTATACGTAAAGTGGTACAGCTTAATTTTTAAGTGTGTGTATCGGTGACACTGTCACCACAGTGTAGATAAGAGGATACCTACACCTTCACACGTGAATGTTTTCTCACACCCCATTGCAATCCTTCAACTCCCTGTGCTTCCCCATCCTGCTTGCTTCACTACAGATAATTATTTTAGGTTGCACACGTGTTGCTACACTTGTGAATTGTTTATTCATTTTTATTGCTAACTGCTATTGCAATGGTAGTTTGTTTCTCCATCCATCTGTTGATGAGCATTTGGGTCATTCCTAGTTTTACTAGAATACAAATAGAGTTACTATGAAGCAGTCATGTGTTGAAGTCTATTTTCATGTTTCTCTGGCAGATATCAGGGATATCTAGACCATTCAGCAGTTCTTCAGAAAATTCATGGGAAAATGAAATTAAAAGATGTTTATTTGGTTGCAAAACACTTAAATTCATGAACAATTTTTTTCATAATACACATTTTTCATGAACTATTAAAAGATACCTGGTATATATGATATCAAGTGGTTTTTTTTTTTGCTCAATTATTAATCCTATTTCCATTTACTTTTTAAAGTTCATATACTTATTGAGTTTTTAAAGATGCTGTCAATCAAAGATCCAGTTGTTTCACATCATCCTATCCATTCGATATGGTCAGTCTACAGTTTTAAATTTTTTAGTAGATGTATAGTATCCTTTTAATTTGTTTACCCTGCTGAGTGGGGATGTTGAGCATATTTCTTGTACTTATTGTCACCCACAAATCTTTGGTGAGATATCTGCTCAAATCTTGCCTACTTTTTTCTTAACATTTATTTATTTATTTTAAAGTCAGGGTTACACACTGAGAGAAAGAGAGGCAGAGAGAGAGAGAGAGAGAGGTCTTCTATCCACTGGTTCACTCCTCAGATGGCTGCAACAGCCAGAGCTGCACCAGGAGCCTCCTCCTCTGGGTCTCCCACATGGGTGCAGGGACCCAAGGACTTGGGCCATCCTCCACTGCTCTCCCAGACCGTAGCAGAGAGCTGGATCAGAAGTGGAGCAGCTGTGTCTTGAAACAGCACCCATATGGGATGCCAGCACTGCAGTCAGTGGCTTAACCCACTACTTTTTAAAAAAGATTTATATATTTATTTGAAAGGCAGAGTTACAAAGAGGCAGAGGCAGAGGCTGAGAGAGAGAGAGAGAGAGAGAGAGAGAGAGATCTTCCATCCACTAGTTCACTCCCCAATTGGCCACAATGGTAGCCAATGCTGCTCCGTTCCGAAGCCAGGAGCCAAGAGCTTCTTCCAGGTCTCCCACGTGGGTGCAGGGGCCCAAGGACTTGGCCCATCTTCCACTGCTTTCCCAGGCCATTAGCAGAGAGCTGGATAAGAAGTGGAGCAGCCCATCAGTATACATATGGATGTTGGCACTGCAGACAGCAGCTTTACCCTATAAGCCAGAGTGCCAGCCCCTTGCCTATTTTTAAAACTGTTTGTCCCTCCTCTTATTGAGTTCTTAAGAGGTCTTTGTATATTTTAGAATCAAGTCAATATATGTTTTGAAAATATTTTCTCTCTGGATTGCCTTTTGTTTTCTTAACAGTATGTATGCTTTGAAGAGCACAAGTTTTGAATTGACTGACTGTTTGAAAGTCTGCTTTCTGTCATATATCAGAAATATTTGCCAAACTCTATGTCACGAAAATTTTCTCCTGTGTTTGCTTCTAGAAGATTTACAGTTTTAGCTCCTACATGTAGGTCTATGATACATTTCAAGTTAATTTTCATATTGAGAAAGATGAGGGCCAAAGTTCAGTTTGTACATGTGATTATTTAATGTTCCAGAACAATTTGCAGAAAAGATCATATTGAATATCTTTTCTGGCTACAGGGCCATAATACTAGAATTGACAAATGAGAAAAACTTTGAAAATGACACATAGAAATTTAACAATTTATTTGTGAGCAATCAATGGATCAAGCAGGAAATCAAGGAGGAAAAGGAAATGTAAACACTTTTTAAAACAAGCAAATGGTGTCTGTGGACTGCATGGAAGCTGTTCCCTTTATATTACACAAATTAAAAAAACTATAAGAAATCTTGATGAAGTAGAATAACTAAGCAGAGCAATGCATAACAAGAATGAATCAGTAATCAAAAATCTCCCACCAAAGAAAAATCTAGGACCAGATTGCTTCATGGCTGAATTCTACCAAACTTGTATTTTTTAAAAAAATATTTATTTCTTGATGTTTGTCCCATTGCAAGAGATCTTCCATTCAATGATTCACTCTCCTATGCCCTGAAAACTCCCATGTGATTCTCACACGTGGGTGGTAGTGGCCCAAGTCATCATCTGCTGCCTCCCGGACTGCATTAACAGAAAGCTGGATCAGAAGCAGAGGAGGGGCCGGCACTGTGGCTTAGTGGGTAAAGCTGCCACCACTGATTCAAGACCTGGCTGCTCTACTTTCAATCCAGCTCTCTGCTATGGCCTGGGAAAGCAGTAGAAGATGGCCCAAGTCCTTGGGCCCTTGCACCTGCTTGGGAGACCTGGAGGAAGTTCCTGGCTCCTGGCTTCGGATTGGTACAGCTCTGGCCATTGCAGCCATTTGTGGAGTGAACCAGCAGATGGAAGACTTCTCTCTCTCTCTGCCTCTCTTTCTCTCCCTGTGTAACTCTGACTTTCAAATAAATAAATAAATAAATCTTAAAAAAAAAAAAAAAAAAAAGAACAGAGGAGCCAGGACTTGAAATGGCACTGGATGCAGGTATACAAAGTGACAGCTTAATCTTGCGGTGCCCACAAGCTTTAAGAGTTAATATTGGTTCTTCTTCTTGTTTATTTTTTAAAATATCTTTATTTTTTAAAGATTTATTTTATTTATTTGAAAGACAGTTTCAGATAGAAGTAGAGAGAGAGAGAGGTGTTCCATCTGCTGATTCACTCCCCAAATGGCCTCAGCAGCCAGAGCTGAACCAATCTGAAGCCAGGAAACAGGAACTTCCTCCAGATCTCCCACATGGGTGCATGGGCCCAAGGACTTCTACTGTTTTCCCAGGTGCATTAGCAGGGAGCTGGATCTGAAGTGGAACAGCCGGGACTCAAACCGGCTTTAATCTACGGCGCCACAACACCGGCCTACTAGTTCTTCTTAAAATATTTTTTAAAAAGCAAGAGGAGGAATTATTTCATTCTGTGGGGCCAGCATTAACTTGGTAACAAAACTAGATGATGACACAAGAAAAAAGAGAACTGCAGGCCAATGTCCTTGTACAATAGAGATGCAAAAATTCTCAAGAAAATACTCACAAATCAAAGCCAACAAACAAATTTAAAGAAGACCATTCACCATGACCAAGTGAAATTTATTCCAGGGATGCAAGGATGGTTCAACATAAGCAGTTCAATAAATGTGATACATCACATCAGCAGAATAAGACTCTCACAATATGATCATCTCAGTAGATTCCGAAAAGGCGTTTGATGCAATACAAAATTCCTTCATGATAAAACCTCTGACCAAATTAGGAAAAGAAAACTCATACTTCAACATAATAAAGGCCACATATAACAAGCCAACAGCTAACATCCCATTAAGTGGGGGAAAGCTGAAGGCTTTCTCTAAGATCTGGAACAATTTAAGAGTTCCTAATTTCACCACTTTTATTCAACAAATTACTAGAATTTCTAGCAAAAGCAATTAGGCAAGAGAAAAAAATAAAGGTATCTAAATAAGAAAAGAGGAAATCGAATTGTCACTATTTGCATATACAATCTTATATATAGAAAACCCCAAAGGCTCCACCAAAAAAAGTTAGGACTAATAAATAAGTTCAACAAAGTTGCAGCATACAAACTCAAGGTACAAAAGTAGGTAACATGATTATATTCCAATAGTGAATCATCTGAAAAAGAAATTAAGAAAGCAATCCAATTAACAATGGTTACAAAGCAAAATACCTAGGAATAAATTTAACCAAAGAAGTGAAAGATCTCTATTGAAAACTATAAATCACTGATGAAATAAATTGAAGAGGAGTGGAAGAAACACTATCCTTAAAATGTACACACTACTCAAAGCAATTTACATATGCAATACAACCCCTATCAAAATCCCAATGATTTTGGAAAAAAAAAAAGCTATTAAAATTTGTATAGGACCACAAAAGACTGTGAATAGTCAAAGCAGTCTTGAGCAAAATGAGCAAAGCAGGAGGCATTATACTGCCTGACTTAAGTATGTGTTACAAAGCTACAGTAATTAAAGAAGCATGGTACTGGCATAAAAATAGATCCACAGACCAATGGGACAGAAGAGAGTTCCTACAAATAAACCTACACTACTACAGCCAGCTGATCTTTGACAAAGGTGCCAAGAGCATGCATTGGAAAGTCGATAGTCTTTTTAATAAATGATGCTGAGAAAATGGAATATCCAGAAGAATGAAACTAAACTCATATTTCTCACTGTGCCCAAAAATCAACTCAAAATGAATTAAGGACCCAAATGTGAAACCTGAAACTGTTAGGAGAAAACCTAGGGAAAGCACTTTAGCACGTTGGAATGGGTATAACTTTCCTAGATCAGTTTCCAAAAATATAGGAAATACAAGTAAAAAGAGACAAATGGGATGTAATCAAACTAAAGAGCTTTCGTACAACAACAGTAACAGGCAACAAAGTGCAGAAATACCCTAGAGAATGAGAGAAAATATTTCAAATCTATGTATCTGATAAGAAATTAATATCAAAAATATATAAAGAACTCAAGAAACTCAACAGCAAAAATAAAAAACTCCAAATAATACAATTTAAAGTGATAATATATCTAAACAGACATTTCTCAAAGTAAGATATACAAAGGACCAGCATGCATTTGAAAAAATGTCCAACATCACTAATGATCAGAGAAATGAAAATCAAAAACACAAGGAGATATCACCCCAAGATAGCAAGAGTTGGCAAGGATGTGAAAAAAAGGGAACCTTTGTACACTGTTGGTGAGAATGTAAATTAGAACAGCCATGTGGAAAACTATGACCGATGTTTAAAAAAACAAAATTGAGCTGCTATATGATCTAGCATTCCCACTCATGGGTTTATATTCAAAAGAAATGAAATCTATCTGTTGAAATGACATCTGTACTCTTTTGTTTATTGCAGCACTAGTCACAATAGCCAAGAAGTGAAAGCAACTCAAGTGGCCATCCACTGAAGACTGGAAAAAGAAAATAGGAGAGAGAGAGATGGAATGGTGGAATATTACTGAGCCATATAAAGGGTGAAACCTTGTCATTTGCAACATGGATGGACCTGGAGGTCATTACATTAAGTGAAACAAGCCAAGCACAGAAATACGAGTATCACATGATCTCACTCTTATGTGGAGTCTAAAAAGTAAGAGAGCCCATGGAAGTTAAAACACACGTGCGCACACACACACACACACACACAGAATGGTGGTTACCAAGGGATGGTGAGAAGAGAGTTGGGATGGCAGTATGAGACGGTTGATTGATATGTACCTAGCTAGGTAGGGGAAGAAAATCTGGGTTTCACTTAAACAGTAAGAGTGACTACAGATAATGTAGTGTCTATTTCTCTATTTGAAAGACAAAAAATCCTTGAAGACAGGATTTTGCATGCTTTCGCTGTAAAAAAATGTGCAGTACTTGAAAGAATAATTAACCTGATTGAATATTACACAATGGGTATATGTAACAAAACATCTAGTATCCCATAAATATGCATAATTTCCATATGTCTATTAAAGGAAGACATAAAAAGGAGAGAGATAGAGAGGAAGGAAGGAAGGAAGGAAGGAAGAATGGAAGGAAGGAAGGAAGGAAGGAAGGAAGGAAGGAAGGAAGGAAGGAAGGAAGGAAGGAAGAATGGAAGGAAGAATGGAAGGAAGAATGGAAGGAAGGAAGGACTTTGAAAGGAAGTAGACTGAAAAGTTAGAATTGCTTTGTGAAACTTCTGTGTAAGTGAGGAGTTTTTTAAGCTTTCACAGTATCCAAGAGAAGTTTTGAAAGGCTACTCAGCTTTCAAATGAAGCCAATATTATCCATGTGTGTACTGCAGATAACTGGAACCCCCTTCAGAAATGATAGTCCAGATGAAACTTCTCATTTAAATGGAGAATGCTGTTAGTGGCACTTTGAGTTTTTGTGCCACTCAGTCATGATGGAACTTAATTACTGAAAATGCCAGGGCAACACAGGTGCCTTTAATTCGCATCTTCTGATGGATTGTTATATATTTAATTCTACTCCTCTATTACCAATGTTTATAAGGAGAAGAAAATCACCTTTAAAACTTTCTGGTTCTAGTCCTGGTTGGGGCGCCGGTTCTGTCCCGGTTGCTCCTCTTCCAGTCCAGCTCTCTGCTGTGGCCCGGGAGTACAGTGGAGGATGGCTCAGGTGCTTGGGCCCTGCACCTGCATGGGAGACCAGGAGGAGGCACCTGGCTCCTGGCTTCGGATCGGCCCAGCGTGCTGGCCATAGTGGCCATTTAAGGGGTGAACCAATGGAAGGAAGACTTTTCTCTGTCTCTCTCTTTCTCACTGTCTAACTCTGCCTGTCAAAAAGAAAAGAAAAAAAAACTTTCTTTCTGGTGAAGACATCAAACAACATGAAATATTTTCAGTATTTATTCATAATCATCGTAATGAATTATTATTTTTTTTGACAGGCAAGAGTTAGTGACAGAATCCGGCGCCCTGACCAGGACTAGAACCCGGGGTGCCAGCGCCACAGGCGGAAGACTAGCCAAGTGAGCTGTGGTGCCGGCCGAATTATTATTTTTTATATTTTAAATTTATTAATATATAGAGAATAGTTTAATAAATACAATTCCAAGAACACAATGGCACTTGCCTCTCTCTTCCTTCTTCCTTTCTTTCCTTTTAATTTTTTTCTGGTTTTACGCTTTCAGTTTACTTTATAATAACAGGCTCAGTGCTCCTCCAAGAAAAGAGCTCTACAAATAAAAGTCGATGAGCCCAAATGGTTTTGAAATAATTCCGATGCACAGATCACACTTTGCTTCCTAGCTCATGTGGATGAGTGAATGCCTAACACAGGTGGGGGTATTTAGAAACTCAGAAGGGGCCTCTGATGACACCCCGTGAGGAAGTCTTGCTTCAGCAGGTCGCCCGACATTTCCCTCTCCTCTGTCCATGTGTTTGTTCCAAAATAACTTGTCAGATTCTGACAAAACCTGGAGTGCTGCAGAATTTACCTATAATATGAAGTTTGAATTCTCCTTTATTTTGTGAAACAAAAATGATTTCTGAAGTTATCTAGCTTTTCAAATGGAGATAACATCACCATTTTGTAACAGACTTCAATTAATTTCTGTAATTAGGGAAAAGACAGAGATAAAGATACCCTGTGATATCAAGTCTCTAATTTGTGGTATCAGCAGTGCATCAAATAATACTGCTGTTCTGTCCAAACGAAACATGGTCTCTCATCTTGCTCATCCATCTCTTACCCTACGAATGAGTTTTCTATCCTCTTGACAACTTCAAAAAAGGGATCAAGTGTTGTAAACTTCCCAGAGATATCAGATTTTATAGGAGTCGAATCTGAGACTCACTCCATTTTACAGATTCAAAATTACAATTAATATCATTTGTCAGAAGCTTGTCATTTACATTTTGAAGATATTTTCATTAAACTTGATATATGAGTAGAGTGGAATAAAAATGAACGTCATCAAAAACAGCTCAGTCTGAGAATAATGATGATTATGTATATTAGCCTTAGGCAAAAAATAAATCATTACTAATGAGCAGCATATAAAGCAATTCGTTATTTCCCAAAAGGCAGTTGAAAGTCTTGGCATCACAGAAGCTCTGAATGAAAAGGACCTCAAAGGAGACCTTGTAAAATCGGATATTGCATCTGTGGATTCCTCCTCCTGCGTCCTTCACAAATCCTCCCGGGCCTGGACTGTCTGCGGTATCTTTGTAACTTACTGCTTTTGAAGCTGCGTATTCTGTCTTGGGCTAGTTCTGAACTAATACTGATTTCAAATCAGTGTCTCAGTAGCTCTCATACATTGCAGCCACCTTGCCACACGGGTCCTCATGAACTTGACTCAGCCCTTTTGCACCTGAAAGTGCTCATGTTTGTGTTAGACCCTCGGAGTGAGGATGCTAACACGTCGAGAGGCACACCCCAGAGACTCAGACTCCAGACCAGCTGATGCAAAAGCAAGAGGATTTATTCGGTGTCTGTGCAGACGGGCCTCCTGAACTCGGGAGTCCGGAGAGCGCCCCCAGTACAAGCCACACAGTTTATATACCTGCAGCAACCAATCAAAAGCACTATAGAGTCCATGCACACAGCAGTCCAATCCGTGAGTTGTTCATGTGAAGGGCATGCGTCTTCTATCCAATCAGCTAAGGGATCACACAGGAAGCATGCACCTCGTCGCCATTTTGTTGTTTACTTCTTTAGTAGTTCCTTTCCCTGCCAGCGCCATCTTGTTCACCCTGTGTGTGTGTGTGGCGGGGGGAAGGGGGGGGGGGGCGACGTCTCGCTCCCTTTGTTCCTCTTGTGGGAGAGCGGCGTCCCGCTTCCCACACCGTTATTTGAGTATTAGGAGGCATACAAACTGGGTTAGGTCTCAGCACAGCCAGGCACAAGTGTTGCAGCTAGCTAAGCATAGGGTCCCTTATTTTTATAGCTGCACCTAATTTTAGCTTTGGGGGGAAAAATTTAGGGCTGTAATTTTAAACTTTAATTTTTTATTTGGGGCAAAGATGACTTCTTGTTTTTAATAGTGTTAGCTTAAGTCACTCCATCTTGGTTTAATTTTTAAGGTTCTTCATTTGGAGAAGGCCCTATGGCTCCCAGAGGATTCTATTTTCAGGAAGACATTCTCATTTCTTCCAGTTGTTCCTGCTTCTCATGGTTTCCCCAATCCTGTTTGCTCTTGTTTGAATGGGCAAAATGTGGAAAGAGAAGTTTTTATTATACATGTGTCACAAATACTATTCAAATACTTGTTGGATAAGTGAACCAATAAATAAAACTTACTGCTGAAGAACAGTGAAATATAAAAGAAGCCAAACAGGGGCTGGTGTTGTGGTGCAGTTGGTTAAATCACTGCTTCTGATACCAGCATGCTTTATTGGAGTGCTGGTTCAAGTTCTGGCTGCTCTGCTTCCAATCCAACTTCCTACTAACATGCCTGGGAAGGCAGTAGAGGATGGTCCAAGGACTTGGTTGCAGGATACCCATGGATGAAGCCAGGATGGAGTTCCTGGTTCCTGACTTTGTCCTGGTCTAGAGCTGTTGGTGCTGTTCGGGTGAACTCATGGATGAGAGTGCTCGTGCGTGCCCTCTCTCTCTCTCTCTCTCTCTCTGTCTGTCTCCCTCTCCCTCTCTCTGTCTCTCTCTCCCTGTGTGTGTAAATTGTCTCTCCCTCTGTGTCACTCTACATTTCAAATCAATAGTTAAATAATGAATATATTTTTAAAAATAAGTCAAAGAACATGTTGTATATATCGAATATTACTGCTAATTTTAGAAAATGCAGTTACTTTCTGATATGGTCAGAATGTGTTCATGTTAGAAACTTAATCTCCAAATTTATGTTGACAGTATTTGGAGGTAGGGTACTTTGGGAGATAGGAATAGATGGGGTCAAGATGGCATTGGTGGGGCTGGCTCTGTAGTGCTGTGGGTTAATGCCCTGGCCTGAAGTGCTGGCATCCCATATGCGGCCAATTGGGGAGTGAACCAGTGGATGGAAGACCTCTCTCTCTCTCTCTCTGCCTTTCCTCTCTCTGTGTAACTCTGACTTTCAAATAAATAAATAAATCTTTTAAAAGAAAAAAAAATATGGCATTGGTGGGGCCGGCACTGTGGCTTAGCGGGTAGGGCTCCTGCCTGCAGTGTTAGCATCCCATATGGGTGCCAGTTCAAGTCCCGGTTGCTCCAGTTCCAGTCCAGCTCTCTGCTATGGCCTAGGAAAGCAGTAGAAGACAGCCCAAGTCCTTGGGCCCCTGCACCCATGTGGGAGATCCAGAAGAAGGTCTGGCTCCTGGCTTTGGATCTGCATAGCTCCGACTATTGAGGCCAGCTGGGGAGTGAACCAGCAAAAGGAAGACCTCTCTCTCTCTACCTCTTTCTCTTTGTAGCTCTGCCTTAAATAAATAAATCTATAAAAAGGAAAAAAGATGGTATTGATGACTTTGTGAAAAGAGGAAGAGACCTGAGCTATCAGCCTGCTCTGTCTCCCCATTGGATGACCCCTGCACATTATGGTGCGGCAGGAAGACCCTTTTTTTCTCGTGCCATGTTTTTGGACTTCCTAGCCTCCATGCTTTAAGAAATAAGTCTCAGTTTTTTATAAATTACTTAGTCTCATGTATGCAGTTATATCAACACTATATATATATATATATATGTATATATAGCAGACCAAGTCACTTTCTTTCAATGTTTTATTTGTTGTCTGATCAGATATGATGAGTTACAATGATTTATTTATTTATTTGATTTATTATTATTATTATTATTTTTGACAGGCAGGGTGGACAGTGAGAGAGAGAGAGAGACAGAGAGAAAGGTCTTCCTTCCTTTGGTTCACCCCCCAGTGGCTGCTGCGGCCATTGCACTGAGTTGATCTAAAGCCAGGAGCCAGGTGCATCCTCCTGGTCTCCCATGTGGGTGCAGGGCCCAAGGACTTGGGCCATTCTCCACCGCACTCCTGGGCCACAGCAGAGAGCTGGACTGGAAGAGGAGCAACCGGGACAGAATCCGGTGCCCCAACCAGGACTAGAACCCAGGGTGCTGGTGTCGCAGGGGGAGGGTTAGCCTAGTGAGCCGTGGTGCCGGCCACAATAATTTATTTTTTTAAAAGATTTATTTATTTATTTATTTGAAAGTCATAGTTACACAGAGAGAGGAGAGGCAGAGAGAGAGAGAGAGAGAGAAAGAACGAGAGAGAGGTAGAGACAGAGAGAGAGAGAGAAGTCTTCCATCCAGTGAGTCACTCCCCAATTGGCCACAATGGCTGGAGCTGCGCCGATCCGAAGCCAGGAGCCAGGAGCTTCTTCCAGGTCTCCCATGCAGGTGCAGGAGCCTAAGGACTTGGGCCATCTTCCACTGCTTTCCCAGGCCATAGCAGACAGCTGGATCGGAAGTGGAGCAGTCAGGTCTCCAAACAGCGCCCACATGGGATGCTGGCACTTCAGGCCAGGGTGTTAACCCATGCACCACAGCACTGGCACCACAATAATTTCTAAATGCTAGAAATCCAAAAATAGCTTCTTGATTTAGCACCTTATTTGGACATTCATTCACACGTCAAAAACTGATGCAGGTTTTCCCAGTGAATATAGTCACACTTTAAATCCATCAACCCCTCTTCCAAAGTTAAATGCAAGTAAGAGCTTCCTACTGGGGGCCTGAATGTGCTCCTCCAACAAATGTAGTGCCTTGAGATTCAGAAGTCCTTAGATCCTCCCCAGCTCAAACCATTTGCACACTTACATCTGAAGATGGACTGAGGGCAACAGCGGAGTCTCCAGAGCATTGCTGTCCATTCGGACTTTCTGGAATAAGGAAATGCCCGGCACCTGTGTCATCTAACATGCTGCTCCATGTGGCTCGTGGAAATTCATTTTGATTAATTCAGATTTAAATAACCCTGTGTGGCTGGTGGTTCCCAACCTGGACAGAGCCGCTTCAGTTGGTGGATGCTCAGATACCTTTGTCTGTTAGGTAGTGTGTCCCAAGACATGTCAGCCTTCGTTGTTTTCTTTCTTCCCAGTTAAACATGTTTTCATACAAGTGATTGTCATTGTACGTGGTATAATTTGTTACAGTAGGCATTATAAGCCACAATATCTAAACAAAAATTTTAAATAGTAATTTCTGTCCATTTCCATGCATTTTATAATTTTGTTTTGTCATGTTTCTTTTAATTTTCTCTCTCTCTCTCTCTCTTTTTTTTTTTTTTTTTTTTTTGACAGGTAGAGTTAGACAGAGAGAGAGACAGAGAGCAAGGTCTTCCTTCTGTTGGTTCACCACCCCCCGCCAAATGGCTGCTATGGCTGGTGCTGTGCCAGTGTGAAGCCAGGAGCCAGGTACTTCCTCCTGGTCTCCTATGCGGGTGCAGGGCCCAAGCAGTTGGGCCATCCTCCACTGCCTTCCCAGGCCACAGCACAGAGCTGGACTGGAAGAGGAGCAACCAGGACAGTATCTGGCACCCCAACAAGGACTAGCACCCAGGGTGCCGATGCCGCAGGCAGAGGATTATCCAAGTGAGCCGCGGCGCTAGCCTTTTCTCTCTTTTTTTAAAAGACTTATTTATTTATTAGAAAGGCAGAAATACAGAGAGAGAAGGATAAAAAGAAAGAGGGAGAGAGAGAGAGAGAGAGGGAGGGAGGGAGAGGGAGAGGGCGAGGGCGAGGGAGAGGGAGAGGGAGAGGGAGAGGGAGAGGTATCTTCCATCCACTGGTTCACTACCCAAATGGCTGCAACGGCCTGAGTTGGACCAGGCTGGAGCCAGGAGCCAGGAGCCACTTTTTGGGTCTCCCATGTGGGTGCAGGGGCCACAGGACTTTGTCCATTTCCCACTGCTTTCTCAGGCACAATAGCAGTAATATTGTGATCTAAGCAGTAAGTGATAAGTAATATTAACCATTGATACAATATTGATTCATGCCACTTGGTAAACAAACATGTAGCATAAAAAAACTGAGCTGACAAGAAGAGAGAATTGTTTAGCTCTTATTGAGTATTCCAGGGAGAATTACAAAGACATCATAGATCTCACACTATGGGTTAAAAAAAAAAAACTAGAAATACCAGCCTTGGAGATGTTGCAAGGAGAGCACTCCTGGCAGGTGCAGGAGTTGTGCAGCTGGTTTGCTGATGGGTAACTCAAGTTCATTGCACTAAGTAATGGCTACAGAGGAGTGGGAAGGCTAGGAGCTAACATTCAGTTGCTTAAAGACTGAACTGTCATAAAAACACTTTGTGTTCCAGTTGCTGACCCCTTGTTCGAATATTTCAAAAACCCAACCAATTCTACGGCCAAAGTCAAGCTGAAATGCCACCACCATATGAAAGCTCTCTGATCCTCTGAACTGAAGCCATTTCTTTTTTTCACTCCCATGATAGGACTTTGGTTATATGAGGGTGCTTTGAAAGTCAGCAGAAAGTTGAATTAAATGATAGGCTTGTTTGGGTACAAAAAGTTTGAAATCTATGCATATGAAGGGGCTTCAAAAAGTTCATGAAAATGCCTATTATAAAAAACTATGGATTTCAAAATTCTTTTCAGAAAATAAGCTTTATAGAATTATATTTATTTATTTAAGGGGGCAGAGACAAGGGTGGGACATGTACTCCATCTGGAATCTATGTGAAAACACTTGGGAACACAGAGTATCCTGGTCATGTTTACCTTTCCTTTTGTTTTCAGCCTACAGCCTCTAAACTGTAACCTGTTTAGTTCTTTGCCAGGCCTGGTATTTATGCAATGAGTTCAACTCATGGTCAGTATCATAAAAGCTAATATTCAGGACTTGGATATTTACCCCTAGAGTTTCTCTGAGTTTTCTTTCTTGGTGCTCAACTCTTCTTTCTTCCATTCTTTTGTCTTTCAACCACTCTTACTTGGTTTGTCGACAGCTTATTAAGATGGTTCCATGTGTCCTATTCCTCCTCCTCCGTGACCTCAGAGTGTCCCAGTCTTCTAATCTCAGAACCTGAAATCACAGCACCTGGTGTTGTGACACAGTGGGCTAAGCTGCTGCAGGTGATGCTGCTATCCTATTTTAGAGCACTGGTTTGAGTCTCTTTGATTTCTGATCCAGCTCCCTGCTAATGTGCCTGGGAAAGCAGCAGAAGAAGGCCCACATGTGTGGCCCCAGCCACCTACCCCAGGGTGGAGTTTCTCGCTTCAGGCTTCTTCCTGGCCCAGCCCGGCTGTTGGGGTTATCTGGGGGAGTAAACCAGTGGAAAGAAGGCTATCTTTCTCTCTCTCCCTGTTACTCTGCCTTTCAAATATATATATATATATATCATATATATAAATATATATATGATCTGAAATGTTTGAGGTATGTTTGAGTTTAATAAGCTCCTTATACATCTTCATGGTATCTAGTGATAAACATGAATGAAGCAAGGGATCTTTGATGAATGGAAACATTTCAGCCTTAAGAATAAGGGTAACTTTTTTCACTCATATACAGTAAATTAAAAAAATAATCACAGATCATTAAAATTATAGTAGTATATCATTCTTAACCATTGGCTTGATAAAAATATAAACCAAAGTTTAACAAAACTGTATTTGCATCAATACTGATACATACAGGCATTTCTTTTTTTTATTTTTCCTATTTTAGCTCCCATTTATAAAGGGGCAGTACTTGTCTTTCTGTGTCTAGTTCATTTCACTCAACATGATGTAGAATAAGGATAAGTTTAATCCTCTAATGCCCACCTGTCTTTATGAGGGGTAGGATAGGCGTCCTCAGATAAATCTCCATTGGCACCACTGATTGAGTTAAATGGGAGCGAGACAGAGGGGGAGTGAGGAAGGAAAGGAGTACGTGGGGTAGAGACATTCTAACTTTCCTTTCCCCTGAAACCCCAACTTCTGAAAGAGAGCACCCGGTACACAGTGGGTCCTAAGGAAATGCTTGTTCTAGAAGTAGTTGAATATAATCAGCATTTACCCAGTGCTGAGCAGGTACTGGACAGGCATTGCCAGTTAGAGGACGGATAGGCATGTGAGGATGAGAGGCAGTAACCAAACTGGGAAGAAAATGTTTGGTCCCAGAAGTTAACTACTAACAAAATATTTCTGTTCTTTGTAAGATCCAAAGCAGGTTAGTGGAATGTGCCTTCTCAGGACACTTGCTGTGTGTGACTTGGTCGACTCCTCGACCCTAGTGAATGCTGCTGTCGGTATTGCAGAAGATGGGCACGCAAGTCCCAGGCCCCACACTTCCCAAGGGGCAGCATCAGGAAGCCCAAACATCAAACATGGATGCCTGTTCCTTTCCTCAGCTCTGACCCTCATCCTCTGTGTGGCGAGAAAAACCCTATTCTTCAACTGTGAAATGTTCTTCAGCTTAATCTTAGATGTCATTGCATACCTGGAAGTGATCAATAGATAGTTCTGTGATGTCAACTGTTTCCTAGGAGACTATCTAGTGCCCCAACTGACCAGGGTTCAATTTTTCCAGCGGCCACTGGAGGGCTCCCCACCTTAAGCTTTGTGGACAATCTCCAGGTACTGCTTTAACAAAAGTTTTTTTCTTTTTGGCTCTCTCTGAAGTTTGATTAATTCCAGGCCTTTGAGAGTCGGTGAGTGACTATGTCACTCTTCAGAATGAGAAGGTGAATAACATTTGGCTGGAATAGATTAAGTCAACTTTGGGCAGAGGTCATGTAAGGATCTTGCCACACAGCTCTTTATGTACCCCTGAGGCCTGGCCGCCCACATTTTGCTTTGTGGGCATGTCCTGAGCCCACACATAATTCAATCAATCCACCTGCACTTCTGACCTACAGCACTGCGCCCACTGCAGGCCTCCCTTGCTGACCGCCAGCTCCTCACTGCCCTCTCTACCTTGGACTCTGCTCTAGGCGCTGAGGCTTCAGCCAGAGCGAGGACCTAATTTGTTCACCACCAGAGCCTTGGAATCGCCTTCAAAGGAGGTCTGCTGGCTCTTCCTTCCCCTGTGCTGTCTGAAAGCAGGAGAGGCCATAAGAGAGATTGAGAAGGTTCCAGTTTGCTCTCCACCAAAATGGGTCCTCCATTCTCTACAACTTCTCCCTGCTGGTTAACATACTACCTGCTTGGTGCATTTACAGTTTAAAATGTAGTCAGAGAAAGAAATGTTGAACACAGTGGTGTTAGTGGTGAAGGGCAGAATTTCACATCTCAGGAAGATCAGAGTGTGGGGCAAAGGCTTCCAAAAGGCACCAGAAAGAACAACAGAATGTGGTGTTAGACTGGTCATGGATACTTGAACTTCTGAATAACAATTTCGGAGGATCTACCTTGCTAGAAAGTATTTTGGAAACTAAAGTGGAACTTTAAAAAGGATCTCTTCCATGGAAAACACTGGCAAAGTTTAAACAAGAATTATTTCTTTAAAAAATTATTCCACTTCTGGAATTATCTTCACCTGGATCTTGATCTCTAAGAACTCAGGAGAGAATAAAACTGTCAAGACAAAACCAAGTGGACTCAGCAAGTACTTACATGCTTCCCTGTGTATACTCTCAGCAAGAATAACCGAGATAAAAATTCAGGATGATGGAACTTTGAATATGAGGTCTGAAACTCCAGGGCAAAATCTGTCGTCAGGTTGACCAACCGAGTAGTCTGTTCACTTGGATCTTCTTGGTCTCCTTCACCACATACTGCTCTCACAGGTTAAAATCACTGTCTTCATTTTAGACATGGAGGGACACATGTTAGAACAGGCAAGGAATGCACTCAAGTTTTTAGCTTAGTGGTTGATGGCAATGCAAGTAGATCAGTTCCTGTGTTGTGCTTGTGTGTGTGAGGTTAAGTGACTGGGTCCCACTAATATTCTTTTTATCTCCACTCACTCCAACATTGACCCTAGATGTTTGAGGCCTTCGAACAAGAGACATGTGTTATTCTTGTTGGGTTAGATAGCAAACTTTGCAAAAAATACTGCTCCCTTGTCCCCCACTAGTGGTTTAATTCATGAATCATGAAAGTTAAGGACAAGACCACAAGCCAAAACCTGGGAAGAGAGTAGACACTCCTACTGACTCTGGCTTGACTCATCAGAATTCAATATCTCTCTGTGTCTCTGTCTCTTCCTCTCTTTCTGTTATGCTGCTTTAAAAAAATGAATTCTGCTAAATACCCACCAACCTATAGGCTTGACAGCAATTTTCCTCCACAGTGGGAGAGAAGGAAGCAACAGTGGCTGTCTATGCGGTTTGGTTCTGATGACATTAAATTGCTAACACCAATCTCTACAGCTTTTATTTCAGAAAACCCCACTCTGGGAAGTCTGCGGTCTGCAGTTCGACTGCTGGCCTGGATTCTGGGATTCTGCGTGGGTGGTGTGTAGTAAGGCCTACCCTGGCTACAGCCCATCTATGGTGGGAGCCACTGTCACGGCCCAGTGACTGTAGGTGAGACAGCCTCTAGGACTTGGGCTAATAAAATGCCAAGGGAACTGCTCCTGCCCCACTCTGTATTAATTACTTAATTGACTAACGGAGGAAATGGATATGTAATACCCAGAGAGATTAGTCTTATCCTAGGTTCAATTTAAGCTAATCATCAGTATTTCTGGAAAATGCCGATGTGGGTTTTTCTCAGTAAGTGCAGTCAGCAAGTCTGAGCAGAGCCCTCCGGTGCTGTCTGACACAGCCACACTTGGATTCACACCCTGCACCATTTCTTCACCAAGAGGGCTTGTGGGAGCTCCGGGCCAACTGGAATTGGCCAAATGGCAAACACATGCCTTCATGAAAGAAAATGGAAACTCCCCAAATGAAAATGAGTCTGAAATAGTTGGGTACTCCATCCTGGATCTTCAGAGAAATGAAGCACAGGAAGTTGATTCTACGTGACCATCAGAACAGAGAGTGAGGGAAATGGTTTTGAGCAGAGAAATAAGGACAGTGGTGAAAGGAACCATCTCTAAGACTTATGGGAATGATTTCTGTTGGTTCTTTGCGCTGTTTTCTCATTGTATCATTGGGAATTTGGGTGCAGATGCTGAAAGAGTAAAGAAGACTGGAATAACCCAAAGAGTCTCTTTTATTTATTTATTTATTTATTTGACAGGCAGAGTGGACAGTGAGAGAGAGAGAGAGACAGAGAGAAAGGTCTTCCTTTGCCGTTGGTTCACCCTCCAATGGCCGCTGCAGCCGGCGCACCGCCCTGATCCGATGGCAGGAGCCAGGTGCTTCTCCTGGTCTCCCATGGGGTGCACGGCCCAAGTGCTTGGGCCATCCTCCACTGCACTCCCTGGCCACAGCAGAGAGCTGGCCTGGAAGAGGGGCAACCGGGACAGAATCTGGCACCCCGACGGGGACTAGAGCCTGGTGTGCCAGCGCCGCAAGGCGGAGGATTAGCCTAGTGAGCCATGGCGCCGGCCCCAAAGAGTCTCTTAAGGCAGAGTTTATAGAATTAGGGCATGAGCTACAGAGGTCACAATTAGTGAAAATGGCCACCCATTTAGAATCACATGCAAAATGAATGTTAATTCAGAGCCCCAAATCTGGAATCCGAAGCAGAGTCATTGCCAACAAGATTAAAATAAGGCACTTGGTAGGATAAATACATCTGTAAATTCCTTGGTATCCTTTGCTTTTCCATTAGAGGGCATTCTTGCTTCATAAATTTCTGAGCGTTCTCCGCATCGGAGAGTCTTCTCTTGGTAGGCAGGTCTGCATGATAGGTGGTCTGAACTGGCAGATGCTATGCCAAGCAAGGTAAGAGAAGTCGAGAGGAAACCATGTGGCATTTCTTTTTTCCTGCTTTCCAATCAGAGGTGCATACCCAAGGTTAACAGAAAGCAGCTTGGGCCAAAGCTGTTTTCCTGGGGAGTTTTTCATTTCACAGACCTTGTGCTTAGTGTTTCTGTGGGCCGCCAGAGCCTGCCCCAGGGGAGGCTGAATGGGGAGACAGTTGATTTTTCAGAGAGATTGTGCAAATGCAGCCACGCAAACAGGAAGGTGCCTTGGGTCCTAGGCAGGGACCTTTCTTTTCCATGTGCAGGCGCTGGGGCCCTGTGTGTGGGGAATGAAGCCAAGACAGAAACCCAAGCACCTTCTTTAGGCTCTTCTGTCACCAGGGCAGCCGCCCAATGCTTTATCTGGTCACGGTGTAAGCGTTTATGTGCACATATTTCCTAATCAAGTGCTTGTAGCATGCATGCAGCACCAGAGTTCGTTCTAGAATGTTCAGGTTTTAAGCAGTGATGGTCCACAAAGAGCTTTGGTTCTTTTCTGGGCCACACATGAAGGAGCTCTGAATGGGGCGACTCCTAGTGCACCTGTGGTTGGGGATGAGACCCGGCCAACGGGAAGCTGTTCCAAGGTGTAGCAGGGACCAGCAAAATAGGCCCTAAAGACAGAGAATTATCCCTTGCTGGCTGGGGAACACCGGCCCCTAATGTTGGGGGCTGAGCTCGATGGTGGGAACTTTTGAGCTGCCACTGCTCACCCTCAGACGGCTCAGTCCAGGTCTCTGTCACCTCTTAAGCTGCCCCCTGCTGTAGGCAAGAAAGCAGGCATGGACAGGGGTGAGGCTTTGTTATCAAGACACGGGATTGGGAGCTGGCCTGAGAGAAGAGAGTGCACATGTGGGAGATGAGACTCTTTGTCACTTTAGGCCCATGGGGACAGCAGTTAGAAGGTCCCCACCTTGACAGGGAAAGCACAGTTATATTATGCCTCCATGAAAGGTGTTTAATTTTGAGTGGTTACAGAAATCATGTCAAGATGGTTAAGAGGGTACTTTTTTGGGACTTGTAAAGTCTAATCCTGGAAGAGGACTAAGTCAGATTACTGGACTTGTCCCTGCTAGGCATGAGGGGCGGGGCCTGAGAGCAGCCCCCTTGGCAAGACCTTGTTGTAGAGTAACAGTAATTACAGTCTTGGGAGGGAAAGGGCTTGCCCTCTTCCCTCCACCCTGTTGCAGCCAGCACCCCTGGTTTTACAACTGAAGCTCCTGGCCCCAGTTTTCATTTTGGGCTTTGCAGCAACAAAGCACCTTTGGCCCAAACCTCTCACTTTCTATTTTTAAAAAGTCAGGACTTAGGAGTATGGGGAGCCTGTAATTTACCCAACACTTGAAACAGTCAGATCCACCCCAAGGCACGAATGAAGCTCAGATCCTCCTGCACAGGTTATCCAGGACTGCAAAGCACTTCAAGTTTGCTTTCATGTGTGGCATAATCACTGTAGCTCCCTGACAGTGCACACTTTGTATCTCTTATAATGTAGGTTACAAGTGGGTGTGCACCCGGGTGGAGTGTGAGGCCTGACGCTTGGTTCTGTTTATAAGGCCTTCTGCTTGCAAAACATGGCATGGTTTGACAAGTTTAGAACCCCCTGGAAACCTGTGGAATTGGAACTCCAGAGAGAATGCCAATTTTTTTTTTCTTCTTGAGGTTCAAGTTCTTTTAACTTTTGGCATAAGTCGGACTTCCTGTTTCTAAGAAAAAAAGCTTTAAAAAGTTCCATTCAAAGAGCGCCTCAAGAGTCTTGGACATGCAGTGGTTTTCTCAAAACAATATTTAGATGAGTTAAGTGTAAATGTATCAGAAACATATGGATTGAATTTCCCCTGAAACACGCAGGGGTTTGCAAAAGGAGGGGGAAGGGGGGCCAAACACACTGTAGGGTTTTGCTGAACCCCAAACACCTGAAATGTACTTTGAGATGCTTGAGTAAGTCCAGACTTACAGTGTAGCCCACCAGGATGGCAACAGCCAGCTCCCAGCCAGAGGACACCCTTTCTCCAATCTGTGGTGGCACTAGCATAGGCCAAGAAATGTGCAGTACAACACCAGAACCTAAGTGAGGTTGGCCAAACTCTCAGCGGGGTGCAGGCCTTACCTCCTTGCTCAAGTATTCCAGCTCTGAGCAAAAGGAAACAGTTGGCTGGCCTCTGTTGGACCTGCCTACAAAGTGTAATTCCTTACATATAGCATTGCTGTCAAATGAACTCAGAGTCAGTGAGAACCAATGGAAGCTTTGACCACGCCAACTGCCAAGGAGGGAAACATCCCCCAGTAGCACCTTCCTCTCTCCAGCCCCCCAGCTCGGCTCCAGCTTCATCTCAAGTAAGAAGTCTCGATAAAGTGAGATAAAATATTAAAACCCCAAACAAAACATAACAAAATGCCCTCCAGGAAGCATGTTATTGTAAAATTTCCAGCTTCATTCATTGACACCAGAAGATTGGATATGATTCCCAGAAGCTATGCAATTTCGAGTGTTTTTTTTTTTTTTTTTTTGGAAGGGGATCGGGTGTGGGAGGCTGTAACCTTTCTTGGGAATCACCCAGTTGCTAAGGTTGACTTTGGGGCATGTGGACCATGCTATGGAGAACAATGGCCTTGGACAGGGAACAAGTGGCCCGGGCAGCAAGGCACCTAGCAATCGAGTTTTCCAGTAAACTCAGAATCCCCAGCCAGGGCACTTACATTTCCCCACTCTCCATCGTCTGTGCTTTCCTGGAAGATGGTGTAGGTCTTCTCCCTTTGATTCCCCAGGATTCTTTTTTCCAGCTGTGTTCTCTGCTCCAGGTTACCAAAGAACCAGCTCTGTTCTTGTGGATAGATAGGGAGATTAGAGACTGAGAATGCTTCTCATTTCTGGAATACAGATTGATTAGTTCAGGCTCTCTTAGTCATACTCAAGACCCCATCATCTTCTTGTAAGCCTTTTTGGGGATTTCCAGTCATGGGAAGATTTATTGGTGGGGAAAGTCCAAATAACAGAAATGCTAGAAACCAGAGAGTCCCAGACCTTCCAAGGTCAAAACAGATTTGAACTAACTTGAAAGAACTGCATTGTAGTTGGAAGAACATTTGGCTAGGCATCAAAAGAGATGGGCAGAGGGCTTGGTTGTTTCCCCCATAATTAAATCACTTGTACTATTAGTTCCTCAGTTTCCCTGTATTCCAGAAATGATGTGTGTATATTACCTGAATAAATGCTGGGAGGGCTGTGTGAAATGTTGCAAACTCCTTGAGGGTAAGGATGTCACACTAAAATATATATGTATATATATATATATATATATAAATATATATATATCACATTATACAAAGCCTAGAATTATGGTGAAACCAAGTATAGCACTGAATGTGTTAGGAAAATTGCTTCATTCTTACTTCCTGGTAGCCTACAACTAATAATAGTAATTATTTATGTGGTATTTGCTCCATGCCAGGTCTTTTTAGGTGCTTTATGCATATTAACTCATTCAGTCTTCACAACACTAATAAGTAGTTTCTTTTATTATCCTGATGGGGAAACCAAGGCACAGATAAATAACTTGACTAATTTGCCAACCTATTTTTGGTGGAGTCATGCTTTGAACCAAGGCAGTAAACAGTAGAGACCAAGTTCTTACCTTCTGCATGGTTAAGAACTTTTATCTTCAGGCTACACACAAGCAATCCTACTTCTGAGTGAGTTCTCTGATCTTGAAAAATGTTCTCATCCATTTCCCTTCCTCTCATGTATTTTACAAGCAAATAATTATGTTGAAATAAAGTAAAACACACACCAAACATTTCCCTGTAATTTGCCATCTTCATCTTCATTGCCAAGAGGGAATTCTTCAAACATGCTTTGTCTTTCCATTGAGAAACCATGGGGTAGGCTGATAGAAAAACCAATTTAAGAAATTGTTCATAAGAAAAACTGTTGATTCTTGATTCTCCAAAAAAGCAAAGAAAGTGGAAGGGAGCCTATTGAAGTTGGTGTAGCATTTGGAGGAGAATTTCAAGGTGGATGCAGAGTCTTGGCGGAACGACACAGCCAGCCTGTTCCTGTGCCCTGGGAAAAACTGTGTTGCCTCCAAATGTGTTTGTTTATTTAACAGAGAGAAAGCTTCCATCCACTGGGACACTCGCCAGATCCCACAGTAACTCAGTTCAGGTCTCTCACATGGGTGGGGGGACCTCAGCTGCTTGAGCCACCACCTGCTGCCCCTCAGCATCTGTATTAGCAGGAGGCTGGAGTCAGAGCTGGAGCTGGGCATTGAACTTAGACACTCTATGTGGCATCTTAGCTGCTAGGCTAAATGCCTGCCCCCAGAGGGCGCTCTTTGTTAGGAGAGGTCTTATCACTCGGTTTCTCTGGTTCTGGAAGCAGAGAGGAAGCACCTGGGTTATCTAGAGCACTGTGGGGTGTGCCTGTGGCTCTTGATTGCAAGTGGAAGAAAGCAGTCTGCAAAACGCCACTTAAGCTTCAAAGAGCTATTGAAGCCTTGTGTCCCTGGAAGGCTATTTTCATTTTAAGGAAAGGCTTGTGGTAAGTTTTGTTTCTATGGAAATAAAGCAATTAGATTAAACAGCAATCGAAAACTATTTAGTGAAAAAGATACCAAATGACATTTACTTTCATTTCATGCTAAATTGTCTATTATTGTTTCAGTTAGCATGTAGGGAACAATGTGTATTTATGCTTGTTTTTAATGAAAAAAATTTTAAAAGTCTTTAGAAAACAGCAATGATTGGACTGGGGACCAATGTGAGACCCAGTTATGCTACTTGAGGAAAATATTCATGGGTGATTTTTGCTGTTGGTTCTGTGGTGAGCACCCATGTGAATTTCAGAGTTTCCAGGATGGTAATGACATCTTCAGACTTGCCTTACGCACTATAAAGTGCAATATATTGGTTGTTTCCTACTTTCCAGGTCTTTAAAGGAGGAGTATCTGCTTGACACAGGCTGAAAAGAGAGTTAGGAAAATTCTCTGTAGTCCTCACCATTCTCTTCCTAGTTAGACATCTCTCTTCTGTCTCATTAGATTGTGTTCTATGTCTTTTATTAAGAACGATTATTTCTTTTATTTATGTTACACAGGCATACACACAGACACTCACACATACACACTGATCTCCCATCCACTGGTTCATTCCCCATGCACCTGCATAATAGCCATACTGGGCTGAGCTGGAGCCAGGGGTTCCTAATCTCCCACGTTGATGGAAAAGAAGTTGAGTCCTTACCTGCTGTCTCCCAGGGTGCACATTTACAGGAAACTGGAATCAGTAGTGGGTCCAGGACTCAAACCTAGGCACTATGATATGGGATGAGGCCATCCTAACTGCTGTTTTCATCACTATTCCTAATGTCTGCCCCACATCTATCCCTTTTTAGGATTTCTATGTGATAGTGCTTCTCAAATAAGTCACCTGAGATACATATGCGAAACTTGAGCTCATAGCTCTAGTGTGGGCTCAAGATCCATGCTTCTGGTCCAGTCACAACCCTTTAGACAGCAAGTGTAGCCTGAGCAACCTGTGTGTGTGTGTGAACAGTTAGCGATCATCATCTTGCCTTTCTCTTCTGTTTTCAAACCAGCCGTGTGTCACTTAAGAGTGTGTTCTGAGAAATGCATTGTTAGGCTACTTGATTGGTGGAAGTACGTCAGAGTGCACTCATACACACTAAGATGGCTATGGCATCCCAAGACAACATAATCTTATGAGATCATTGTGGCCAGTGTGGTCCATTACTGACCAAATTGCCATTATAGGGCACATGGCTGAATTCAAATCTGAACTCTGAAATTAAGATAAAAAATTGAAGCCCTCATTTTCTCCCTCCTAATCCAGAAACATTCGCTAGATTAAAGCAATTGGTCAGTTCATGGAGCAAACAAGAAAGAGAATCAGACCTTGATTCTTTTTGCACTGATCAATGAATAACTGTGCTCTCACATCTGTTTAATTAATGGTGCTAAGAAAGTAACAGCACTATCAAAATTGCCAAAGTCTTGTGCGGCACGGAACCCAGCTTCTTTCCTGGTATTTTGATTCCTAACCCTTCAGTAACTGTGCCAGCTGCAGCTTCTTCTCATCTTCCAAACATGTCTCTCCATAAATTAGCTGCTGTTGATAGGTGACCTACTCAGTGGCTATCATGTCTCGACTCCGTCCTCACTTGTGAATTCGATTGCCCTCATTCTGCCCAAAGAACATTTACAGCTTCGCTCGGATCCAAGTATGGTAGTCCTTTTTATCCCTGAGCAAACAAGTATTCAGGTACAGGACCAGTTACACTGTGATTCAGCTTTCCTTAATTTGCTCAAAGATGACCTGGGAAAACATCTACTCACATTTTCCATTGCCACCCTCTTCTGTCCTTCTCTAGCCTCTGTCTCCTTCTTTCCTATGCATAAGAACAACTGAGCAAATGAAAAATAATCCATGCATAGGAGTAAATTATTTCCCCAACTGCTGACAAGTGAAGAGGCAGGCAGGTTCTGTTAGGTGTTTGATGATGAGCAGAGATCAACTGGAGTCCGAAATTGGAGACAAAGGGTCAAGGGACAGTAAGGCTACAGGAAAAGATGTTGAGGGAGACAGTGAGCCCAGTGGAAGCAGGGCAATTCACAGACACAGGAAGATATTTCATATGCTAATAGTGACCTGGGAAAGGGACAAGGCCATGCCATATGACAACAAGAACGCTTCCCAAGCTGTCTCTCAAATGAAGCTGCATTAGAACATACCATCTGGGCCAAAGATGGCTTGCTTAGGGGAATAAATCTTTACTGCTACTGAAGCCACAATCAAGCATTGAACTTTCTAATAAACAGAAGGTTTTCGACCAGGAGTTCCTGAAGTGTTCTGGGATGTAGCATGAAAAAGCACATCTCAGCAATGATACGGTATGAGGTTCACTTGGAAGGGAGGGAGAAGGAGGAGGAGACAGGAAGGCCCTGGTCTTAGGAAGCCATTCCTGTACATAGCTTCTGTGAGGATTCCGATTTGTAAAGGGCACCCTAGTTTTCTGAATCTGCCGTTTGCCTTCCAGACTCTCACTGCGTAGATGACACTAATGTGACCAAGATCTGTGAGCCAAAGCATAGAAGGGAAGTTCATTCTGTTACAATGTCAAGTCTGCCTTTTAGGTCAGGTTGAGGGCAGCTTGGCAAATGGGGAAGAAAAATAGGGGAGTCACTTTTCTACAGGCTTTGCTTTAACTAAACAGTTATTTGGGGGATCTTTTGTAAGTTTGAAAACTAGAAAACATCTTGGAGGCAGTATGGTTTCATGCTCTTGTTTTGTAGGACAGGAGAATGTCATTTGGTCCTGGTTACAGAGCTGATGAGTGGTTCAATTAGTAGTTGATTCTTATTCTAGCTTTTCAAATTCTGCATACTATTGTTTACCATAGGGTTCACAAACATGCACCAGTCTTCTCTTAGTCACATGTTCGTGAAGTATAGAATGAATTTTTTAAGGTTTATTTATTTATTTGAAAGGCGGGTGGGGGGGAGAGAGAGAGAGAGAGAGAGAGAGAGAAATCTATCTGCTGGTTCACTCCCCAATTGGCTGCAATAGCCAGAGCTGGGATGATCCAAAACCAGAAGCCAGGAGCTTCCTCTGGGTCTCCCATGTGTGTGCTGGGGCCCAAGCATTTCAGTCATCCTCTGCTGCTTTCCTAGGCCTTAACAGAGAGCTGGATTGGAAGTGAAGCAGTGGGGACTTGAACTGGTGTCCATATGGGATGCTGGCACTACAGGCAGCGGCTTTACTCACTGCACCACAACACCAACCCTCAGAATGAATTCTTCCAAAGAACGGAGCTAAAGAAAAAAACCTCCAGGGTCGGCGCTGTGGTGTAGTGGGTAAAACCACTGCCTGTAGTAAAAGCATCCAATATGGGCGCCGGTTCAAGTCCTGGCTGCTCTATTTCCGATCTAGCTCTCTGTTACGGCCTGGAAAAGCAGTAGAAGATGGCCCAGGTCCTTGGGCCCCTGCACCTGCATGGGACACCGGGAAGAAGCCCCTGGCTCCTGGCTTCAGGTTGGCCCAGCACGGGCCATTGTTATTTGCACAATGAATCAGCAGATGGAATACCTCTCTTTCTCTCCCTCTGCCTGTCTCTAACTCTGCCTTTCCAATAAATAAATAAATGTTAAAGAAAGAAAGAAAGAAAAAAGGGCCATGTAAAGGAAGCATCAGTACATCCATGCTGCCCTTCAGTGAGGGAAGATTTTGGGGGACACTTAGGGACCTGGAGTCAGTTTCAGAACTCTGTGGCATGGTTGCTCTGCCTCGGTGATTAATTGGAAAAGGATAGAGAAAGAACCACCGCATTAGTCTTGGCATATTTCTTAGTCACTTAAACACTCTGTGTGTACTGTGACATTCCCGTCCCTGACTTCTGACTTCAGGCAGGACTTGAGATTGTGTGCTTTCTATTAGCCTGCATTTTCCCTTTCAGTCAGTAGGTAAGCCTCTGTGGGAATGACTCCAATCATGACAGCATGTTTTGGGGGAGACGTGTTCAGCTGCAGGCACTGTCCTCTGCCCAGGGCGATCGGGCCCTTGGGATCCCAGTTCCTGCTCTGATTTTGAGATCGCTTTGCTGTTTCCCATAAGCAGCAGATACAGTCTCGAGCCCCAAAAGTCGGGGCTGGAAACTAAATGACAATTTGGCGATCAGCGTTTTGGGCTTGAACCTGCTTTGGCATGGAGGCAGATAAGATGACCTCATAGGTCTTTTCCATCTCCAATTTCTGTGAACCATTGTTCTTGGGAATAGATGATTTAATAGGCTAATACATATTTGTGTTTGCCCACTCTGCTGTTCCTTGTATTTGTTATATTTTACTTGGTTACCCTGGGAAGAACAAATACATTATGTAAGTCCAGAGACACTCAGAGGTCAAAATCTGCAAAGGGCAGACTTTGAAGGGATGTGGTCAACAAAGAGAGAGATGATGGTGAATAGGAAACCTGAGCTCACAAGAGCTTCCTGGATGTTTCCAGAGCAAAGTTGGAAGAAAAGTACCAGGATGTGATGTCTGCTGGTGCAGTGGAAAGAACATAAATATGGAAAGAGAAGACCTAGTGTGAACTCTGACTTACTGGCTTCTAATGAATTCAGCATCCACGTAGATAATGGGTTCAATCATACTTACTCTGCTTATTTCAAGACAGCTGGCTTGAGATTCACATGAGAGAATTTGAGCTTGTGTATTACAAGTGTAAAGTGATACATAAATTAGGGATATTATTATTATTTCGTGAAGTGATTGTTAAACTCAGAGCTGAGTAAAAAAAGTTCTGTGTACAAAGAGCTATGCCAAAATCAGCTATGTTTTCTTCAAGTGATTTTGAGAGAAAGGACAAGAAACTGACAATAGGAAATTGAAGTTAATCAGTTCACAGGAATAAGGAGTAGTGAAACCTCAAATGTTCCTACCTTCTGGTTTATTCAGCATGTAAGCCAGAGCACACTTGAGTCTGTAAAACATTGAAGATGACCTTCTGATGAATGAATGACTCCCGGACATTTAAAAAGTGATATTCTAAACAGCCTAATATTAACAAAGCTAAGTAAAATAATAAAATTTGATACAGATTTTTCTGGGCAGCTTCTGTGTGTAATAAGATGGACACAAAAAACATTCTATGGTTTGTGTCCTGTTTCTAAGAATCATAATCTAAAGGTTAAATAAGAATTCACCAATATAGCCAAAATTTCCAAAGCTTAAAATATGATCACCATGAGCCCCACAGAAGAGCTTTTCTTGCCTCCGTTTGCTCTCAACTTACTCGCTAATACCAGAATTTTCTGAGAGACACCCTCACTAATCGCCATATTGGTCACTATGTTGAAACACCATTTACCATTTGCCTTCTCTGCTATTCCAGTTCATTATGTCAGTGCCTCCTGGTTTTGTCAATATCTACGGAAGCCCCTGCCCCTGCTACTGTCCTTCACGGGTATCATGTCCACTGGTGCCTGCTTGAGGGGACACTGTTGCCCATCAGTGCCCCTACTGCTCCAGGGGCACAAGTAACTGAATATGCAAGTCTGACAGGTAGATAAGCCAGATATCAGAATGCCCACTAGGAATCTACAGGTTCTGTTCAGCAGGACAAAGTACAGGGTCTTGGAATGCTGTATTTAGAAGAAGACATTTTTTAAAATATGAAGCATGAATAACTTGTCAAGGGACAGAAAGAAGAGAAGGACATCCCAGGAGTGTGAAAGCACATGGACCAAAGCACCAAGAAGTAAGAGTTCATCACATAGCCTCAGGAAAGAAAGCCTCCTGTTAAATGCAGCATAACATAGTGTTTAAAACAACAAGAGGTTAGAACAAGGACCAACACTGGCTGTAAAAGATAATGGCATACATTTATACTTCCTCATTACTCTATTCTCCAACAGTCAAATCAGAGGTGGAGTTGATAGTATTTCACTTCTCATTAAAGAATAATAGAGAATTTGAATTAAAATCACTGTGGCTGAAGTCTTAGGGTGGAGTTGGAGGGGGCAGAGATGAGTTCAGAAAATAATGGAGCATGTTATCAAAATGTCTGGACATTCAATCTCTAAGAGCAGGGTAGCAAATGTGATCTTAGTTATGTGAGACTGTAGATTGAAGACTCCTCTCTGATGCCCAGACATGTTTACCATAGTTATTAGCACATTTCTTAGTGTTTATCCTAGTTATTAGCACATTTGTTAAATGCCACTACATTTTTCAAAATGTTGAGTAGTTTCCATTGAGGGCTCTGGTTAAATCCTTAGATGTAACCAGGTTTGAGTTTTACTCTAAGCGATACAATCTGTCTTGAGAGCTCTGATACTGCACACACACAGCCTTTTCCCCATGGAAACACTGTCATTTCCTGGCTCAGACAACCGTCACACCAGTGCAGCTTTCTGGACTAGAAAGATTGCTTCATCTCTTGAAGCATAGATTCCGATGGATTTTTTTGTTTATACCTCATCTCTCACCTGCCCACACCACTCAATAGGAGGATCACATTGATTTATAATCTGCCAATGACTCCAGCAGTGCTGTTCTGATTTTTTTTTTTTTGGCCTTGCCTTTTAGATGATATGACATCTTCTGTGCTCTATATTATTGAGTCTTACAGGGTAGGGTCTAGAGAACAATGCTATTTGAAATTTGTGAGTTAATGTTTTGAAAGGATGGTAATCATAATGATGCAGTCAGATGTTGTACATCACCCAGTTTGGTTTGTCAAGTGTGAAAAAATGCACCTGCTGGAGCAGCAGAGGATCTAAGAATCTTTAGAAGAAACCAGAATTCTCTGTCATGTGCTCCCAGAGAGATTCTCATTGCTAGTAAGCCATGCATCTGATTGAATAAAGTCATTCTCCTCACCTGGAAGATCAGTGGGTAGAAAAATTAGCTGTGGGGATGCACTGGGATCTGCCAGTTTGACCAGCAAAGGCATTCAAATTCCATTTTCTATCAGTTTTACCTTTCTGTAGCCCTCCACTTTACCAGCCCTCCACATTCTCACAACACTACTTTTTATATCCAGAGCAGAAATAAATTAATAAAAACCAATGTTGAGGCTGTATGGTTAGTTTATGCACTGAACAGTTTCCATAGAGAGGACATTTGTTCATTACAGTAACTCAATGTTCCTCATGATAAAAATGCAGTAATAAGGCTTTGGACAGGACAAGGTAATTCCCCCAGGTCACAAGGTGAGCAAGTGGCAAGCCTGGAGCTTACCTCTAGGTCTGTTAGCATCCGTATCGTTCAGAAGAACACCATCAGTTACTTCCATTCAAACAACAGGGTGATCTGGCACAAGGGAGGGTGGAGACAGGGACTGTGCATCCTTGGGCTGCTGTTTTTCTGTTTTCCATGATTGATGAAAATATACTCCAAAACTGTCTGGGTAACACTAAGATGTGGACTATAAAAAGGGAGATTTTTCTGAAAAGAGAAATGTGTGGTTAATGATGGAACGCTGGCTAGTAGAAAAATACAAAGGATTTAATCCAAGCAATGAACACTAAAATAAAGAAGGACTTTATTCGCACAAGCTGATCTGGAAATGATCCGGCAAACAACAAGTATGTGGCACTACCTTTAAAAAATGGTGAGGAAACAAAGAGTGAGACACAGCCAGTGGTTTAGGCAGTGACTCTTAGATAACTGCACTGGTTTGCAGTCTGGCACCTGCAGATCGTGAACACCTCCTTGACCTACGTATGATTGTAACCACTGTATTACAGCCCGCTCAGCAAGGACACTCTCTTTTCTGCTCTGTTTTCCTTCATGGAACTTTTTAGCTCTCATACATTATATTGCATTTGAAGTTTCTATTGTATGGAAATACAAGCTCTGTGAAGATAGCAATCTTTATTTTTTCCAGAGGTGCTGCTGTACCTAGAAAAGTTTTTGGCCAAAATAGTTGCTCAAGAAATATTTGTCAAATAGGCCGGCGCCGCAGCTCAATAGGCTAATCCTCCACCTAGCGGCGCCGGCACACCAGGTTCTAGTCCCGGTCCGGGCGCCGGATTCTGTCCCGGTTTCCCCTCTTCCAGGCCAGCTCTCTGCTGTGGCCAGGGAGTGCAGTGGAGGATGGCCCAAGTACTTGGGCCCTGCACCCCTTGGGAGACCAGGAGAAGTACCTGGCTCCTGCCATCGGATCAGCGCGGTGCGCCGGCCACAGCGGCCATTGGAGGGTGAACCAACAGCAAAAGGAAGACCTTTCTCTCTGTCTCTCTCTCTCACTATCCACTCTGCCTGTCAAAAAATAAATAAATAAATAAATAAATAAATAAATAAAAGAAATATTTGTCAAATAAATGAATAATGAAAAAGAAATAGTCAAATGGTTACTGTTGTAGTGACCATGATCTGACTTCCGCTTAAAGACAAAATGGAGATGTTAAGGATGATTTAGAGAAAAGCCATCAAAGGGTAGAATAAATAGAAGGCAGGCATTGTGGATGTGTGTTCATAGCATTTGGCTTTCCAGTTTCTAGAGAAAAGGACGAAGAGTAGCATTCACTGTCCTCCTAATGTCATTATAAAAATGGCCTTATTTTGTTGGCTTCTAAAGAAGGCAGAAGAATCCATTTGTGCTTCCAAATTTGCTCATTTTAGGCAAAGACATTTTCTCTTATGAAAAATTACATGCAAATCAAGAGTTTTTTTTTTTTTACCACAATCAAACTAAGGAACAGGAGGAATTCCATTAATAGACTTCAGTCTGAAAGAAATTAACCCCCTGGATTATTCCTCACTATGGCACCAAGAAGAAACCACAGGTCTCCCTGTCCATCTCAACCGCCTTCTCCCCCAAGAGCCTCTGAGAGCCAGTTTGAGGTATGACTGACATTATAAATTTTTCTAATGCAATTGAAATGGAACAAAACCATAACATCAAAATACTCTCCAAACCCAATCTGACCCAACCTGATATTTCACTTGGTTTGAGTCCCTGGTGTAAAAAAAAATTTTTTTGAGTCATACTTTGAACGCACTGTAGAGTTCTATTATTTCAAAAAGAAATTCTATAGTGAATGCTTAGAAAAACATTTTTGTGAAATGAATTCTCTTCCTCCGATCTGCTTGTTTTGAAAACATCTGTTTGGGAATCTGATTTGCTTGAAGAATCTGGCTCTTGGTAGGCTTTGATATGAGGATGAGGCAAAGCTTGGTATAGCTGATGCTGTTTTGGCTCCTAGCATCTACAACTACATCAACATGACGATCTTGCTGAAGTGGTTAAATTAGAATTTGTGTATGCAATTTGGATCATAAATGGGGTGATTTAACCTTTTTTTACAAAGACATCTGAGCCGGCGCCGCGGCTCACTAGGCTAATCCTCTGCCTTGCGGCGCTGGCACACCGGGTTCTAGTCCCGGTCGGGGCGCCGGATTCTGTCCCGGTTGCCCCTCTTCCAGGCCAGCTCTCTGCTGTGGCCAGGGAGTGCAGTGGAGGATGGCCCAAGTGCTTGGGCCCTGCACTCCATGGGAGACTAGGAGAAGTACCTGGCTCCTGCCATCAGATCAGCATGGTGTGCCGGCCGCAGTGCGCCGGCCGCGGCGGCCATTGGAGGGTGAACCAACGGCATAGGAAGAGCTTTCTCTCTGTCTCTCTCTCTCACTGTCCACTCTGCCTGTCAAAAAAAAAAAAAAAAAAAAAAAAAAAAAAGACATCTGGAGAAGTTGACATTTTATGCTTTCCACACTTAGAAATCTTAGGAACTTGAAGAAGCCAAAATTATCCCATTCGTTTTGTGTGCATCAGGGCTGCGCTGCTCCTGTCTCTCTCACCACGGGCACACCAGCAGCATTTCTGGAGAGAAACCTCCACCAAAGGGCAGGCGACTGGGCTGTCTCTATACCTCACCCTGGGAGAGCTGTGCATCCTTTAGAGAACTTGCTGTCTCCAGCTCCCCAGCCCTTCTCATGGAAGCAAAATAGCACCTTCATTTTTTCCTAATAAAATGAAAAAGAACCCTGTAAGTCACAGTTTCTTGGTCTTGGTTTCTGTTTCTTTGAATTTGGCTTCTTGGGGTAGTCCTGTGGATAACTGCACCTCCTCATGCCATTCCTAAAGACTGATTGAAATCAAATCCCTAACAATGAACAGTGGTGTGCTTTAGGATGCGAGGTGGTGATTCAGGATCAGGTAAGTGTGACTTCTCTTCCTCAGGTGATAAGCTATGCACTTCCACCTGAGGGAAGGAAGCATGGAGAAAGCTGGAGGCAGGATGTTCCTGATTATCCATTTTTTCCCTCCTACCTATCAGTCTAGTTGTAGGTTGGGATCCATAAGGCACTGATGGCAAAGGTGTGCAGGGGGCTGGAGATATTGGCTACTTAGATATTGATTAGGGAAAAATTTAAGAACAAGTGGAGTCAGAATTTTCCTAATCCTGAAAAAGGAAGAGTTTATTTTCTAAAACAGAAGCAGAAGTTCATGTGGAGAGATGTTAAATTTTATTGTCAGATATTTGCTATTCAAATGATTAGTGAGATATAGTGAGACTTTCATTCCAAAGCTAGCTATTTGATCTTGAAAGGAACATTCAAACTCTCCTATCATATGTTTCTCTAATATGGTCAATTAGGAATGACTGTTAGACAAAAGTATTATTTTGAACATCAAAACAAAATGTAGAAATTTACATACCACCTGAAGTACAGTAAGCTCAGAGAATATTAGTTCTCTTCCTGTCCACAAACTTAATTGCTGCAGTTCTGTCACTCACTCACTGAGCACTTATTACATTTTAGTTGTTTTACATGTTTTCCTGTTTCATGATTTAATTTATTGCATAAATTAATCATCTTTCTTTTCTCCAGCCAGATAAATGTCTCTTTTTGTAGATAAATTATTTGAGACACAGAGGTGGCAAGTAACTTGCCTAAACTCTCACAGCTGGTAAATGGTAGAATCAAAATTTGGTCCCACAGACTGTGATACAAAAACATTACACTCTTTTGATTTCCCAAGTCTGCTAATCAAGCATGCACAGTTTCATCCAGAGAAATGGTCTACAGCTTTACTTGAAATTTTATCAAAGAGAAAGAACATTCTTTACTCAATTATCAGCAGGAGTTTCTTTGTTAGTGATTTCAAAAAAAATATCTAATAATCTAGAAAATATCTAATAATTTCTTCTGTGAATGCACTGACTGCTAATACTGCATTGCAGTTTAATTTTGTCTATTTTATTGATATATATTTAAGTAAAACTTGGTCATATATGTGTACGTAATGCACAATGACATAGTAAATTCTTTTATGTCTAACTTTTTCAGCTCAACAATATATTTATATGAGGTTCATTTATGTAGTATGTGCAATGGTAGTTCATTTTTTTTTTTTTTTTTGACAGGCAGAGTTAGACAGTGAGAGAGAGAGAGAGAGAGAGAGAGAAAGGTCTTCCTTCTGTTGGTTCACCCCCAAAATGGCCGCTATGGCTGGTGCTGCACAGATCTGAAGCCAGGAGCCAGGTGCCTCCTTCTGGTCTCTCATGCAGGTTCAGGGCCCAAGCAGTTGGGCCATCCTCCACTGCCTTCCCGGGCCACAGGAGAGAACTGGACTGGAAGAGGAGCAAGCGGGACAGAATCTGGAGCCCCAACTGGGACTAGAACCTGGGGTGCTGGCGCTGCAGGCGGAGGATTAGCCAATTGAGCCACAGCGATGTCTGGTTCATTCATTTTCAATGGTGGGTAGACTTCTCTAGGATGAATATCATATTTAGACATTTGGAAAGTTTTTGTTTGGGGGCTATAATGAATAATGCTGGTACCTATATTCTTGTACCTGCTCCTTGGTTCACTTGTGCTTGCCACCAGAGTATTGTAAGGGTGCATATGTCCAACTTTCATATATGCTATCAATTTCCCAAAGTGGCTATGCTCCTGGGCTTTGTATTTCTAATAGTTGTGAATTCTCGGCATTCTAGGTCCTATCAATTGCTACTGTTTTTTTTTAAATTTTTTATTTTTACCAATACTGGAAGTGTGTACTACTATTACATTGTAGTTTTAATCTGAATTTTCCCAATGACAAAAAGTTGAGGATTTCCCATACATCTACTGGCTGTTTGGATATCCTCTTTGTGTTGTATGATGTTGGATGCTTTTCCAGCAAATGTTCTATCTTACTAATTTAGGACACCTCTACATATTTAGATATAAAAATTTGTTCTATGATAAGGATTGTAAATATCTTCCTCCTACCCATGATTGGCCTTTCCCATTCTTTGAATGCTGTCGTTTGAGGTATAGAATTTTTAGTTTTATGTAGTGTAATTTGTTACTAACTCCCTCAAGAATAGTGCTTTTTTATGATCTGCTTGAGAAATCTTTCCCTCCACTATGAGATAGATATTTTCTCCCATATAATATTTTAGAAATGGCATTGTTTTATTTTACAGAAATCTACAATTAACCTAAAACAGATATTTGTCTGTTATATGAGGTAGAAGATATTTCATTTTGTCTGTTTGTGTATTTAATTTTCCCAGCACTACTTTTGAAAAGATTATAATTTTTTTCATAGTTCTATAGTTCAACTTTGGTATTAAATCTAGTGTCTACACTTCTAGAATCTTTACTTTTTCTTTTGGTTTTCATGCCAGTATTTTGATTTTCTAGTTTTTAACTGTGTAGTATGTTTTGAAATCAGATATTGTTTGTTCTTTGTGCTCAGGATCACATTGACTACTTTGGGTTTTTTGTGACTCCATATGAGTTTCAGAATTGTTTTTTCTGCTTCCGTAAAGAATGTCATCACTATTTTGATGGGGATTACTTCGGGTAGTATGGTCATTTTGACAATATTAATTCTTCTAATTTAGGAGCATGAGGTATCATCTCATGTTTTTGTGTCTTCTGTAATTTATTTCATCCGTGTTTTGTAAATTTCATGTAGAAGACTTTCACTTCTTTGCTTAAATTTTTCTTATTTTATCACTTTGTAGCTATTTTGAGTTACTTTCTTGATTTTTTTTCAACAAGTTCATTATTGACATACAAAATGCTACTTTAAGTAGATTTATTTATTTATTTGAAAGGAATAGCGGGAGAGAGAGAGAGTGAGTGAGAGAGCTAGTGCTTCTGTCTCTGGTTCACTCCCCAAGTGGCTGTGACAGCCAGTGCTGGGCCAGGATGAAGCCAGGAGGCAGGACTCCATCCGAGTCTTCTACATGAATGGCAGGGACCCAAGTACTTGGACCATCTGCTGCCTTCCCAGGCGTGTTAGTATGAAGCCTGACAAAGTGAAGGATCTGGGATTTCACAGTGGGAAACTGGAACTTCTGGAGTATCTACTCATTGATCTAAAGTTGATTTTCATTAATTAAAACACAAAAGCTTCTTTCTATCAAGTCATTGTAAAATGAGTTAAATTTAATTTATAGTAAATGTTCATGTTATTTAATTAGTACCTTTACTGTTATTGCACCACTGAGATTTTCCTGGAGCACAGATTATTTCCTACAATTCTTATTTTAAATTTTTTCACATAATAGCCTGTATTGTGCTTCAAAATTGAATATTATCTTCCTAAATTTGAAGTTGTTGACAGTTTCAATTGACTTTTCTTTGGAGACTAAATATTTTTAATTGAGAGCATATTCTTTCTGCCGCTTGGTGAGGTACCGCAAAGCTCATGGTAAGTTCTTGGAATAAATTTTATTATTTTTAATGAAATGTATAAATATTTTAGTCCAATATTTTCACAAGTTCTGTCTTTTTGCTTCAATTCAAGTGTATTTATTTGAAAAAATATTTTTGCAAGGCAAAAATCATCAAATAAGTTGTTTATGGCTATAATTCCTATGATCATTTCACTAAATTTGTATGGCACAAAATCATAAGCCTTCTCAGTTTCATTTAACTCCAATTTGGAATATAAATTTATCTAATTAAAAAATAGGAGTTCTACTGAAAGTTTAAAGTTAAAATATCAAAGATTTTCATTATAATGTTATAAAACTATTTATTTATTTATTTATCATTTTAAAGGGAGAGAAAGAGATATTGAGAGAGAAAGAGCAAGCACTGGGAACTTAATCTGGGTCTCCTTCATGGGTGGCAGAGACCTAAGTACTTGTGACATCTCTGCTGCCTCTCAGGGTGTGCCTTAACAGGAAACTGGAATGGAGAACAGATCAGGAACTTGAATCCAGGAACACTGATACAGGAGGTGGGAGCCTCAAAAGGTATCTTAACACCAAATACCTATGCCATTTTCAATACTTTATTTCTTTTAAAGATTTATTTATTTATTTGAAAGTGTTACACAGAGAGGAAGGAGAGGTGGGGGGGGTGGTCTTCCATCTGCTGGTTCACTCCCTAATTGGCCGCAACAGCCAGAGCTGCGCTGATCCAAAGCCAGAAGCCAGGAGCTTCATCCGGGTCTTATGTGGGTGCAGGGGCCCAAGGACTTGGGCCATCTGCTACTGCTTTCCCAGGCCATAACAGAGAGCTGGATGGGAAGAGGAGCAGCTGGGTCTCAAACCGGTGCCCATATGGGATGCTGGCACTGCAGTCAGCAACTTTACCCAGTATGCCACAGCACCAGTCTGTTGTGGAATGAGAAGGCCATGCCAAGATGGCTGCTGGCAAGTGAGTGTCAGTTACTCAGGAATGGCTTTGAAACCCACCTGGCAACAGGCTGTGATTTGATGGCTTTGAAACCACTTGGCAACGGAGCCTGCCTGGCAACAGGCTGTGATTGGATGGCTTCGGATACTGCCTGGCAACAGGCTGTGATTGGTTAGGGCATAAACCGCCCCTTGACCAGACTGGCTTTCTTGGCTATATAAGCTGCTATAGCAACCGAAATAAATGAGTCTGCGGGCAGCTCACCTCTGGCCTGCTTTCACCCGACTCCCAGGGTCTGTGTGGTTACTACATGCCTCTTGCCCCCACCACGCTCCTCTTCTCAGAACAAATCAACAGCAATACCAGTCCACATTTTTAATACTTTAAATATTATACAGCATTGGAGTTAGGTTACTTCAGTTCCTCCTTATTTTTAAAGAAATAAGTTAATATTTCCTTCAGAAAGCTTTGTTATCTAACTGCAATTAGTAACTATGAGGAAAATTTTTATGTTGTTCCTTTTGCTGAATATCTTCATTGACAGCTTCCAATTAATTTTGAGAAAAAAAATCAAATGTTGGAGGTCTTGTTTACAAAGGACTTCAAAAGCAAGGGAAGACAATGAGATTGATTACTTATGCAAAACCTCAAATATTTCTAGGCTTTTATTAACAGAGAATAACAGAGGCTGAGAGGGTGTCCAGCCATATTGGTGTGTATTTTTATTCACCATCAAGCTAATCAAAAAAATGTTATCGTCCATTGTCAAGGTATATATGCATCTGTAAGAGCATAAAACCAGATCTTTTACTTCAATTAATGGAATATAGCAGCTTCCTTGGAAGTAGTTAGGAATTGAGTGTCTTAAACAGTGATTAAGACATGAATTTCAAATTTAGTGAGACTGGTGCCTTATAGTGGTGGCATGTTTCACCAAATTTGTATTTTACCAAAAATTATTTGTCCTCAAGCCTAAATTATTTCCCTCTTTAAATATATATGGGGGGGGGGGTAAAGAGGAAGAGAGAGAGAAAGAAAAGGACAGACTTCCGAATATTGGTTAACTCCCTCAGTGTCCACAATAGTGCAGCTGGGGCTGAACCAAGAGCCAGGAAGTCAGTTTGGGTCTTTCACTTGGGTGGTAGGAACATGATTACTTTTTGTTCTTTAAAGATTTATTGATTTATATTTGAAAGGCAGAATTACAGAGAGGCAGAGGCAGAAGCAGACAGAAAGAGAGAGAGAGGTCTTCCATCCACTGGTTCACTCTCAAATATTTTTACAAGTTCTGTCTTCTTGCTTCAGTTCAAGTGTATTTATTTGACAAAATATTTTCGCAAGGCAAAATTCAGCAAATAAGTTGTTTATGGAGCTTATTCCAGGTCTCCTACACGGGTGCAGGGGCCCAAGGACTTGGGCCATCTTCTATTGCTTTCCCAGGCCATAACAGAGAGCTGGATGGAAATTGGAGCAGCTGGGACTAGAACTGGCACCTATATGGAATGCCGGCACTGAAGGTGGTGGCTTTATCTTCTATGCCACAGCACCGGTTCTGACACAATTACTTGACTTCCAGAGTGTGCCTTAACAGGAAGCTGGAATTGGACACAGAGCCTCAACCAGGACCCAGACATTCCAATATGGGATTCGGGCACCCCAAGTGATGTCTTGACCACTACTCCAAATGCTAATCATGCAGTTGAAGTTTTAAACTAATTTTACGGTACCATTCATAATAATTTGACTTTAAGCAGAATGAATTCCTAAGCACTTTGCATAAATGAATAGGTTGTAAACAACTGAAACATGATGGGGTTAGCTGGTTTTCTATATGATAATACTAGTATCAAACCAGTGTTCACAAGTTAAGGAAGTGATTAAGTTGATGGAGCCAACATTTATAGCTGATACTTCACTTATTATGTGCACACAAGAAAATTTATATTAACATATGGTGGAATAATTTAGAGTAGTTTAAAGTACTTGAAAAGTTATGCTTAATAGAGTGATAAAAATACACTTTTGATGCTTGCTTTTGCTATTTTTTTTTTCAGGAGCAATCTTCTCAAAATAACTATTATTATTATTGGGGCGGGCACCATGACGCAGTAGGATAATCCTCCACCTGTGTTGCCGGCATCCCATATAGATGCCGATTCTAGTCCCGGCTGCTCCTCTTCCAATCCAGCTCTCTGCTATGGCCTGGAAAAGCAGTAGAAGACGGCCCAAGTCCTTGGGCCCGTGTACCCACCTGGGAGACTGGGAAGAAGCACCTGGCTCCTGGCTTTGGATCAGCGCAGCTCTGACCATTGCAGCCATTTGGGGAGTGAACCAACAGAGGGAAGACCTTTCTCTCTGTCTCTCCCTCTCACTGTCTGTAACTCTACCTCTTAAATAAATGAATCAAATCTAAAAAAAACTATTATTAATTTTGAAGTAGAATATGATTGTCATATTTCTTCAACAAGTTTGCATTATCTGTCTTTACTGTGTATGATTAGGAATAACACTGTGACTCCCAAGATTATTGGCAAACAAATATTTTATACAAGTCACATATGTATCATTGACATTATTGAGAAACTTAAAATATTAACTTAATTTTTAGTAAAATGTTTTTTAAATTCAAGAAGTGTTAATTAGAAAAATTAACTAACAATAAAAAAGGACAGACTTATAGATTTTTGCTACATTCAATAAATGGGAGAACCATGAATTTAGATTTTTTATTCTATACATTTTGTGTCAGGACTGCATAGCTTTTTTCCGCCATATGTGCCTCATTGCTATAATTTCCCATTTGGTTCACAGAGCCTGCCACTGACAGCCTGGTGGGTTTATGCATCTCTCAGGTCAAAAGATGAGCCTTGACAGAGCTACCCAGAATCCCAAGTAACTGATTGGGCCAGCACCACCAGAGCCCACAGCCAGATAATGCTGCCCCTCCTGTCTATACACCTGTTGTACTCAGCAAGTGCCTTCCTGTTGGCAGGGAAGGAAGATGGTGATTATAAGAGAGGCAGATTATTATCCATCATCTTTATATTTACAGTGAGACCTCTATGAAATGAACATTCATCTCATGTAATATTTCATATGGAAGGAGAAAGAACAAACAGGAGAGCAACCCAACCTGTCCTGGGTTATTTTACTGCAAGTATTAAAAAATACTTTGTTATAATGGGAAGGTTAAGGTGACATGAGAAGCAGTTTGGATACTAGGACAAAAGATTTCAATTGTGATGTACCATCATTCAACAAATGGCAATCGTTGATAGATATTGTTTTTTTCTGAGCATATTACCTACTCAGAGTATTATGAGGAATGCTAGTGTGTTTATCTCACAGTATCAACAATTATCAACACGTGGCCGAGTCGTCTCATCTATATTTTTCCTGCTGCTCCCTTGCTCTGGATTATTTAAAAGCAAATCTCAGATGTAATTTGCTGTCTGATGATCCTTTTAGATGCTTGCAAGATCCTTCATGTTGCTGTCCCATTGTCGTTTTTAATATTTATATTTGTTCCTTCTCTCTTCTTTTCTTGATACTGTTGCTCAGCATTTAATAATTTTGCTGGACGTTTCAATGAATGATTTTACTTTATGGTTCGCCTCCAATAGTGTTCATTATTAATTTATCTTATCTTTAGTATTTTCTTGCTTTAATTTTGCTCAATTGGGTGTTCTTTTCTTAACTTCCTAACTGTTTAATAGCACATTGATTTTCAGTTTGTCCTTGGTCAGTAAATTCTACCAGCATTAGTTACTTTTAAATATGAGATAAGCAGCATTTCACAAATTTTGGTGTGTTATCTTCATTCAGCTCAAGATATTACCATATTTTCACTGTGATTTTTGACTCACATTCTGAAATATTCTATTTTCATTTTCAGAAAGTCAAAAGTTTTATAATATATTCACCATGATGTTTTTGACTATGTATTATTTAGAAGTACAGTTCTTTAGTTCCCAATCACAGGAAGATTTTTCATTTATCTCTTATTACTGGGTCCTAGTTTAACTGAATTGTGATAAGGAATCATGTTCTCTGTTTTAAATATTTTGAAATTGGTTGAGGTAAATTTTATGTTACCCTTCCTATGAATAATAAAATTTTCTAAATCTTTTATCTGTGTGGAAAAAAAGAAGGTATGTTCCACAGTAGCTGGATGAAACATTCTAAACAGTCAATTAGTTAAATTAATTATGTTATTTATATCTACATACTTACTATTTTTTTCCTCTTTAAAAAAATATCAGTTACTGGGAGTAGTGGTTTAAAATTTCCCAATTTAAAATGGACTCATCTATTCCTCTTTTGATCAAATTTTTGTAATCTAATTTTTTGGCAAAGCTAATGGAGAGACACATATAGACACACAGAGCTCCTACTCACTGATTGACTCCTCAAATGCACGTAATGGCCCCAGGCCAGGGCCCAAAGCCAGTAGCCAGGAACTCCCAAGTGGGTAGCAGGAACTCAGTCATTTGAGCCATCACCTACTGTCTCCCATGGTCTAGCATTAGTTAGAAGCTAGATTCAGGAGCAAAGCCAGGACTTGAACCCAGACACTCCAGTACAGGTATAGACATCTTAGCTGGCATCTTAACTGCTGGGCCACATGTTTGCCCCATTCCTGTCAAAGTTTTAAAATGTGTTTTGAGTCTACATTTTTAAGTGCCTGAAACATAACTGAAACACATTTCTCACTCATTAAATACTTTATTATAAGGAACTATCCTTTGCCTTTTATACTACATTTTTTTCTTAAAGTCTCTTTTGTCTGGTACTGATCTGTGTGATGCATCATCTAGTATTCATAAGATATAAATTCCATATCATGGTAGTTTCAATTATTCTCAGTACTAAAATAAGTATTTAATAATTTAAAGATGTTTAATATTAATTTATATTTTACATGAACTACTTCCATGAAGGCATTGGAGACAAATAGGATAGATGTCTGTGTAGGTATCAAAAATACAAATCCATGAATAATCTGGAGCTGATGAGAAAAGTGATAGATGCCACATTGTAGTTATAATGAGGCTCTTACGTTGTGTCCATGATGCCTGGAAAACTGCAGATGTCTGGACTGCATTGATAACATTCTGGTTTGGTAGAGCAGCCTTGTAAATGTGGTCAGGTAGTTTTGTGTTGAAAGTTGTACAGAGAATGGCTCAGAACTGCCTGACAGTTACTACTGTCAGTGTGCTTAGTACATTACGATGACCGGTGCTTTGTGCCGTCAACCAGCTGGACTGCTATAGAGAGTGGACGACAGTCACAAAATGACTTTTTTTGTACAGATCTCCCAAAGCTAGGGTCTGTAATCAAATTAGTTCAGTTAAGACTTAGCTTAAGATCCCATTTTCATGAAAAATATTATCTGTGTTGAAGTTAGCCTAAGTTACACCTTTTTCTTATGGTATTTAAATTAATTTGACCTAGGTGGAGTGGCTGTTTTCATATCACTATTTACCATCAATGTAAAGTATTTGAGTATCATGTTAATGTTCTTCTAGATACCAAATATGTGATAATGTGATAGGTGTTACATTAATCTGTACATGCAGTTTCGCACTGATTTTCACACAGTATTATGGAACAGTCATTATAAGAAAACTGAGACGGAGGGAGATGAATTCAGTAGTGATACAGAGCTGCATGTAGCAGTGAGGTTGTTTGAAGTGCGGCTTGTTAGGATGATTCCAGCCTTCAACATTGTCTCCCCTAATCCTGAGAATTTATGAGCATGTTGGGAGGGAAGTTTTATGATATGGAATTTCTTGAGAGACAAAATTGGACCCATTCACATCTATTTCTTCTTTGTTTACCCCTGAGGACTGCACCATGGTTGTTACATAGGCACCTGGCATTAGGATAGATGAAGTTTGACTGTAAAAGTACTAGGGGGGTTTAGAATAATTCTAACTGGCTTTCTGAATGTTGTGTGTATTCTTCCAAGCCTGTAGAATACATAAATTATGGATATTTATTGTCTGCAATACTGATATTTTAAGATTACAAAGAAAGCTCTGCATCGCAGGAATATGAAGGGACTTCATGAAGTCCATGGGGAATGCACATTATTAAAAGAATTCGTGCATGGATTTCAAAAGATCTTTGCACCAAAACGAACTTATTTGTTAATCCCATTGCTGACCCTCTAGTTGTTTTATAGAGACAAGAGAAGCATGGTTGCTTAAAAAAAAAGAAAAAGAAGATAAGAAGCAAATAAAACAATGTCTAGGTGTAAATTCATAGGAGTAGAAAAAGAAGAAAGGAAGAAGGAAAATTTAGAGAAAAAGAAATATACAGAGGGAAACAAGAAAAAGTGAGTAGAGCAAGGACATTTAATTTAGCTTATGCCTAGAGAAGCAGCCCTGGGGTTCCAATACTGAACTCCCTGTGTGGGAAGTTGGTAACACTGGACTATTAATTTTTCTTACCTGTAAGATGAAGGGAAAACCTCAATTCAATTAAATGGGGTTTTATTTTGAGGATGTGTCCCCATACAATTATTGCCATATGCAAATCACTCTATTTTGTGTGTTCTTTGCAACTTAATTACACTTTCCAATTGTCTGCAGATTTACGGCGTCCTGTAGCACAATTACAACAGAATTTCACACACTGCAGAGTAACTGGAGTCTTTACCTTGCATCAAAATATATATATATATAAGACAAAAGAAGGAAGAAACAAAGAAGATGAAAAATATCAGAAAAGCATAGAGCTAAACCTCTACTGGGGTCACCAGTCAATGAGCTTGGTCAAGAACCAAGTATGTATTTCTTCTCTTTTTATAGCCTTATTATGCATTTGTTATAATGACACTAAGTCCCATATTCCTTGAGCCCTCCTTTTATTCTGAGGTATGCCTCGATGTAGTAGCAATAAAATAAGTCAGCTGCCCTGTTCAAGCTGATGCTGCTGCAAACTCAGAGGTCAGTGTTTCAGGCGAGGCAGGGGGCCTGTTTCCAGAAATTGTACAACAAAGGAAATGAAGGCACCAGCCCGAAACCCAGGAGCGATAATTCTCATTCTGATCGGAGGCTGCAGGTCAAGCTGACACTGCCATGGCTGAACCTCGTTTTGCATTGGTTCCAGGGTTCAAGAAACACACTTGTTTATTTCTTCCTTTGCTCCAAGCTCATCACCCCACTGAAACTGGATTAAGTTAAAACTGTTGGGTTTCTCTTGGAGACCTCAGAAAACTACGCCACAGCTTTTCATCAGTGCCACAAATGGGACTGCCAGTGGTGACGATTCCTCAGGGAGAAACATGTCATCAAAATTGCAAGTTCTCAGTCACACCTTTTACTGTTTAAAAAAAAAAAAGAAGAAGAAGTTTCTCTCCTTCCACCCTGGCCCAGCCTCTGCTCTTACAGGGAACCCTTGAACTATAACAAACAAGTTCTCAAACCTCTCCCAGACCACTCTTACCCTTGTCAGGACTCTACTGCCCACTTTCCAGCTCAAAGATCTGCTTTTCTTCCCGGTAACCTGGTGGTCCTGGCAAACGTCACACAGGTTCCCATGCCACACATCCAGAGATTGCCGGGTTTGGTGGTTAGGGAGAAACAGCCAGAGAGTCTTGCGTTTTGGTCTCTGCTGAGCAACCCACCCCTGTGACCCTGCAGATGAGTCACGCGGATTGCATTGACTGAAGGGAGAACTGGGGAGAGTATGGGAGCCTCTGAGATCCAGATGCTGTTTGTAGCTGTGTTTTCCCAGATCAAATAAATGAGGACAAAAAACAGTCCTGCAGGCCCCATAGAAAAATATTATGTGGCCCAGATGCTTTTGCGGCTGGTGGGTGGCTAAATTAGGTTCGTGTTTTGTCTAAAGGCATTCGGGTATATATAAAAAATTGCATAGCAAGAATCTGGTGTCCTGAATGTCTCCAATTTTGAAAAGTTCTGGTCTTATAACATGTAGTTGCAAAGCATAAACATAAATTAAAATCCAATTTACCAATAAAAGATGTTGATGGCATTTTGCAAAAAAGCTAAAAGCATCAAATCAAAACATTTGGAAGTCTTGACCTACACCATTACTCACAGCTACGCTATTCGGGAGTCACATGGCAATAATCATTAACTGTTGAAATGAAAATTTGACGATCCTCAGGTTTCTCAGAAGAAAAGAAAAAAGCTCCACTCAATTTTTTTTGTCCGTCATTCTATCTTGCTGAGAAAAGAAAAGTCACTAAGCCTCAGTTTCCTTTGAAAGGGCTGCTTTACCTGCGGATGCTTTCTTTTAGAACACTTCTTGGGTTTGGGTGCTCACTTCCCTCTGACTGTGAAGTTCTAGAATAGGTGGCCTGGAAAGCCTCAAAGAAAGCGAGAGCCAGGCATCCTAACCTTTTTAATTCCTCTTCCTTCCCTTTCCATTCCTTCAACCGAACTCCTGAGGAATGCAGTGACCGTTTCCATCTGGCACCTCTTAGCTGTTCCGTGTGGGAAGAACCCTTCTGAGTTAGGCACATTTTGCCTCCTTCCTCTTCCATGCCATCCTCTTGGTTGTTGTGTGGGGTGATCTCGGTTGAAAATTCTTCTACTGCCCCTTGGACACCAGGCAGGGGGTCATCTACCTTTCCTTGAATGGTCTAGAGTCTTCTCTGAAGGCCTTGAGCACCCAATCCATTTGCTAGATGTTTGATGTGTGCGTGGAGGCAAGACAACTCAAAGGTATACGAGATAGCAGCAGAATGATGATCTGGAGTCCACACCAAGCTTTGAAGGTTATGTTCTCTCTTTGGACCCTATTTTCTGCATTTCCAAATTGCATAATTTTCTTGAGATCTTTGCTTCCTTTTCAGTTAAATTCTCTATAGTGAGAATTTCAGGCCATGTAGGACTTAAGGGCAAACCCAGGCAAGATGTCTGGGTTAGTGGGGCCATTTAAACTTGTATAAAATATGTAACACAATGGTAATCAAACATTTATTAATTTTTTGTATGTGTTAAAATAATCCCACGATTGTGAAGTGTGTTAACCTGTTTCACCCTTACTATAACACTGTAGCTAAATATGAATGATCTCCATTTTAAAGATGAGAAAGGTGAAGAGTGGGGAGGTTGCCTGCCCTTCGGCAGCACATGTAGCTGGTAAGTGACAGCACTCAGAAATGATCCCAGGGAGCACAGCCAGGCAGCCAGAGCCTTGAGAAAAGCTGTGCTGAGGTGTTTCTCACATGGGGTTCACACTGCTTTCTGGCCTGTCCTATGTAACTGGACAAATTTCATCATGGAACCAGCTTTTTATCCAGATTCCACATCTCTATGGGATTTAAAATCCCACTACAAGCAAGCTGTGAGCTCCTTGATCTTATTAAGAAAAGGAGGAAACACTCCATTCAGTTTCCCCTCATCTTTTGTGCTTGACTGACTAGCCACTTAGCTTTGGAATCTACTCACTGTTCAAGGTCAAAGTCCCTGGCCCTGCGTTTTGTCTTTACCTGACACTTTTTTCCAGGTTTAGAACAGCTTGTCCTAGTGCATCTGCCAGGCTGCAACCCCACCTTTTTCATGGCTTTTAGTGATCAAAGCAGGTTGATCTCCCCTTCTCTCATTTATGAAGAATTTACATAAACCATTATGCTACCACTTACGAGGACCATATTAAGTAAGGTATGAAAGATTTTCAGAAAGTTCATTTGATGAAAAAACTATATGTGATTTTCAAAGCCTGTTTGTAGAAAAGTAGCTTATTTTTTATTTAATTCTATTTTTCATGAAGTTTTGAAGTACCTTTGTACAATCCTTGAGCTCATTTGAGTTTCAAATCATGACTGAGAAAATGTCCAAGAAAGGATTACAACACACAATCACCAACTCCCTGTGTGCCCGAGATATAATAAAAGTAATGTACATAAACTCTTCAATTAAAATGTATTTTTCAAAAAAAGCAGGTATAAAATAATATTCTACATTCCAGTCTTCTTCATTCCTGCAGTTGTGTGTGGACATGGGACACACATCCACATGTGCATTTGCACCAATGCTAGGAAGAACCAGTTGCTATTACTCCTATCTTGAGAAGTAGGAAATCGGTGCTTCCACCCTTCCTCTCAAATCAAACAAATATTGCAAACAATGAGGGATCACCATCATCATCTTACTTTATTGAATCTCTAAACTCTGACTCTTTTTTTAACTAAGCAGAGAATGGATCTGCGCAGGCTGACTTCCTGGAGAAACAGCCTCCTTCCCCATGACGTATTTTGACTCCTGTAGGGCCTTATTGCTGAGCAAAGGAATAGATACATGCGTGCTGTAAACTCATCTCTCATTCTACACATGTCCACCGATCACTCTTTGCACAACACTTTAATACATCCTGAGAAAATACAGAATAATAAGAAAAACTCTTGTGTGTAAGTGGTTACAGGCTCTCTGTGATCACACACAGAGATCAAATGTTGCTTCATATTGGCAAAGAGTAATGGATCATCTTACTGTCTTGAATCTCTGAACTCCAGAAAATGGTTTTGTTAAGTGAGCAGAGGATGAGCTGAACATAAGGATTTCAGCACAGGACCACCTACTGAAGGAGCAATCTGAGTTTATGGACGATTGAGCTGTTATGGAACTTAATGAAAAACAAGTACAGAACAGTTCTCTTGATGAGATTATTTAGCTGCTATGCCATTTAAGAAAAAGGCACATGAATATGTTTTCTTTCTGTCTGAATTTTAGCTAAGATAATACTTTATCCTACTAAATCACCAGAAAGTATTTTTCCCCTTTCTCATGGCTCTTATTATTTTTTTGATTCATTTATTTATCTGAAAGTTAGAGTTACAAAGAGAGAAGGAGAGGCAGAGAGAGAGAGGTCTTCCATCCGCTGGTTCACTGCCCAAATGGCTGCAGTGGCCGGCCGATCCGAAGCCAGGAGCTAGAAGCTTCCTCCACGTCTCCCACATGGGTGCAGGGGCCCAAGGACTTGGGCCATCTTCCACTGCTCCCCCAGGCTACAGCAGAGAGCGGGATGGGAAGTGGAGCAGCCGGGACTCGAACCGGTGCCCACATGGGATGCCATCACTGCAGGCAGCGGCCCCTCATGGCTCTTATTAGTGATGATGGTTATTATTTTTTAAAGATTTATTTATTTATTTGAAAGGCAGAGTTACAGAGAGACAGAGGAAGAGAGAGAGAGAGAGAGAGAAATCTTCCATCTGCTGGTTTACTCCCCAAATGGCCACAACAGGAGCTTCTTTGGGTCTCCCACATGGGTGCAGGGGGCCCAAGGGCCCAAAGTCTACTACTTTCTCAGTCCTTAGCAGAGCTCAACTGGCACCCATATGGGATGCTGGCACTGCAGGTAGCGGCTTTCCCTGCTAGACCACAGTGCTGGCCCCTGATGGTGGGTCTTGATAGAAGTCACAACTAGAAGAGGAAATAGCAGCCATGTTCTTGGACTGGAAACAGCTCAGTGACGCTGCACAATTAAGCCTTTTCTCTATTTCACAATAAAATAGAGGAGGGCTGCATTTCTTCCCTTCTTACTAATTTCACTTTTCTCCTAAGTAGTGGTAAGAGAAGAGGAAGTAAATACAAACATGTTGGGGGCTGGTTCTGCAGTTCACCAGCTGTGTGCCTTCAGTGAGTCACTTCAGCGGGAGCAGATTTTCTTCACTTGTTTTATGAGCAGTGTGGCGAAAGTGCAGATGACCACCAGGTATGCTGCAGGGTCATGAGGCTCTGGTTGGAGGGAGACACAGCAGAGTGGTCAGGTTAGGATGTCCTTTTCCAGGACGCTGAATTCCAAGGCCTGTGAGACAGGTGGCCAAGAGGCGAGAACATTGGCTGTAGGGTCACAGAGACCTGGGTTTGAATCCCGTTTTAGAACACACCACGCTGGTATCACTGAGGAAGTGATGCACCTAGCACCTGCCGTTTGCATTTGTAACAAGAAAAATTCTATTTGTACCTTATGACATTGTCATGAGAATTTATGTGTTGTTCTATTTGTCTTAATTTTATTTATTTGAAAGAAACAGAATGAGTGAATGAAATCTTTCTTCTGCTGCTTTACTCTCCAAATTCCCACAACAGTCAGGGCAGGGCCAGGCTGAAGTCAGGAGCTAGGAATTCCAGCCGGGTCTCCCACCTTGGTGGCAGGGATCCAAGTCCTACTGTCTTCTGGGGTTTGCATTGGCCTTAGCTGGAAGCTGGAAGCTGGAACATAGCCAGGACTTAAACCCAGGCACTCCAACACATGGTGCAGGCTTCATAATTTTTTTTTTAAGATTTGCGAATTTTGAAAGTCAGAGTTAGTGAGAGAAGGAGAGATGAACAGAGAGAGGTCTTTTTTCCATCTGCTGTTTCACTCCCCTAGTGGATCCAGGCTGAAGCTAGGTGCAAGGAGCCTCATCCAGGTCTCCCACATGGGTGGCAGGGGCCCAAGTACTTGGGCCATCCTCTGCTGCCTTTCCCAGGCCATTAGCAGGGGCTTGATTGAAGTAGAACAGCTGGAAGTTGAACTGATGCCCAAATGACATATCAGCATCACAGGTGGTGGCTTTACCACCATGACATAGTGTTGGCTCCATGAACAGTGTCTTAACCACCACACCAAACACCTGTCCCTTCGTTGGTACTGAAGAAAAAAGTCAAATGAACAGAAGTGCCATTTCCCCATAAATGGCTGAGGATGCCCACCCTTGTTATCACCGGCACACGCAGATCCAGTGAAGAAGCACTTGCAGTAGGGCCAGACCTGTTTGCTCTGCCCTGGGTCGCCAGAACGCATCCACACCCAGGAGAGTTCATCTTCGTGCAATCGGCTAAATCAAAGGTAGGCTTCCCTGGAGCAGAGCTGCGTGAAAACTGTCTCCCACAAAGGGACCTCGGTTGGAAATATCCATTTGTGATGCCAGTTGTAGCTGGAAAGACTCCCTTTCCACGAGGGGAACTCCCTTTGGGATGGCTCAGGGAAGGAGGCCAGGTTTCACCAAGTCTCTTTCAGGAAAACAAGAATCTCTCAGTCGGTGTTTACGAGAAGGTTGTTGGTTTCTCTGCAGCTGGAGGTGAAAAGAATGCCACTCTCCTGTCAACCCAGCAAAGCCCACGGAATGTACTGCGGGCATGGAGTGGTTTCTAGGTGTGCGTGTGTGTGTGTGTGTGCGCGCGCGCCTGCGCTGAGGGTGCCAGGCAGTAGACGTATTGGAATAACAGCCTCAGAGCTAGGACTTGGCTCCTACACTGTACAGTGTGTGTGTTGTGCATAAGGGTTGGATGCTGAGCCAGAAATAATTCCCAACTGGGACACAGCAGGGTTGTTTCCTGCTGGTTCACTTGAGGGAGGTTCCCTCTCATCTGCTTTGGGGGAATTGCTGTTGGCAGATGGCTGGGGTCCCCTCTTTTTAGACCTCCGTGTTGAGAATGTGGAGCGAACATTGAGGAGGGAAAGGAAGCTCTGCTCAGAAGTGAAGAAGGGCACAGTGCCTTGTGGCTGGCTGGGTGGGATGCACCTGCTGCAGCCTGGATGCTTTGTCCTTACCCAGGACCCTCATGTTGGGGTGGGGAGGGGGGAAGGTAGGCTATGATGGCAGACTTCCTGTAGATGGCACTGGATTGTGGCTTGTGTGTGTTAGTTCTGAGCAATCTTTTGTGCTTTTATAATAGGAATATGGCCAAGCAACCCAGTCTTAGTGCAGTTGAAAAGACGCCATTGGGCCTATCCTGATATAACTGTTCATAGTTCCCATTCCTGACTCTTGGAGAAGTGGACCAGGGAAGAACTCATGGGAGGCATAGGACTTGTGTACTCCCTGGACCTGCTGCTGGGGAAAAGGGTGAGCCCCTTGTGTGCTACACTCAGCCTTTTTATCTTGTGTTGCAGCAATTGTGAGGCTAGGAGCTATCTGTATTGCCCACTCCTCTACCTCAGTCTTGCTGGGCCCAACGGAACCTAACAACAAACGAACCTCCTTGTTGTATCCTTAGAAACCCTGTTTGGAAGTACGAGAATATCCTCTGGGGGAAAGAGGCCACGGAAATATGTCTGCAAAGCAAAAGCAGCAGCCACGAGAATAATGATAGCGTCCCGCCCCCTGTCCTTCTCCTCTGTGCGCGGCAGCTCTGCCTTGGCAGGGGTCCTGGGGCTGGCAGCCTTCACCCACTTCATCTCCCGCTTCTCCTGTTGGCTGAGCTCCCACTTGACTCCTGGCTCCTCTTGATTTCTGGCTGGCTATGCTAATCCCACATAATATTTTACGCAAATTTATATGAACCCCTTTACAAAGCTTAGCAAGGAGGCACTGTTTCTTTTCCTTGATAGAATTAATCACATAGAACTTGTCTCTAAGAAGCCAGTCCAACTGTGGGTCCCTCATTTTGCTCTTAAGAAGCATTCTCAGAAGAAAAAAAAAATATTTCTTCTCCCTCTGCCTGGCCCTGGAACCCCAAAATTCTGTCCCCCTTAGAAATTCCCACCAGTCTTCTTTAGAACAGCACTTCCACAAGTTGCCTGGGAATTTCTCCCAGAAAACTCGGATATGCCCTGCCCCTTGGGGCTCAAGTTCCCACACACCCCTGGGTGGTTCAGATTGTTGTCTGTATCAACAGCAAGATAAACTTATTGTGGCTGCCCAGGCTTCTCCAAAGACTTGTGGGAGTCGTTTGTGAACTACTTCTTTGATTTTGCTTACACAGAATTCTGTTTCCACTCACGTTAGATGACAGTTCCCAGAATAGTTGCATTAAAGAGGAAGCCGTGCTCTCTGGTTCCAGCAGAAATCAATGAAGGCACCACACTCTGGACTTTCAATTAGCATCATCAAAGCTCAGCCAAACAACACCTCCATCTCCCCTTGTTGCCTTATTAATAAGGAAGGCATTTCCTGCTGCAATTTTTCACCACTGAACAGAAGATCCGAGGCCTAGGGTATATATTTCTGCACATACATACGACCTTCATGTAGACTGTGCTGCACAAACAGAATAGAATTTCTCTGCTCTTATTTTCTTTAAGCAAAGACGAATAGCAGATTGCAGCATCTAGCACCTCAAACTTTTCAACAAGTCGCGATGAATGGAAAAGAGTGCCTGTGGATTGAGTCGCTGTTCGCAAGCAGTGTGGGTGGCAGTGGCCTTCTTTTTCCTAACTGGTGTGAGTGAAGGGCTACTTGACTGTGCTTATGGCTTTGGTGTTGGGAACGCACTTTCTTTCATCCAAATCCTTCACTCTCTGTTTCTGTAGCAAGGAGTCATGATAAACTATACCTACACCCAGGCAAGCCTTCTCAAGGAGCCATAGACACCAGTGGGTGGGACACTTCCGAATGTTTATCAGTGCCATTGATCCAAATTTCAATGCCTTCCTTCGAGACAAAACATCGAGGGATCGGTTTTTAGCCTAGCGGTTGAGATGCCTGCATCTCACATTGCAGGATCTGGGTTCCTTTCCCAGCTTAATTTCTCAGCTCCAGTTTTCAGATATGTGCACACTGGGAGGCAGTAGTGATGGCTCAAGTAATTGGGTTGCTGCCTTCATCCAGGGGTACTGGACTTCAGCCACTGACTTCATCTAGGGGAACTGTGGGAATTTGCGGGGTGACCCAGCAGGCAGAAGATCCGCCTGTCTTTTCTCTCACACTGTCTCTCTGCCTCTCAAGTAAATAAATTCATTTATTGAAATAAAAAAAAAAATCTCCAAAGCTCAGACATGTGTTCAAGTCCCACAACATTTCAGCAGCAGAGATACCACTAAGTCTAATTCTTTAGATTCCTAATCTCTTGTTTATTTCTTAACCTTATTTAGTGCCATTTGATGTCAAAATGCTTCAGAGACAGCATTTTTGATTCTGGAGTTATGTACTAGAGTCCTTGCTCAGAAATACTCCATACTATATTGCTCTCAGCATACTCACAGTAAATCAAAAGTGATTAAATGTATGCTTAGTCTAGCAGTCATCTGCCAATTGCATGCTATAGTCTGCATAAGAAGCTCCGTAACAACTCTGCACCTTAGATAAGGTTAACACACAGGTGTGCACATGCACACACACACACAGACATGCAGGAGTCAGAACTTAGGACTCAGTGACTCACAAAGCAAGGGCCCATATCTCCAGGCAAAGTACAGGGGGGTTCTACATAAAATGTACTCAGCCTGGCCGGCGCCGTGGCTCAATAGGCTAATCCTCCACCTTGCGGCGCCGGCACACCGGGTTCTAGTCCCGGTCGGGGCGCCGGATTCTGTCCCGGTTGCCCCTCTTCCAGGCCAGCTCTCTGCTATGGCCAGGGAGTGCAGTGGAGGATGGCCCAGGTGCTTGGGCCCTGCACCCCATGGGAGACCAGGAAAAGCACCTGGATCCTGGCTCCTGCCATCGGATCAGCGCGGTGCGCCGGCTGCAGCGGCAGCCATTGGAGGGTGAACCAACGGCAAAGGAAGACCTTTCTCTCTCTGTCTCTCTCTCTCACTGTCCACTCTGCCTGTCAAAAAAAAAAAAATGTACTCAGCCAGATCATGTCCTTGTTCTTATAAGTGAAGTTTTAAATTTAAAAGAATTTACTTTAAAGAAAGTTAGAAAATACAGTATACATTCCCATGTGTGTGTGTGTGTGTGTGTGTGTGTGTGTGTATATATATAATGTTTCCTATACACTCAGGATCAATCTATCCTCTCACAGGTAATGACCCAACATTGATACTTTACTATTAACTAAAGCCCATTATTAGTTCAGATTTCTTTAGTTTTTAGCTACTGTATTTTTGCTATCGCAGATTCCCATCCTGGATACAACATTCCATGTACTGGTCATTTTTCCTTCATGTATGCTATACTGTGATTTGCTAAGACTTTCCTTTTTTTAGAGTAACTATTTTGAGAGAGAGAGATATGGAGAGACAAAAAAGACAGAGCTTCCCATTTGCTGATTCAAATGCCCATGTCAATCGGGACCAACATGAGAACAATATCCAGGTCTCCCATTTGGGTGGATCCAACTACAGGAATTTGGAATGGAGCCAGGACACGAACCCAAGCATTCTAGTATGGAATATGAGGATCCCAAGGGGCACCTTAGTTGCCATGTCCAACACCCACATCTCCTTGTTGTGATTACCTTGCTATCAAGTGGTTTGTCGGGTGTGCTTCCGTCCAGGGTGTCTGCTGTTTTTTTCATGACTGCACTGTTGTGTAATCATGAAATTCCTTTGGAAATGAAGACTGTGAAGTGCAAGTGCCGTTCTCATCATACGCTAATGAGGAAACATTTTCTCAACGTGCATCGTCAGTGCTGATGTTCACCTCGGTCATCTGCTGCAGGTAGTGCCGTTCAGTTTCTCCTGCTGTAAAGGTACTTTCTTCACTGATTTTTAAGAATACTGCCTTTGTAAGGAAGTCACTGGGTGTAGCCCATGCTTGAGAGGTGCTGAATCGCCTTGCAGGGCAATATCTGTATACTATTTGGAATATTTCTTTGCTTTTTAAGTTATGATAGTTAATCAGTCATTAGCAATGTAGAGCAGCACTGAAGATGGAGGAAGCGTTGGGCATTTTGTGCAGCGATGTCACCAGGGAAGCCCACTTCCCACCTGGGAGTGACTGGGTTTGCGTCTTGGCTTTGCTCCTGATTCCAGCGTCCTGCCAGTGAACACTCTGGGAGGCAGCAGGTGATGGCTAAAGTAGCTGGAACCCAGCCGTCCTTGTGAGAGATCTGGGTTCCTGGCTTTGGCCTGGTCCATCCCTGGCTGTTGTGGGTATTTGGGAAGTAAAATAACAGTTCTCTCTCTCTCTCTCTCTCTCTCTCTCGCCCTCTCTCTTTCTTTGTCTAAAGAATAAAAAAAAAAAAGAACATGGGAATAAAGGTAAGATATCAGGAAATACCTCGTTTCCTGATTTGAGTGAGGTCCGTATTGAATAATTTGCTTATTGTACAACCACCTGTGCTCAGCAAACTTTCAGCAATAATTATTCACTCAACAAATTTTTTTGGTGCATATTCTTCGCTCAGTTCTGAGTTCCATCATTGGATCTTCAAAATCACAGTCTGGGGAAGGTAAGAAAAGTGCCACCACTCTGCCTCAGTTTTCAGATGAAAATGCCACAGCAAAATGTTGATCCTGTGTGTCCCTGATAAAGCTGCAAAGAGTACCCTGGTTTCTGGACAGCAAGGGCAGTGCCTGACCACACTCAACAGTGTGGTCACCCTCATACCACCAAGAAGAACAGGGCAAACTGCTTTCATTAAATGTTTCCAAGAGGGCCCCTTATTTACCAAGCCATCCCTGCCACGGAGACATCAAGGATTTAGCTTGAAGTTTTATTTGGCTCATCCTGGGGTTGCAGCTGCTCCAGACACAAACTCCTCCCTTCGCTGCCATTCCTACCCTCTGCCACATGTTATCCTGGATCTGCTGAAGTTCTGCAACTGAAAAGAAGTAGTATATGGAGCGGTCTTGACTGTCTATTATTTAAAGTTAAATCAATGTGTTTATGTGGAATTGTTGCTGCACAACCTCAGTGTGCGCTGGAGAGCTCTATTCTGGCACTTTCCAAACCAGCCCAGAGTTCTTATAGCAAATAATGAAGTATCAAATATGCACATACTATTGTAGTAGGCATCACAGAAAATGCCTTCAAATATAAGAGAATAGAATACGATACTTGACACTGGAAGCTAAAAGTTAGAAAGAGAGCTGGGCAGGGGCAGGGGCTGGAGAGGGATTCTTAGGTGAACTGAAGAGTTCGGGCTAGAATGACCTGGGAAGATGGAGCCAACTGGGCAAAGGGGGTTTCTCGAAGATTAGACTTAACCCCATCACCTGTAATTGTGATGTTCACTGTCACACTTTTTCCTTTTGTCTTCACTGTAAACTACAGTATTTGACACCAAGAGTGTTGGTGGTCTCGTGTCCTTTTAGGAGTGGATTAAGGTTAGACTCAAGATATGTGTTCCTCTGTGTTTTAGGAGTAGAAACTATACAAGTTCAAAGAGACTCACTGTCCATTTATTAGTAACATGACACATGTTCAGATTTTACAAACAGCATCTTACTTTTTTCTTTAGCTCTCCCAATCTTCATGTTGTTTTGGCTGCTTTTGATCAGATAGGATCCCCAGAGCTAGTTTACTCAGCATGCAAATATCCACTGTACAAACATGTCCATTATTCTGTAATCATTTTTCCTTCCCTCTGGGTATAGAGTTTGTTGACCTCAAGGTAACTGATTTCAGAAAGTTTAAGGCAGAAAGGAAAATATCCATCTAGATTTTGGATCTTTATCCCATGTGCTGGGTAGATGGAAAAGGGAAGTGGTGTAATCAAACTTCAGAGTCAGGAAACACCAGATCAGATGAACCCCCTGCCACATTGTGTTTGGGTGGCAGGAGTGGGATCATTTAAAAGATTTGGCAGTCAAACTGGAAATCTGAATGTCACTATAGCATGCGTCTGGGAAGAGAGAAAATAGGTTTTAGCAAAGGAAAAAAGACAATGAAACAAAACAATAACTATCTTTTCTCTTTTGGCTCCTAAATCAGTTTTTCCCTTTTGTTACCTTGCAGTCTGTCTTCTACTCAATGCATGCTAATACCAAAGTCATGTTTTTCAAAGTAACTAAGTAGACTTTTTTCTCTTCCTTTGTTTTAGAGTAAGAATGTGATAGAAAGGCCTTCAGGTTTCCACAGAAATACTGATGTCTGCTTCGTGATTACTGACAGAGAGAAGAGTTAAGTTTCAGCTCAGGAATTTCTGTCTTACCTGCCAAACAATGTAGATACCCGGAGCTCTTCTCAAGGAAGTTCAAGTATTCACTATTTTATCCATTTTATAAAAAAATTGTGTAAGTATTACCTCTTTTTTATCATCTGGAATATATAGTCTTTCTAAAACCTGTCTCTAAGAAAAATTTTAAGAAGATTAAAATGTAAATTGCAAACACAGAAAAGCATGCACATGATTTTTCCCATATTAGAAAGGTCATTATAATATAAATCTTTTCAAGTTATATGAATCCAACTCCTGATGAAATGTTACAATATTTAAAATTTTCTCTCATCTTCCCTGCTCTCCTCATCTGTGTACATAGGTTAGGGACAAGGAATCAGAATCAATAAATGTAAAATATTAAAGATTAAAAGATTAGAAAGGCATTTCAGAAGGTGTCATTATTTATTGTAGTCCCCAGAATGTTAAAAGGTTGGACCTCTTCTAGGTTTATGGCTGAGGGAAATGCATTGCATGATCCAGGAAGGAGATCAGAAATTATAAGAATTTAGAGAAAATGCAAGGCCGGCGCCGCGGCTCACTAGGCTAATCCTCCGCCTAGCGGCGCCAGCACACCGGGTTCTAGTCCCGGTCGGGGCGCCGGATTCTGTCCCGGTTGCCCCTCTTCCAGGCCAGCCCTCTGCTGTGGCCAGGGAGTGCAGTGGAGGATGGCCCAGGTGCTTGGGCCCTGCACCCCATGGGAGACCAGGAAAAGCACCTGGCTCCTGGCTCCTGCCATCGGATCAGCGCGGTGCGCCGGCCGCAGCGCGCTGGCTGCGGCGGCCATTGGAGGGTGAACCAACGGCAAAGGAAGACCTTTCTCTCTGTCTCTCTCTCTCACTGTCCACTCTGCCTGTCAAAAATAAATAAATAAATAAAAATAAAAAAAAATAGAGAAAATGCAAAATACTTTTGCATAATTATTAAGAACTGAGGGAATAGTATGCTCAATCTGTCTGTCATCTGTCCTTTAGACCATTGTTCTGTCCAAGTACATATAATACTTGGCAACAACATATACCCTTCTTTTTTTTTAAGATTTATTTACATTTATTTGAAAGGTAAATTTACACAGAGGCAGAGGTAGAGACAGAGAGAAAGGTCCACCATCCGCTGGTTCACTCCCCAGATGGCCGCAATGGCCTGAGCTGCACCTATCCGAAGCCAGGAGCCAGGAGCTTCTTCCCAGTCTCCCGTGTAGGTGCAGAGGCCCAAGGACTTGGGCTATCTTCTGCTGCTTTCCCAAGCCATAGCAGAGAACTGGATCACAAGTGGAGCAGCCAGGACTTGAACCAGTGCCCATATGGGATGCCAGCACTGTAGGTGGCAGCTTTACTGGCTATACCACAGCACCAGCCCCCCCAGTTTTGCCTTCCTAATCAGGTTCCACAATAACAAGCCAACCTCATTTTTGCTTTGGGTTGGTGCATACATTCTGTTTTATAGAATGATCTTCTACTGTCTTCATGTAAGTCATGTCTTTTTCCTTCTACTGGGATGCATTGATGTTACACTCTTCTTTCAACCTTCTGCCTACGCTGTCTTACTAATTTTTTTTTTTTTTTTTTTTGACAGAGTGGACAGTGAGAGAGAGAGACAGAGAGAAAGGTCTTCCTTTTGCCGTTGGTTCACCCTCCAATGGCCGCCGCGGCCGGCGTGCTGCGGCCGGCGCACAGCGCTGATCCGATGGCAGTAGCCAGGAGCCAGGTGCTTTTCCTGGTCTCCCATGGGGTGCAGGGCCCAAGCACCTGGGCCATCCTCCACTGCACTCCCTGGCCACAGCAGAGAGCTGGCCTGGAAGAGGGGCAACCGGGACAGAATCCGGCGCCCCAACCCGGACTAGAACCTGGTGTGCCGGCGCCGCTAGGCGGAGGATTAGCCTAGTGAGCCGCGGCGCCGGCCGTCTTACTAATTTTTAAATATTCAACCCAAGTACTTCTTTCAGCCTCCTTTATTTCCTAGACTGTTTAGATCACTTATTTTTATTGACCTTCAGAATGTCGGCACAGCACAATCTATCCACTCCCTGCTTTCTAATTATTTAAGTTAGTATGATGTCTAGTCTGTACTATTAAATTATTGAAGCAGGAAAATATCCCTGAAATATCTACTGGACTGTAAACATGCATCTTCATAATTTTTAGCTTAAAGTTCATTTTTCATAAGCATTAGAAGGTGGTTGGTTTGTCTTAGCCTATTTGAGAAAGATGTAGGCAAACTCCGCAAAATTATTCCAAACATCTGCATTAAATGATTTTGTTACATCACAGAAAAAGAAAAGTGGAGTCAATGTAAGTGAAGTTGAGTGAGGAAGACCTGTATAGAGCATATAGTATATGCCATCTGGTTTAATCCTTCCTCTGAATCTGGAATTGTAGCCATCAATTTAAAGATGAAGACATTGACTTTCAGAGTGATTATATAGCCTGCTCAGAACAAAGATTTGAACCCTTGTCTTCTGTCTCAATGCCAGAGTTCTTTTATTTTTTTTATATACAGAAGATCAGTTTAGTGTACATTAAGTAAAGATTTCAACAGTTTGCACCCACATAGAAACACAAAGTGAAAAATACTGTTTGAGTACTCGTTATAGCATTAAATCACAATGTACAGCACATTAAGGACAGAGATCCTACCTGAGGAGTAAGTGCACAGTGACTTCTGTTGTTGACTTTACAAATTGACACTCCTGTTTATGGCATCAGTAATCTCCCTATGCTCCAGTCATGAGTTTCCAAGGCTATGGAAGCCTTTTGAGTTCACCAACTCTTATCTTATTTAGACAAGGTCATAGTCAAAGTGGAAGTACTCTCCTCCCTTCAGAGAAAGGTACCTCCTTCTTTGAAGACCTGTGCCAGAGTTCTTTTAAAACATTAATAGATAGCGTTCTCAAGAAGGTGCCAAAACATAGACCACTGAGTGAATATGACTGAGCAATATAATTAAAAATGAAATAAATCAGAGATTAAATAAATATATTTATGCCAGTCTTTATTGAACCTGAGTGAGTATTCAGAGATATTAAGAGTCAGAGATAACTTTGTCCATCAAAGAGAGTTTCATCTAAGATTTATGAAGTTGTGTGTGGAGGGGATGGGAGCGATTGCAGGAAGAACAAACGAGGCAAAAGTCAAGTCTCATTCAAGGTGGAGAATGGAGTTTGAACTTAGTGTACCAGTCAGTTTTCTGTGTAATAAGTAAGCTCAAGATTTAGACGTTTATACCACCCATGATACTACAGGTTAGATATGACTCTGCTGGGTTTGGGTGAGCGTTCCTGACTTCATGTGCACTTGTCTCCAGGCTCCAGGCCACATTTTCTCATCCAAGGACCCATGTTGCAAGAGTTTTGGTGACCTGGGGCATGCTTGCTTAGTGGAAGATGTCAGACACTAGAGATGTTGAGATTTTGCCTTTTAAAGACTTAGTACAAAACAAACATTCATCATTTCCATTAATTAATTTTGGCAAAACGAAGTGACATATCCATGGCCAGTATCAGTGTGATGGAGAAACACACAGTTCCATGTCTAGAGGGAAGTGATGGCAAGAGGCAGGGAGAGGAGGAAATATTGTGAGCCAGTCAAATTATCTATTAATATTTGAATGATCTTGGGTAGAGGAGTACACAACTGATGGAAAGCTATAAAAATTAGAAAGAAGTTCACATACTTGTGGGGGGTCATACCTTCTCTTAAGCTAGAAAATGGCAGAATGAAAATCAGTGTTTTAAGAAATTCAGATTTACAGGAGCAAACTTGTAGAGAGCAGCGCCTGCTACACTAATGCTAATACTCACCGAATGCTACAGAGTAGAGGGAAGGGTAATTTAAAGGTATGTTTGGAAGGCAGTAATGTAGAAGATATTTTTAAAAATTGTTCCAAAACTTTAGTATTGTGTCTTGGAAGAGCTGGGTCATCACAAAGAGCAAAAAGGGGATGGGTCGGGATTAGAATGCTGAGTCTCTTTAGCAGTTGCTGATTTGAGATGACAGTGGACTGCTAAATGGATACATGGGAGCCTGCATTGTGGTGCGTACTGGACTGCTGCTTTGAGCCCAAGGACTTCACTTCTTATCCAGCTTCCTGCTTATTCTCCTAGAAAGGCAGCAGAAGATGGCCCATGTGTGCGGGCTCCTGTCACTCATGGAAAGGATAGGAGGTCCTGCATACTGGCTTCAGGCTGATCCAGACCTGGCTATTGCAGACACTGGTAAGTGAACCAGCGGAAAGATCTTACTCTGTCTCTCCCTCTCTGTTACTCCCCTAAATACATACATACATACATACATACATACATACATCTTTTAAAAATAGATGCACACTGCAAGCAGTAATCATATGGAAAAAGCATACAGCTAAGAAATCAAAGTTAAAACTTAGATTTTAGAACCATCTGCATAGAGGTCATGATCTTAGTCATCCAAGTTGATTAAATCCCTTAGATGGATGAGAGAACTGTTAATTTATGAAGAAAAGATGTCAACTTACCATAATCCTATGAAAACTATATTTTCTGTGTTTCTAACCGTCTGTGTAACCAAAAGGTAAGGATACCAGCTAATGTATTCAAAGTTAGATGGCCATTGTTCTTCTAAGTATTCCCAGACGTATTGAGTAAAATAAGGTATTTTCTTTGTGCCTTCAAAGGATTCTAGAGTGAGTGATTGCAAAGTCTCCAGAACCTGGACCTTTCTAGCATCCAAAGAAAACATGACAATTACTATGTTTCCTGGGTCAGATAAGGGAGAAGGGAAACCTTCAAGCAGGTTTACCAGAACAAGAGATGACGTGCCAAAGTCCCGATGGTCACCCCCACTGAGACAAGGCATCACGGGAAGAAATTCCCCCTGGGTTAGGATCCACACCAGGGAGTTTTTCTGATGTTATTAATCACGAATGCTGGAGTTGTTGCTCAGGACCTCATTCAGATCAGGAGCTGTGACATGACAGTGAAGTCTCAGGACACCGAGAGACTGAAGTTTGTCTTTGACCCTGTGTTCTCACTCTGACCTTGTGCACCCTCCTGAGATTTTATCCTCTCAGGTGTCCTCTTTGTGCCGCTTCTCCTGATGGCTGTGCAGTCCTCCAATTCTTGCTGTTCTTCTTCTTCTTCTTTTTTTTTTTTTGACGGGTAGAGTGGACAGTGAGAGAGAGAGACAGAGAGAAAGGTCTTCCTTTGCCGTTGGTTCACCCTCCAATGGCCGCCGCTGCAGCCGGCGCACTGCGCTGATCCGATGGCAGGAGCCAGATGCTTCTCCTGGTCTCCCATGGGGTGCAGGGCCCAAGCACTTGGGCCATCCTCCACTGCACTCCCTGGCCACAGCAGAGAGCTGGCCTGGAAGAAGAGCAACCGGGACAGAATCCGGCGCCCCGATCGGGACTAGAACCCGGTGTGCCAGCGCCGCAAGGTAGAGGATTAGCCTAGTGAGCCGTAGCGCCAGCCCATAGCCAAGTTTTTAATGCTATTTAAAAAATATTAAGAAGATGTACAGCACAGTGAATATCTTAATGTATGTATAGACACATACCATCTATGTGCCACGTCATGTGTTGCTCATGATCAAACACTTATGTAAACCAATCTACCATACTTCAGTTGTATAAAAGTATAACACATATTGTTATTATATACTATACATAATCATAACAAATATTCATGCTACTGGTTTAGACATTTACTATATTTTATTTCTACCTGAGAATATATAGCTTATTTGGAAACAATAGTTGACTGTAAAGGATGATGTTGTGTTAAGCCAGTAGCAGCCTATTCATCTTAGGTTTCGTACATGTTTTGATTGTGTCAAGAGAACACATCAAGTGATTAATCTATAGCATTTAGGCTTGTAAAGTCATCCTGTGGTGCTAGCATGATGATTGAATCATCTAACTACCTCTTTCCCGTACTGTATTCCTGTTGTTAAATGATACATGACTATATTTATGAATTTACATATATATTAAGAACAAATCAGGCATATATGCCTTTAACTTCAAGTCATCTCTCCTGTATTCTAACACTGTGTGCTGCCTAACTTTGGAGATAAAATTGAGCCCCACTTTTCATGTAAATTGAAGGACAAGTTCCTTTACATGTGTGGCTTCTGGAGTCATATGTTCATGATTCAAACATCATCTTTGTCATCTGTTGGCTGTGTAGTCTCTTGCATCCTAGTTAACCTTGATACCTACCTCTTAGGGTCATTATGAAGACTAGATGAGATTATGCATATATTTCACAAACAGCTGTATCACTTATTCTGAGTCTGAAATGGCTCTGAATACTTGATAAATAGTCACTACTTTGGTGCTTGCAATAAATTTTAAAATAGGCAATGTTACTTTGATCTTGTGGGTATGAAAGTAGATGCAACAAGAAGCTAATGGACTTCCCCAGACCACATGGCTCCTAATGGGCAGAATGACTTTCTCAACATGGAATAGTCATGGGTGAACTATTACTTGTGGAAGCACTTCATATGCTGCAAAGTCCACACTAAAGTTTATGGTACCATCTGTGGCGTTAGTCACCGTCATTATTATTGATGAGTATTGATTTTTTAATGTCCTTATTTGACCAAATACTAGTTTTGCTGTCTTAATTTTTATCTCCTTAATTTTTTTTTTTTTTTTTTTTTTTTTTGACAGGCAGAGTGGACAGTGAGAGAGAGAGACAGAGAGAAAGGTCTTCCTTTGCCGTTGGTTCACCCTCCAATGGCCGGCGCACCGCGCTGATCCGATGGCAGGAGCCAGGAGCCAGGTGCTTCTCCTGGTCTCCCATGGGGTGCAGGGCCCAAGCACCTGGGCCATCCTCCACTGCACTCCCTGGCCACAGCAGAGGGCTGGCCTGGAAGAGGGGCAACCGGGACAGAATCCGGCGCCCCGACCGGGACTAGAACCCGGTGTGCCGGCGCCGCTAGGCGGAGGATTAGCCTAGTGAGCCGCGGCGCTGGCCTCCTTAATTTGTTTTTAAATGTGTACTAGTTAATGAAACTGAAACTCCAAAAGTTCCTCCATTGTATACCTTTTCTGAGTCTCTAATTTCCTTATCTCTCCACTGAAAACAGTACTTTGTGGCTTTCCTACTGCCTTGGATTTTTGGAACAATTCAATGATATAATTTATGGGAAAATAGTTTAAAAAATCATAATTGCACTGTAAGTTGTTTTCATCAAGACTGAAAAACAGTGTTCGTGTTTGTCATGATGTGGAGTAGTATTGTACATGGCAATGTGGGGTGAAGGAGTGCAAAGGCTTCCTGGCCTCCCCTCTGTGTGTGTGTGCACACACACATACATGCACACACACTCACTTGCATTCACACAGAGATGAAAACCCCTTCAGTGTGTTGGATTCATGACATAGACAGGTTTCATGCTATTTTACAAAATACAGCCCAAGTTTGAAGTTCTTAGGACCTCAGAAGCTCTGTGAGAGCCGCCTGGTTACAAGATGGGGATAAGAGCCAATGAATCTGAAGTCACTGTGTGCAAGACAGTCAGTCTCTGGTGACCAAAGCCTCCAGGCCACAGATATTTGCACAATTTTACTAGGACAAACACCCAGGGTACCAATGCTTTCATGGAAATTCTGGCTGTGTGACTGTGTTAACTTTGGCTAAGTCCTGAAGCTATTTTCAGAACTCTTCACAAACTTACAGGAAGTACCTTCCCTACTTATTTACATTCAGCATTGTTAGTTTTAAGCACGGCGCATACAGGAAGACCTTTTTCCTTTGCCTCCACTACCCGTGGCGTTTTTAAAATCACACATGTATGAACAGCCATGAAAACATACAAACACATCATTTTGGCTGAACTCATCTTGAAAAAAATAAAACACCCTAACTCTTGTCTCTTTGAGATGCTAGATGCAATGGCTCTTTCTAGAAAAGTTTGAGGGCTCTGAAACCTGGTCAAGGAGACTAAGCTCTCCCGGCCCCAGTGTGAGCTGTGGCAAAGTCCATAAACAAACAAAGACCAGAGGCTCCGTGGAGAGTTGGGGCTCCCCATCTCTTTCATGAGTAATGAATGTGGCAACCACAGAGTCTTGGAAAGGACTGGGATTCTCAAATCTGCAAGACGACTTTCAAGTAGGTCAGTGCACTATTCCAGAGACTTGCTGGGGGGATACAGGAATGAATAAGAGAGGGTTCAGGCAGAACAGAAGGAGCTTGGAAAGGGGATGACAGGCAGTGCTGGAGGCCCTCCCTCCCGCCCTCCTGAAATGTGTGTGTGTTAGAGTGCGGGTCTCTAGGACCTGTTGTGCAACCTGACCAAATTTCCCAGCCAATATCTAGAGGAGTTAGACAACTTGTGCTCAAAGAGGCCCACTTGAGGTGGCCGTCTGACTCAAGCCTGTCTCACTGTCCTGGGTGGTCTCAGGCTCTTGAAAGGGAGCATCTTTCTCTTGAGAAATACACATGAAGTAAATAGAACAGAATTTGGCTCTGGCATACTGGCCTTCTTGCTCCATCCCAATGCCTTCCTGCTTACTTCAATACAGGGGGCTTTCATGTGTCAGATTCTTACATGGCTGCACTTAATTCCAGTAAAAAGCAATGGCAGGAGGGAAGAAAGAGGGCACTTGCAGATCCAGACATGAGCAAAACAACTGCAAGCGTCTGGTGACTATGATCTCTCCCCTCAAAACTCAAGACTCTCAATGTCATGGGAGGTCAGAGAGGTAGAAACGCAGAGCCTGTGCCAGGCAGAAGAGTTTCTGTTCCACATTACAGAAGTGTTTTGTTGTTACATGAGAAATATCTTCGGAGCACAGATATGGACAAAAATGGAAAAACATGAGAACTGCCTTTCACTATTGTATTTACAGCAATCAAGAATGAGAGGAGGAAGGTCTTCTGCATACATTGAAAGGGATGCTCACTCACTTCTATACAGAATGTGTGATTTCCTGCTTAGCAGATCACTCATAGCCTGCTCTTTATGTATGTAAGACATTGTACTATTCAAAGAACCTATCAGTGACTCCGCAAAGGACAGGGTGGCTCACGTAGCTGTTTTTTATTAGCAAGTTGTAAACAGAAAACTGGCGTAAGAAGGAACCAAGGGGAAACTGTGGGGATAGTTCCCTTGACCTCTTGATCAATAACAGGAACTGCCCAGGGTTTTTCTAAGAGTCTGGGGAAAGAAAGAATCTTGGTTAGTTGTACTAGTCATAAAACACTCATCATTTAGTCACCTCATCTGAGAAGCCCTGAGATTTCAAGGCAAAAGGAGAGAGAGAGAGAGAAATGAAAACTAATCACAATTTAGTAACTCATCTGGCTTTGACTCTCTCCCCCCACCCCCCCATTTGAAACTATCAGGATACAAGTGAATTTCAACTCCTGCCCCATGAAAATAAAGACTCTTTGTTTTGGCAACTAGCTCCATTTCCTAGGACCCTAAGTTTCTCAGTATGTACTAAGTGAAACCCACTTCTGGAAAATGAAGGCATTTCCTTGCTATACTTGGGGTACGTTCTCCGTTCTGTTGAGGACAGCTGAAAAGAGAGTCCATACTGCCTAGTACGAAGCAACCTGGAGAGTACATCTCTCACCAAAGGGCCTTCCAATGTGGGGCCCATGGCACAGTAAGATCTCCAACAGGGGAAAAGGACAGGTGTCTGTTGGAGTCCTGAAGAAGACACACTCTCGGAGATGCCAGGAGTGCAGTGTTCGGCAGGATGGCAGGGTTCATCCTGGGAGAGATTGACTGTGTCTGCCATGGTGCCAGAGTGCAGTGAGGATTCAAGCATGCTGCCTCTTTGCTAGCACCAGATTAAGTGGTTGGGTCCAGGGCACCTTCCAGAGGAACCACGCACATCAATACTTCTTCCATTAGTTATCGGAACTGAAAATCACTTGAAGAAGTGGAATGTGGTTAAGAGGAGGTTGATGATATCAGGATCCTCTCTCTTTGAGTTCGTGTGTGTGGAAGGGGGGTAGCAGAGAAGCCCATTAACAGGGAGAAAAATAGAGAAAGATAAGCTTCTAAAACTACCCCCTTGAGAAACCATGATCCCTCAGATGTGAAATGACCTGAAACTTGCTATAGGGAATTCGGCAGCAGAGGGAGAAGTTGCTTTATTTTTCAAAATACATTATTTATTTTAATTTTCTTTGGAAGACACAGAGACATGTCAAGAATGGGAGAGAAGTCAGGAGACAGTGAGAGAAATGAGACGGATTTTCTATCCACTGGTTCACTCCAGGTCAAAGCCAGGAGCCAGGGACTTAGTCCAGGTCTCCAGTTGAAATTCACTGGTATCCTGATAGTTTTAAGTGGGAAAAAAGAGCAAAGCTAGATGAGTCAGTATATTGTGAATAGTTTTCATTTCATTTCTTCTTCACTTCTGATATTCATCTGTCCTGTCTAACTCCTAAGTGGGAAGCTTTTAGAAGTCTCTTTCCTCTCTCTCTCTCTCTCTCTCTCTCTCTCTCTCTCTCTCTCTCTCTCCTTTGCCTTGAAACCCCAGGGCTCCTCAGATGAGATGACTAAATGTTGAATGTTTTTGTGACTAGAACAACTGAGCAAAGATTCTTTCCTTTACCAGTTCAGTGGGTGAGGTACCCAAGTACTTCAGCCATCACCTCCTGATAGCTCCCTGGTTCTGCAGTAACAGGAAGGTGCATTGGAAGTGGAGGACCTGGGACTCAAACACAGGCTCTCTGACATGAGATGCAGGCACATTAAGCCATATCTTCACAGTTGCACCAAATATCCACCCCTGCTTGCTCTTTAATGAAATGGTTTATGGAGAAATTCACTGGGAATGCAGAAAATTCAGATACTGGCATATGTTTTGTTTTCGAAGCATAAAGAGAATGACAGGATTAAGCTGCCTTGCCAGGATAAGGGAAAATACTCTGCATAATGCTTAAGGAGAGTAACTACATCATAGTGGTTAATCTTAAAGCTTCTGCTTCTTTGGCCGGCGCCGTGGCTCAATAGGCTAATCCTCCACCTTGCGGCGCCGGCACACCGGGTTCTAGTCCGGGTTGGGGCGCCGGATTCTGTCCCGGTTGCCCCTCTTCCAGGCCAGCTCTCTGCTATGGCCAGGGAGTGCAGTGGAGGATGGCCCAGGTGCTTGGGCCCTGCACCCCATGGGAGACCAGGAAAAGCACCTGGCTCCTGGCTCCTGCCAGGATCAGCGCGGTGCGCCGGCTGCAGCGGCGGCCATTGGAGGGTGAACCAACGGCAAAGGAAGACCTTTCTCTCTCTGTCTCTCTCTCTCACTGTCCACTCTGCCTGTCAAAAAAAAAAAAAAAAAAAAAAAAAAAAAAAAAAAAAAAAAGCTTCTGCTTCTTTAACATAACGTGTATCTACAAAAGCCCTACAGTAAATAGCCACATCAGAAATATTAATGGTCACTCACAACACTGGAAGGAAGATAAGGCATAACTTCATTTCAGTACTGTACTAGAAATCTTAGCCAAAACAATTAAGCTAAAAATTGATAACAGAGGATAAGAGAAGTATCATTTTTAGATATTATGAAGCTTATAAATAATCCAAAGTCAAAGAAGAAATTAGATGGGAAATTAGATATTATTGCATGCAGAATATGAATAAAATATAAGAAATCAAATCTTGGTGGGAAAAGAAACTTATGCAAGGAAATTTATACTTTAAAGTGCATATATAAAGATCTTCAAAGAGTTTAATAAAATGCATGTTAAGAGAAGATTATGCATGGATTCAAATTTTTTTTTAATCAAAATAAGCTTATACTAACATGTGTAAGTGGAATCCAGTTTGAGGCACTCAGAATGAATAAGAGCAGTGTGCAAAAGAGCCCCTATCAGGGCAATGGGGATTCTGCTAAAACTGCAGCAAGAAAAAGCATCAGGCTTCTGGCAACACTTGGGGGAAGAATGGTACAGTCATTGAAGCTTGACAAGTTGTTAGTGGGGATAACATCCCAAACGAATCAGCAAGGTACAGATGGATTACTTGCTTTAAGAATGGAGGCAACAATGTTGAAGAGGAAGCTGAAGATACCAGATTTGCATCAGTTTTTGATTTAGAAAAATGAACTTTGTTCATGTCTTAATTGAAAAAGATTAATGAGTAGTCAAAGGAGCAGTTGCTATCACCGTAGACATCTCAATTGGTTCAGCTCACAAAATTCTGACTCAAAGTTCAGAACTTTTTGCTTGATGGGTACCAAAACCGTTGTGCCCAGATTAGCTGCAGACAAGGACAGAAATTTCAATGGAAATTTTCAAAAAGTGGGATCATCCTGAAGTGCCTTCTTCTAGGAATTCTAACAGGACATTGCACATGGATTTACCAGTGCAACCATAAAGATCACAGTCAAATCAATGGCTGCCAAAGGGAGAAATGGCCAGTGAAAGCAGAAGAGGACCAGTCAACAGCAAAGGTCATGGCAATCGTTTTTTGGATGCTCAGGCATTTTGATGTTGACTTTCTGGAGGGCCAAATATGATAACATCTGCTCATTATGAGAGTATTTGGAGCAACAGCGCCAAAGCATTAGCAGAAAAAATTCCCTAGAGTCCCTTTCCACCACAACAATGCTCTGACTTGCTCCTTTCATTGATCAAGTGTGATTTACAAGAGTTTCAGTGGGAAATCAATAGACATCCACCTTATAGTCCTGATTTGGCTCCTTCTGACTTCTGTTTGTTTGCTGATATTAAAAAATAGTTAAAGGACACTGATTTTTCTTCTAGGAACAACGTAAAAATGATTGCATTGACATGGTTAAATTCCCAGGACTCTCAGCTCTCTAGGGATGGACTAAATAGATGGTTTCATTACTTACAGGTGTCATGAACTCAGTGGAATTCATTATGAGAAAGTTTGTGCTTTACATTTTTATCTTTAATCCATTTTTCCATGAACTTTGTTGTAAAGTTGAAAGAGAGAGAGAAAGAAGAGTGAGAGAGTTCCCATGTGCTGGTTCACTCCCTGAATGCTCACAATAGCTCAGATGGGGCTGGTCTGAAACCAGGAGACTGGAATTTCATGGAAGTATCCCTTGTGGATGGATGGCAGGGACCAAATACTTGAGCCATGACCTACTTCCTTCTATGGCCTACTTTGGGAGAAAGCTGGAAACAGGAGCCAGAGCTGGGAACTGAATCCAGGTACTATGATATGTGATGCATACAACTTAACTGGCATCTTAGCTGCTAGGCCAAATAACCACTCCTCCATAAACTGTTTGAATTCTCATAATTGAAAAGATAGAAGGCTGAAAATCAATTTACTTGAGTAAAAAGGAATTTAAATACAATGGTGTGGGAGGAAGGAAAAATAATGGCAAATTAAACAATACAGATACAAATGTATATCAATAAGCATAAAATAAGAAAGTTCACAAAGCAGAAGATTCTTGAAGAAGATAAATGTATATGTTTGCACCAACATTATTAAAGGACGAGGGACCAGAGCTCAGGCGTACAGGGCTAAGCTTTTGCCTGTAGTGCCGGCATCCCATATGGGCACCAGTTTGTATCCTGGCTGCTCCTCTTCTAATCCAGCTCTCTTCTTATGGCCTGGGAAAGCAGTGGAAGATGGTCCAAGTGCTTGGGCCCCTGCACCTCTGTAGGAGACCTGGAGGAAGCTCCTGGCTCCTGGCTTTGGATTGGCACAGCTTTGGCTATTGTGGCCATTTGGGGAGAGAACCAGTGAATGGAAGACCTTTCTCTGTGTGTCTCCCTCTCTCTGTCTGTAACTCTACCTCTCAAATAAATAAATAAAAATCTTTAAAAAAAACTTTATCTTAAAAAATGATAGAGCAGAGAGAGAAAAAGGAGATCAAATGCTAATCACAATAAAAAGTAATTGAAGCACATCCTTTAGACATCAGAAAGACAGCACTATTACTGACAACTTTATGGCAATGAATTTTAAAAGGTAGAGGAAATGGACAAATTCTTAGCAAGACCCAATGTAATAGAATAAAAATACAGAAAATCTAAGTAGCTACATAAGCCTTTGAATGCACAATTTAAGCACCTTCCAGAAAGTAATTTCAGGCTCACTTAAACAGCTTTAACGGTGTTAAAAATACCAAACATTTATGAAGGAACTAAGACTAGTCTTACATAACTGTGTCTACAGGTCTCAAACAGTGCGAAATCTTTGTATTTTGTTTTATGAGGTCAACATAAGCTTGATTCCAGTGCATGGCAAGGATATTATAAGAAAGAAAAACTACAAGGTCAATCACTCAGTTATATAGATACAAACACATTCAAAACAAATTGCAAACAATGAAATGTATAAAAGATAATGATACTGGCTGAGCTAACTCAAGGAATGCAAGCTTGCTTAAAACAGATAATAACTCACAAATTCTGTTGCATAGAAGAATAAAAGAGAGACATCATTGAATAATCTTCAAAAATACAGACAGTATATTTGCTATAATTCAACAGTGGTCAAAATTTTCTCAGGAAACTAGGAATAAATGAAAATTTCATAATCTGATAGAGGGAGACTACAAACATCATGTAGAAAACACGTATTAGATGATGAAATATTGAATTTTTGGCCTTGATGTTGAGATTGAAATATGCATGCTCAGTATTTCATTTATATTCAGCACTGCCCTTAATTTAACCTGAGACAGCTTTATTTTTTAGCAAAAGCAAAATATTAAAAATGTGTAGGGAAGCAGAAATAGAATTGTTCAGAGATGATATAAATAATCTACAGAGAAATCAGAAGAGTGAATTTGGCAAATTGCTAGAAACAAGGTTAATCTACAAAAATCAGTTGGACTGCTGTACACCAATAACAAATAAGTAGTAAACAACTAGAAAGTCATTACAGTGAAAATTATAAACATTATTGAGAAAATTAAAGAAGAACAAAACAAATGAAAGGATATATAATGCTTGTGAACGGTAAGAATTGGTGCTAAGGAGATTTTAATATTTCCCTGTTAATATACATGTCTTTAAAATTCTGAATCAAAATAACATGTATTTCTACAAAATTTAGAAGCTGATTGTAAAATTAAAACAGAAATGAAAAGAACAAATTATCATGACTGTATTGAATAAGTATGGAGGAATTAAACTACTAGGTAGCTAGATCAACTACAGAGCTATGCTAAGACAGTGCAGTATTTTTTTTTTTTTTTTTTTTGACAGGCAGAGTTAGATAGTGAGAGAGAGACAGAAAGGTTGGTTCACCCCCCAAGTGGCCACTACCCAGCGCACTGCACTGATCCAAAGCCAGGAGCCAGGTGCTTCCTCCTGGTCTCCCATGCGGGTGCAGGGCCCAAGCCGTTGGGCCATCCTCCACTGCATCTCTGCCACAGCAGAGAGTTGGACTGGAAGAGGAGCAACCGGGACAGAATCCGGCTCCCCAACCGGAACTAGAACCTGGGGTGCCGGCACCACAGGCAGAGGATTAGCCTATTGAGCCACAGTGCTGGCCAAGACAGTGCAGTATTATCATAAGGATAAATACTATACTAACCAATAGGATATTTCAGGAGGTTTACAAAAATTCCCTACATTTGGTTAATGGACCACAGAGTATGATTGGGGCACCTTTTTAAAAATAGGATACTAGGCAAAATGAATACATATGTATACAAATATAGCTTAACCTCCATCTATCATCAAAATAAATCAATTCCAGGTGGCTTCCAGTTCTAAGTATAAAATGAAGCAAAAAAATCTTTGAGGAGGAAAATATTTAAAGGACTCCAAAAGTACTAAACATAAAGTAAAAGGTAAAGTATATTACTATATTAAAACTTAAAACTTTGATTTACCAAAATATCACCATGAAGAGAGTGAAAAGGTAACCTATAAAGTGGGCAAAAGTAATTGTAATGGTCTCTTTAACAAAGGTCTCATAAGTACATACGTACTTTTTCTGAATATGTATGAAAACTTAAATAAAAACTTAAATAAAATGCACAACTCAATTATAAATGGACAAAAGACTTGAACAGACACTTCGCGAAGAAAGATATCCAAACATCCAGATTTACTGGTTGTGTTGAGAACTTAAATTATCATTAGTATGGCTAAAATAAAAAAAAGGAAAATACCAAATGCTGGCAATAATGTGGAACAGTTTGAATTTTTATATACAATACATAGAAATTTAAATGGCCACATCAGTTTGTAAAACTTGTTGCAATACCTATTGAAGCTGAATATATGCACACTCTGTAACCTAAAAATTCCAGATATATATGCACACCAGAAACTAAATTGACCAGAATGCTTATAGCTGCCCTATTAGCAGTAGCTCAAACTTGTAAAGTACACAAATGTCCATCAATAAAAAAAGAATAAACTGTTATATAGTAACATACTGGAATACTATAAGGTAATGAGAAAGAAAAATCTGGACCTTCCCAATATAGCTTGCAAAAATGGTGACCAAAGGAAGCTAGATACAAAATAATTCTATGTTATTCCATTTATAGCTATTCTAGTGATACAAAATTCAGAAACAGGCAGAGTTAAGCCACATGGATAAAAGTCAGAAAGCTGATGACCTTTGGGGACCAGGCAGACAGTGACGGGAAGGCAGCAGGACAGCACCTTCCGGAATGCTGGTAATGTTTTCCTTCTGGATTTGGGGAAAGGTTATAGGGTGTGTTCACCAATGGATATTCACTGGGCTGCATGCTGAGGATTTCTGCAGTTTTCTGTATATGGATTATACATCATTAAATTAGTGAGTGATTTATGGTTCGTTCTAAACTCCAACAAGGTTTTTTATTTTCATAGAAGTGTTTTTGGCTAAGTTAATTAAAATAAAAGTTGACTGATTTATGCGTTAATTTACAAAACCTTTTTGCCACACCTTTAACCATGAAACCTATTTTTTCTTTTCTGCCAAAGCAGGATTTTCCATTACTGCCTGCTGCCACTGCATTAGAGAGTTGCCATTTCAAACACGACTGGAAGGTCCCATCCCTGCTTGGAGCCTATGTAAGTTACACATTTAGAACTTTTTAATTACCAAGAAGTCCGGCAGGGCCCTTTATAGGCATTTGTCAGTTCTCACTCACCGTCTACAAATAAAGGTAAAGTTACATCTTCAAGTCGTTTTGCTGGGAAATGTTGCGGTAGGAAGCTTTGGCACTCACTCCTAAGCCTGATAGTCCACAAAAGGAATAGTTTCATAGGATGGTGTGTTTTAAGGGAAATCAGAAAACTGACAGGACAGACAAGAGGAGCATGGAGATCAGTTCTTTAAGATACTCCCTCAGGAGCAGCCAGACCCATACTGGAAAACTGGTGCACTCCAGAGGTTGGATACTATCAAAGCAGAGTTTACAGAGCATTGAGAAGCTTGTCCAGTGACAACCCCATGACTGCTACCCGATGGCTGCCCCCATCCAAGGAGCATCCATAGTAGAAAAAAGACCAAGCATGGTTGAGAGGTCACCATCTTGGTAAAGCATTTCCAGATTTATCTGTTCATAAATAACTTCCCCCTGTACTTTAACATACTATATATTTGTTTAAAGATTTTTTTAAAAGTTGAGAGGTAGAGTTACAGACAGAGAGAGGGAGAGACAGAGAGAAGGGTCTTCAATCCCCTGGTTCACTCCCCAAATGTCCAGAATGTCTGAAGCTGGGCCAGGCCGAAGCAAGGAGCCAAGAGCTTCTTCTGGGTCTCCCACAAGGGTGCAGGGGCCCAAGCACTTGGACCATCTTCCACTGCTTTCCCAGGCCATAGGCAGAGAGCTGGATCAGAAGAGGAGCAGCCAGGACATGAGCCAGTACCCATATGGGATCCTGACATCACAGGCAAAGCTTAGTCTACTATGCCGCAGCATTGGCCCCAACATACTATATTTTTAATATTCATTTTTAACCTTATATTAATAAAATTATATTGACTGCCTCTCCCTTAATTAAAATAGTCCCATCTTCTGTTTTCTTAAAATTCAGTGGAGTGTTTTAAGGATTGTTAACATCATACTGTCACATTTTGTGTAATGCTGCTCAAATCTTTAATCAGAATGGTAATAGTTCCACTTCCTCCTTATGGTATTGATAAAGAATTCCTTAGACTAGAACAGAACTTCCAGCGGATGGAAGATCTGTTCTCTCTCTCTTTCTGTAATTGCTTTTCAAGTAAATAAATAAATCAATGTTTTTAAAAAGGGACATTTTGACATATACTATAACCTGGATAAATCTTGAAGACAGAACTGTAAGTGAAATACACCACTATAAAAAAGACAAACATTGTATGATTTCACTTATATGGGGTTCTTAAAGCAAAAAAAAAGCAACCCAGAGGCAGAAAGATACTGGTTAGTGGCTGGGGGGAGGGAGGAATGGGAGTTAGTTTAATGGGCACACAGAGAAAATGAAGTTCTGGAGAGGGATGGTGGTGATGGTCATGGAATAATGTGAATGTACGTAATGATGAAGAACTGTACTATTAAAAATATTAAATGATAAATTATATTTTATCACATAAAGTATTAGGGGTGGTTGGGGTGACAATTAATTTTTTAAATTAAAGGACTTCTTAGTCCGTTTACCCCCAGCAACTTCAGTTTTTGGTCTTCTGTTGCTGATTTTTTAGTTCTTCATGTTTCTGATCCATCTGTCTCGTGTATCAACCAACACATGCCCTGTATCTAACTTGGGGCAGTGTTTCCCTATATCCCCAAACACAAAATGCTGATGAAACCCGGGAAGTCTAGAAAGATATTTTGTCACTGCTGCTTTAGCTGTGATGACTCAAGGCAAATAAATTTATCTATGAAGCAGCCTCATAAGATGATGGATTTTTTGAACAATGGGAAAGAATGTGCTAAAAGACAAATAGCAACATGAATATTAGAGTCAGAGGAGGCCTCCTTGTTTGAGAGAACAAAGGAAATATGTCTTTAGAAATTAAAAGATATCTCATGGAGAAGCTTCTCACTTAAAAAGTACATTGAAGTAGAAAGGAAACAGTAATTTCCACTAATTATCATATTTTGCATTTGTCCTTTGGTTTTCTATTAGAACCTAAGCACCATGTCCCTTTGCCCATCCAACAGTTGGTTCAATCACTGGTTTCTCTCTGCCTCTCACTCCTCCATTTTCACATAAAGATAATTAGAATACACAGAATACAATACAAACTCCTTTTAATAGACTATAAAATCCATCACAATCTGGTCTAGTTTCTTTTTTTATTTCTGAGACAATGCATTTTTATTTTGCATGATAGTCAAAGGCTTAATGCTCCACTAAATAAAGAGTTTAACAAATAAAAGAGTAAAAAGGCCATTGCAAATTGGGAATATAGACAAGGGCTCTAAACAGTAATCAAGTGAAAAGATGTCAATTTTACTCATATGCAGTAAAATTTAAAATAATCACAAATCACTCAAGCCATAGTATTATATCATTCTAAACAATTTGATAAGGATATAAACAAAATTTGACAAAACCATATTTGCAACAAAGCTGCTACACAAAGGCATTTCTTTCCCCCCCTTTTTTTTTTTGACTTTTTAAAAAACTTTAGCTCCTAAATATAAGGGAGAATATATAGTATTTGTGTTTCTGAATCTTATTTCTTATCTGTGGCTTATTTCACACCACACAATGTCTTCTAGTGTGAACATTTTGATGCAAATTATAGAAGTTCATTTTTTTATAGCTGAATAATAAATATTCCACATTTTCTTTATCCATTCATCTGATGATGGGTACCTTGGTTGATTCCATATTTGGCAGCAGTACTGCTGTAAACATGGTGGTGAAGCTGTCTCCTTGATGCAGTGTGTTCAGTGTCATTTGGGTACATATACAGTAGTGGGGTTGCTGGATCTGCAAGTCTATTTGCAGATTTTTAAAAAATCTCCATGCTGGTTTCTCAAGTGGCTGCACTAATTTACATTCCCACCAACAGTGTCTAAGAGTTTCCCTTTTTCCACATCCTCACCAGCATTTGTCACTCTCTGACTTTTGGATAATAGCTATTCTTTTTTTTTTTTTTTTGACAGGCAGAGTTAGTGAGAGAGAGACAGAGGGAAAGGTCTTCCTTTTTCCGTTGGTTCACCCCCCAAATGGCCACCACAGCAGGCTTGCTGTGCTGATCCGAAGCCAGGAGCCACTTCCTCCTGGTCTCCCATGTGGGTGCAGGGCCCAAGCACTTGGGCCATCTTCCACTGCCTTCCCGGGTCACAGCAGAGAGCTGGACTGGAAGCAGAGCAACCGGGACAGAATCCGGCACCCCAACCGGGACTAGAACCCGGGGTGCTGGTGCCGCAGGGGGAGGATTAGCCTAGTGAGCCGCAGTACCAGCCGGATAATAGCTATTCTGATGGGAGTGAGGTGATGTTTCATTGGGTTTCTGATTTGCATTTCCCTGATGGCTGATGATGCCAAGCATTGTTTTGTACTTTTATTGGAGAAAGGATAATCTCTTTCAATAAATGGTGCTGGCAAAACTGGATGTATATATGTAGAAGAATGAAATTAAACCCTACCTCTCACCATATACAAAATTCAACTCAAGATGGATCAAAAATCTGATTAAAAAAAAAATATGTTTATTTGAGAGGCAGAGTTACGGGGGAGGGGGGGAGAGGGAGGGAGGGAGAGAGAGAAAGAGAGAGAAATCTTGCATCCACTCAGTCAGTTCCCAAATGACTGCAACAGTGAGAGCTGGGCCAATCTGAAGCCAGGAGCCCAAGTACTTGGTCCGTCTTCCACTGCTTGCCAAGCACTTTCACTATTCTCTGCTGCTTTCGCAGGCTACCAGGAGAGAGCTGGATTGGAAGTGGAGAAGCTGAGACACGAACAGCACCACAGGCAGAGGCTTAACCTACTATGCCCCTTAAAAACCTAAATTTAAGACCTGAGACTATGAAATTGTTGAAAAAAAAAAAAGGTAGGGGAAACACTTAAAGAAATTGTTTACGTGTTGACTTCTTGGATAAGCACCTCCCCCACCCGAAGCACAGGAAACAATAGCAAATTTAGACAAATGAGATTATATCAAACTCAAGAACATTTGCATTTCAAAGGAAACAATCAATAAAGTGAAGAGATACCAAAAAGAATGGTAAAAATATCCAGACTATATCAGCAACTCAAAAAAAAAATCATCCTCAACAATAAAACAACCAATCCAGGTAAAAAATCAGCAAAGGACCTCAATAGACAGTTCTATCTTTTTTTTTTAAAGTTTTTTTGTCTATTTGAGTGGTAGAGTTAACAGTGAGAGGGAGAGACAAACAGAAAGGTCTTCCATCCGCTGGTTCACTCCCCAATGGCTGCAATGGCTGGAGTTGCGCCAATCCGAAGCCAGGAGCTAGCAGCTTCTTCTGGGTCTTCCATGTGGGTGCAGGGGCCCAAGGACTTGGGCCATCCTCTACTACTTTCCCAGGCCATAGCAGAGAGCTGGATGAGAAAAGGAGCAGCCCATAAGGGTTGCTGGCACCACAGCTGGAGGCTTAACCTACTGTGCCACAGCACTGGCCCCAGTAGACAGTTCTTATACTAGCTCTTTCTTTTCCTTCCTTCCTTCCTTCCTTCCTTCCTCCCTTCCTCCCTTCCTCCCTTCCTCCCTTCCTCCCTTCCTCCCTTCCTCCCTTCCTTCCTCCTTCCCTCCTTCCCTTCCTCCCATCTTTCCTTTTATTTTTACCTCTGAGTGCTGGTCCAACATTCCCTGGAATCACTCCAGCCACACTATGCCACCTACCTTTTAAATCAGGCCAGAGGACCTCCTGTTTGTACACTTGCCTTATCCTCTAATGAGAGTGCCTTTTTCCCTTCTCCACATGAGAGATTCCTGTTCATCTTTGAGACGATTACATTGTCACCTTCTGTGGAAGCTGTGTGCCTCCCCTCCTCTGCCCACTTAGTTAACTGCCCGTTGCAATGATCCCTCAGTGGTTTGATGTGGCTCTGCTACAGTACTCATACTGCAGGGAAGACATTCATCTACACTTATGTTTCATCTTCTGCAGAATGTTCTGATCATTGCATCCCAGCATCTGGCAGCGCGCCTCACAGCCGACTCCCAGAGCCTCGTGGAATATGTGAGTGAATAAAGAATGGCAGGATACAAAATAATTAAGGCATAGTGTTCACTCAGGACACTGAGACCTATGTATTCAGGGACAAGAAAGAAGGTCAGATTATTTTTCTCTCTCTCTCTTTTTTTTTTTTTTTTTGACAGGCAGAGTGGACAGTGAGAGAGAGAGAGAGAGAGAGAAAGAAGATTATTTCTAACAGAGAGGGCAGCTGTCATTACAAGTTGGACTGGACTTCAACCCCAGCCACAATTTCAACTCATTCACCCTGCTTTGCATGTGCAGAACAGGGTAGACTAACATTCCACACAGGAGTGTTGCGGAAATCAATTCACATTAGCAACTGCTTCAAAGTCAAAAGGTAATAAATGATCTTCATTATATAAAATAATGTTGACTTCTAGTATTTCTTTTTATTCTGAAGTAGAAAAGTATCCCTTTCTACATAGAAAATACATGATAGGAAAGTAAATAGAATTGTTTCCACCTACAATGCTTTTAAGTTATATCCCTGTAGCCATTGGCCTGGGATATAAAGGTGAAAAGAAAACTTAGTTTTATGCACACGCACGCTCATACACAGTACGCTCTCTTATGGAAACCAGGCAGTGACAAGTTACTTGGATGGCTGAATCAAATCTGGTCTACCAAGCAGAATTGTGCACTGTGCTGGAGAGCATTTGGCCTGCTAGGTTTCAAGGTTTGCCTTGGCTTGAATTCACTGTAACAACACCCACCTCTCTCAGTTGCAGTGTTCTAACCAGGTCACCTAGATGCTATGAAACAGATGTTCATTGAAGGGAAAAGGAAATAGGTGGTATCCATTGAAAAGTGATAGCTGTGGCAGAGGGGAAAGTGTATTTTTACCTACAACACAGGCTGGATATTATGGAAAGTTATTGGTAGAGCAGAAATTCCTAGCTCTCCAGGAATCCGTAGCATTTAGTAAGTAGTACAATATACCAAGAGGCAGGGAAGCCTAGTGGTGAAGTACTCTGGCTCTGGAGTCAGCTGCAGCCTTGACTTCCAGCTCTGTGCTTAACTAGTGATGTAAAGTGAAACCAATCATTTACTCTTTTATTTTCAGATTTTTATCTATAAGCTGGGCTTATAGTAATGCCCATTTCATATGGCTTCTGTGATGACTTCATGAATTGATATGTGTAAAGTATTTTAAATAGTGCATGACTGTCTTTATGTGGTGGGACACCAGTGTTCTCTTGGGCTAGCAACAGATTTAACTTAGAGTTCTAACAAGGGAAGAACAATGATCAGGTGTTCATCAGTGGACTAGAAAACCCAGTCAGTGCTCAGTGCTAAGACTTGGACTACAGAAGCCAGAGAAGCAGACAGGAACCCAACAAAGTACAGAGCCCCAAACCATCCTTTGACATTTGTGTAACTGCACTTTACACAGAGTGTCCACAGCTTGTGACCTCTTTTCAACTCCTTCTCTGGGTCTGAACACACATCCTGTTCAGAAGCTATTACTTGCTGATACTTGGTTTCAAATTCCTCTCCTGAATCTTCTCTGTACTTTGATGACTTTCCCATGCATTCACTCAGTGCCCTTCCTTGTAGAGAATCTGTGCTAGTCAGTTTTCTTACCTGATTTTTTCATCCGTTTTGTGATTCAGAGTGTAACAGCACCTTGCATTATCTGCTAAACAAAGTCACTGATCGGCAGGAGTAGCAATGAGCAATTTTGATCCAGAGATTTCTCTATTTACAATTTTTTTATGAAAATTCACTATTGTGAACAAAACAACACACTAGAACATCACTTTTTCAATCTTTTTCTGGCACGATCAGATGGAAATATAGGCTGTGACCTATGTCTGCCCTCGTATCCAACATGTTGCTTTTTATCAGTGCATATTCTTTTGGGTTTTATGAACAATACTAACACCACCATTTCCAGTAATTGTGAAATCAATAGGAATTTCAAAGTATTAGTTTGATATAAAAATGAGAGATCTTGTCTGTTTCTGATTAAGGTGGAGTAACGGGTGCCACGGTGATCCTTCTCTTGTAAATGTCTACAGAATGGACACCTCACCATTCAAAATGGCCCTGGAGCCAGCCTTGGCCAAGAGGCCGCGCAAGAGAGTGGCAGTGAAGGAAAAGAATCTCAGAAGGGAAGACCAGTGCTTGCCCAGCCTCGTTCCTATGGCAGAGGAGGCAGAACTTAGAGTCCAGGGAATATGGTGGCATCTGAAGGGTAAGGCACCAAAAAGGAACACTCCAGTAACATGGATTCCCAGTAGGTCTTTGACTGAGAGGAGCTGAGTGTGACAACCACAGGGTGAACACTTGATATTTTGTTCTCTTCCACGCTACTATTTCACTAATTTCTTTGAAAGCCTAAAAAGTGGTTTATCTGGAATATACCAAGTAATTGCTTTGAAGTCTATTAATCTAGCTATTACTTGTAACAGTTTTTGTCATGCTCTCATTTTGTTGAGTGGCACCTAGGTCCCACGGTGACTCCTTTCTGTTCATTGCTGATTTTTCAATACTCAATGACCTGTCTAGATCTGCTCCTTGCTTGAGAAAAAAGCAGAGAGGCAGAGAAGGATTCTGATCAGTGAACAGTCTGTCACGTCAGAAGACATTCTCAGCAAATTCGCTGTGTCTTTCTCTGGGGAGTGTCTCTGTTCATCTTTTTAGAATTCCCTCCACATCCTCCTCAAACAAGCTTTGAAGTGAGCAGATCACTGAGCAGGTGACCAGAACGGCTCTCCCTAAGCCCAGCTGTTCCACGCTCTTCTCTTTCTCTGTGTGTTTGTTTTCACCCTGGCAGCACATACACAAATAGCTGATCATAACTTTCCTCTCTCTTCCACCTGGTTTAGGATTAAGAGTTTAATCATGAAAAACAAAGAGATGTGACTCTGTCATTCACACTCTTCTTGTCTGCAACTCTGTTTTTTGGAGTCCAGTGTCCTGGTAGTGTTTTAAAAATTTAAACTGTCCATTCTAAGTCCTGGCTTAGTTTAAGGAAACAAGGTCAATATACAAATCCAATATTAGCAAAAAAAAAAAAAAAAAAAACAAAACCCTGGAATTGAAATTATTGAAATTATAAAAGTGATTATAATTTATAATATTAAAATGGAAAATTACAAATATACACAAGGAAATTAATATATGCAACTTTATACAAAATAGAAGACGCTGGCAAAATTTGTGGAGTTTTTTTTTATTTATTTATATTTATTTATTTATTTTTTTTGACAGGCAGAGTGGACAGTGAGAGAGAGCCAGAGAGAAAGGTCCTCCCTTGCCGCTGGTTCACCCTCCAATGGCCGCCACGGCTGGTGCGCTGCGGCCATCGCACCGCGCTGATCCGACGCCAGGAGCCAGGTGCTTCTCCTGGTCTCCCATGGGGTGCAGGGCCCAAGCACTTGGGCCATCCTCCACTGCACTCCCGGGCCACAGCAGAGAGCTGGCCTGGAAGAGGGGCAACCGGGACAGAATCCGGCGCCCCGAGTTTTTTTAAAGTATAACACAATGAAAGAATTAAAGAAAAAGATACAGACGTCTTCAAAATTCTAAACATTTGTGCTAAGAGAAAGCTGAACGATAAAATGTGTGCTTTTTATTTGAACAAAGGAATTGTGTGTGGAATTTATACAGAACTTTCACATCATTAATAGTAATAGTAGCAACAGAATATGATGGGAGTAGATAGTAGTTAGTAGAGAAACAATAATTGTTTTATATATGTATACATATATGTGTGTGTATTTATATATATGAAGCACACATATGATGCCTGTGGGTATGGGGGAGAGAGGCAAACTTACATGAGTGTTATTATGTGTGTTGCAGTTATAACCATTTTAATATTATGACACAGTCCTCTTCATGAGCCTTTGAAAGGAGACTACACGAAAAAGAGTGAATTCTGTTGAGTCTCTCAAAAAAATTTTTTTTGACAGGCAGAGTTATACAGTGAGAGATAGAGACAGAGAGAAAGGTCTTCCTTCCATTGGTTCACTCCCTAGATGGCCGCTACAGCCTGCACGCTGCACCGATCCGAAGCCAGGAGCCAGGTGCTTCCTCCTGGTCTCCCATGTGGGTGCAGGGCCCAAGCACTTGGGCCATCCTCCACTGCCTTCCAGGGCAGAGAGCTGGACTGGAAGAGGAGCAACTGGGACAGAATCCGGCATCCCGACCAAGACTAGAACCTGGTGTGCTGGCGCCACAGGCGGAGGATTAGTCTAGTGAGCCGCAGCGCCGGCCAAGTCTCTCAAAATTTAAAACTTAAATTACTAGGTTATTTAAGTGTGATGTTGAAAACTTAATGGTCCTTGAGAAAGCTTAGAGTGAAAAATTTTACTATTTACTATATATTATGTCTTTGTCAAAAGAGGGGAAAAAAGAAAGACTTAATGAGTCTTAAAAATAGCTTTTCCTGGTTCCAGTGCTGTGGCTTAGTGGGTAAAGCAGCCGCATGCAGTGCCGGCATCCCACATGGGCGCTGTTCAAGTCCGAGCTGCTCTACTTCCCATCCAGCTCTCTTCTAAGGCCTGGGAAAGCTGTACAAGATGACCCAAGTGCTTGGACCAGTGCACCTGCATGGGAGACCCAGAGGAAGCCCCTGGCTTCTGGCTTCAGATCGGCATAGCTCCGGCCATTGTGGCCAGCTGCAGCGTGAACCAGCAGGTAGAAGACCTCTGTCCTTCTGTCTCTGTCTCTCTCTCTGCCTCTCCTTCTCTCTCTGTGTAACTCCGACTTTCAAATAAATAAATATAACTTTAAAAAAAAAACTTTTCCCCCATAAAAAACAAAGTACTACTGCCATCAAATACACACAATTTAGTAATTGGTAAACTTTGTTAGGAATGTTAACAAAATATATATGATTATTTTGGAAATAGGTGAGCCAATGGGAAAAGGTCATCCTTAGAAGTAGAAAACATTCTAAAAATGTAGTAGTCATTTTTGATGATTTTTTTGGTATGTGAAGTACTTTGTACAGGTTACATCAATGGCTTTGCATTAGCATTATCTTTAACATGTTATTCAGAATTAATTGTTTGGTGGTTAAACTCTCTGCCAGTAATTTGCATGCTACTGAAAATAATACAGACAACCCACAGAAAATGAATTGACTATTATGTTTCATGATTAAACCTGAGAGAGAGCTGTTGAGATGGAAAGCATGGGGTGGTTTGAGAGAAATCAAACAAAAAGGTTGTCCCCAGGGAGATGAATTCCAATCAGTTCATAGTACATTTGGCCATTCTGGTTTAAGCAGTTAGTTATTCAATAAGGGACTGGTTATGAAGAATCATCTGCCTAGGGCTGGCTTTGTAAGCAAGATGGACAAGGAGCTAACAGTGGTCATTACGGTTAACGAGCATAGGATAAAGTAATAGTGTTTAAATCAAACTTAAGTAACCCAAATTAAGATTTCCTATTTCAGTCAATTAACAAATTTGTTGTTCTTGGGAATCAGAAGACAACTAAATAGGTGCAGCCAGGAAGATGTGTATGGAAGCAGGGAATCTGGACACGGGGAAACAATATAGCATCATAGTTAACAAGAACCCAGGCTCTGGAGTCAAATGCAGAAACTCAGATCCTCAAGTTATTACTTACTGGATGTGATGTAAGACTGGGTAAGGTTTTTGAGTGTATGAGTGTGTGTGTATAAACATTTTATTCCAATTATATTTTCCTCTCTTTCTCAATTATTGAGGAATTTTTTTGGTAACAGCCCATATGACAGACTAGTTGACAGACTAGTTACCCAGAATGATTAAATATCAATATTGAGAAGCATCTGATATTTCAGACAGGAAGTTTTCGAAATATCTAACTTATATGATGTTTACCAGCTTTTGTATTTCTAAACACTAATTTCTTTTCATCTATTCTTCATTTTGTATTAATGGATTATAAATGTACATATTTATGGCATATAAAGTGATAGGATTTTTTAATAAAATGTTCCAAGGTGGGAACATTTGACATCCACCTTCCCAGAAGCATTGAAATGTGTATTATTCTAGTACTAGCCATACGTGCAACTGATCTAAAAAAAAAGACCAAACTCACTCCTCTTACATAACTGATGATCTGTGTCCTTTCATATCATGTCCCCATTCTCTTACTACCCAGCCCCTCATATCTTTAATTTTGCTATCAGCTTATGTGAGTTCAGATGTTTTAAATTCCACATATATGTGAGAATACTTGGTATTTGTCTTTGTGTGTGTGGCTTACTTCACCTAGATAACGGGGACTAGAGCCCGGAGTGCTGGCGCCGCAAGGCGTAGGATTAGCCTAGTGAGCCGTGGCGGTGGCTCCAAGTTCAGATACATTTGTAAAATGTGACCATTTCCATGGAACTCTCAGGGTCCTGTGAATGTAACCATGTCAGATCAGCCTATTTTTCCTTGTCATCTGAAGAAAAATGGGTACCGTTTAAAGATTATTTAGGACTGGCCGGCACCGCAGCTCAACAGGCTAATCCTCCACCTAGCGGCGCTGGAACACCAGGTTCTAGTCCTGGTCGGGGCACCAGATTCTTTCCTGGTTGCCCCTCTTCCAGGCCAGCTCTCTGCTGTGGCCCAGGAAGGCAGTGGAGGATGGCCCAAGTGCTTGGGCCCTGCACCCCATAGGAGACCAGGAGAAGCACCTGGCTCCTGCCTTCGGATCAGCGCGGTGCGCAGGCCGCAGCGCGCCAGCTGTGGCGGCCATTGGAGGGTGAACCAACGGCAAAAAGGAAGACCTTTCTCTCTCTCTCACTATCCACTCTGCCTGTCCAAAAAAAAAAAAAAAAAAAAAAAGATTATTTAGGACTAAGAAGCAAAAAGAAGTCATAAGAAGCCAAATCAAGACTCTAAGACAAACATGTAATGATGGCCCATTAGAACTCTAATAAATTTACCCTTGTCAGATGAGAAGAATGAGCAAAAGCATTTTCATAGTGAAGGAATTACTGGTCAAACTTTCCCAGATGTATTTCTGCTGAGGATTAGGCTAACTTTGTTAACATATTCTCCCAATAAGCAGATGTCACCATTTTTTTCTTTTTTGGTGCCAAAAATCAATTAAGAAGTGATTGTAGCAGCCCTCAAAACTACTACTGTGACCTTGTCTCTTGACCAGTCTGCTTTTGTTTTGACTGGATCACTTCCATTTCTTGGTAGCCATTGCTTTGATTGTGCTTTGTCTTCAGGATCACACTGGTAAAACCATGTTTTACTTCTGTTATAATCCTTCAAAGAATGCTTCAGGCTCCTATTCCAGTGGTTGAAAATTTCCATTGAAAGCTCTGCTCTTGTTTTCAGTTGACCTGGTTAAGATACTTTGGCATTTCTGCTCTTAATTGTTGGTTCTCTTCAATTATGCAAGAAGATTAATTTTTCCTTGTAAATTGATATAGCTATTAATAAGATCACCTCCTATAATTAGGCTTCAATGATTTCATCATTCTTCTACCTAAGCTTCACCATAAATTAGATGATTGTTCTTGCTTTTAGTAGAATTCATGTTGCTCTAATGGGGGCTCGTTCCAAACTGATGTCTTCTCATTGCTAATGCTTCAAATTACATGCTGTTCAGACATGTTAAAACAAATATGTGTGAGTTTATTTTGGTGCAAAAACATTTCTGAAATTCATACCTTTTTTCATAATACCCACTTTTCATGAACTTTCTGATGACCCAGTTTAATACAGCATATTGTCTTTAATGCCATTCATTCATTGATGAACACCAGGTTGATTCCTTATGTTGGTTATGGTGAATATTTCTGAATGCACAAAAATCTCAATGTACTAATTTTTAAATCTTTGGGAGTAAACACCTAGAAGTGGAAGTTAATAATAAGTACATGGTGGCCGGTGCCGCGGCTCACTTGGCTAATCCTCCGCCTGCGGCGCTGGCACCCTGGGTTCTAGTCTCAGTTGGGGCGCTGGGTTCTGTCCCAGTTGCTCCTTTTCCAGTCCAGCTCTCTGCTGTGGCCCCGGAAGGCAGTGGAGGTTGGCCCAAGTGCTTGGGCCCTGCACCCACATGGGAGACCAGGAGGAAGCACCTGGCTCCTAGTTTTCAATCAGTGCAGTGCACCGGCTGTAGCGGCCATTTGGGGGGTGAACCAATGGAAAAACGAAGACCTTTCTCTCTGTCTCTCTCTCTCTCTCACTGTCTAACTCTGCCTGTCCAAAAAAAAAAAAAAAAAATAATAAGTACATGCTAATTCTATTTTTAGCTTTTTTTTTTTCAAGAAACATCCATGTAGTTTTCCATAACAGTTACACAAATGTATATTCTCACCAACAGTATACAAGTGTTACTTTTCTCCATATCATTACCAATACTTGTTATCTTTCATCATTTTTATAACGATCATTCTGAGTGATGTGGTTTTTCATTGTGCTTTTAATATGCATCTCCCTAATGTTTAGTGATGTTGAACATTTTTCTGTGTACATGTTAGCTATTAATATATCTTATCTTGAAAATGTCTGCTCAACTTCTTAAGCAGATTACTTGTTTTCTTTCTGTAAAACTGTTTAAGTCTCATATATTTTTTTTAACTTTTATTTAATGAATATAAATTTCCAAAGTACGGCTTATGGACTACAATGGCTTCCCCCCCATAACGTCCCTCCCACCCGCAACCCTCCCCTTTCCCATTCCCTCTCCCCTTCCATTCACATGAGGATTCATTTTCAATTCTCTTCATATACAGAAGATCAGTTTAGCATACATTAAGTAAAGATTTCAATAGTTTGTCTCATATATTTTTGATACTAATATCTTATCAGAGGTATGGCTTGAAGACATTTCCACCAGTCTGTAGACTGACTATCTTTTCACCTTGTTAATTAAGTACTTTTTGTGCAAGAGCTTTTCAAACTTTATTTAAAATTTTTAGAATTTTATTTGAGAGGTGGGAAGTATGGGGTAGGGTGAGCTCTTATCCATTGGTTCACTCCCCAAATACCTGTAATGGCTAGGGACTAAAGCTGAGAGCCGGGAACTCAATAAAGGTCTCTCACATGGGTGGCAGAAACCCAACTACTTGCAGCATCCTTGCTGCTTCCTAGGTTCCATTTTAGCAGGAAACTAGAATTAGGAGCTGGATTCAAGTATCCAACCCAGGAACCTCAATGTGAGATGTGGGCATGTTAATCAGCAACTTAACTGCTAGGAAAAATGTTCACCTTAAAATCTTCATACCTTGTTGTAACTGTATTTACCTACTTTTATTTTTGTTGCCTGTACTTTCCACCATAAAATCTAAAAAACCCTGCCCAGAGCAATGTTGGGTAGATTTCCTGTGTTCTCTTCTAGTAGTTTCATAATTTCAAATTCTCAATTTAATTCTTAATCTATTTTATGTTGATTTTCTAATATGGTGTGAGGTAAGGATCCAATTTCATTCTTTTACATACGAATGGTCAGTTTGCCCAGCATTATTTCTGGGAGAGACTTTTTTTTTTCCCATTGCATGGTCTTGATTGCTTTGTCAAAAAGCAGTTAACCATAGGTTTATGGGTTAATTTCTGGGCTCTATATTCTGTTCCATTGGTCTGTGTATGTTCACATCAGCATCATACTCTTTCAATCATTATTACTTTGTAATATGATTTTGAAATGAGGTAACATGATTTCTTTTTACTCACAATTGCCTTGACTGTTTGAGGTTTTATTGTTAATCCCATAAGTACCTCATTTTGTTCAACATTGAAACCATTACCTGTCTCATGCTATGGCAAATATTAAATAAGATAATCTATGTTAAGCCAATATAATAATGCTTGCACATAGTAAGTACTCTATGTTTGTTTATATCAGTGTTACTTTGCTTCTCCAGACAGAATGACTGCTTTAGGTTGAAGATCATCTAAACCACAGTTTGGTGAAACATTAACTTTAGTGTATACACACACAAAGGCAAGCCAGGAAGAGGTGACAGTTACACCAGTACAGTTGTGAGACCTTAGTAAACACTGATAAAAGAAACACAGCAGCATGTTTCAGTTTTAACAAGTTTATTTGAGCATTTGGCAATTCATGAATTGGGATAGCATTCTGTTGGAATGAGCAGGATGGTTAATTTTAATAATCTGATTGAAGACGCAAGACAAAGAAGACAATTTTAATGGGTTAGAGTGGAAAGTTCCTAGTTATGGATTAGTTGGTGGTTTCTGATTGGTACAGTTTCTAGTTTCAGTTTATTGTGTACATCAGACTTTGATTTGTTCATGTAGGAATTTAACATGCCACAGTGACCAGAGTCTAGTGGCCTCCCCATCAGAATTTTGTTTTGAACAAGGACTTGTCAATAGAAACAGACTGAAAGGGACCAGTTAAAAAAGCACTATTGCCAAGGAATGTGTTAGGACTTTGTCAATGAGCCAGAATTACTTGAGTGGTAAGAGTTAGGAAGACAAAACTTATGAGTGTTGTTAAAACGTGCAACAATTCCAGTGACTCATGCTGCACTTATTGCACCGGGGAGTTTAGGGTGTGATGCTCATTCAGGCTCTCATACATACCAGGCTGTCCACTCACAAGAGATGGGGTCTTTATGGACATAACCTGGCTACTCCTTCTTGCTGAGTTGCACAAAGCATGCAAATGGGCTTCAATTTACCTCAGATGGCTTATTCCACACTTTCTCTAACCTCCATGCATCCTCAAACTCTTCAGCATGATCTTATGTTAAGTCTGCTGTCAATTTGAAGACACTAAATATTTTTCAAACAAGCTCTTTAGTCACATCTTCTTCATTCTCAGCTTAGATGTGAGTGCTCTAGAGAAGGACTTTAAGGTTCTGCTCATTAAATTTTAGCTTGCTGAACGTAGCCCATTAGTTCTGTCATTGCGATTACTTTCTATCATTCAACAAATCTGTCATCTACTCTGGTTTGTAGTCCTTGGTATATTTGATAAGCATGTATTCTATGGTATTATCTAAGCTGTTAATAAAAATATTGAAACTGGTAAGATCAAGGACAGAACCCTAATCCAAGATTTTTCAGGTAATTCAGGGAAAAACATTTAAACTTAAATATGAAAATGTGGCTTTGATATTTCATATTCACCAGAATTATTCAAATCCAACGAAGCTATAACTTTAGACCTATACTTCCTTTGAATCATTAACCTGTATTTTTAAATGACAGAAGTTTTATTAAATCTTTCTATTTTTCTCAAAGCTCCAGTTGAGATATTTTTAGTTAAAATGACAATAACAGGGCTTAATGATGAAATATGTTAAGAAGGGCCAGCTTATCTCAGCAGGTCAAGTCGCTACTTTCAACTCTGGCATCCCATACTGAAGCACTGGTTTGAGTCCCACCGCGCCACTTCTGATCCAGCTTCCTGCTAATGTACCTGGTAAGGCAACAGATGATAGCTCAAATACTTTGGCCCCTGATATCCCTGTGGGAGACCTAGATGGAGCTCCAGGCTCCTGGCTTTAGTCTGGCACAGCCTAGGCTGTTGTGGCTATTTGGGAAGTGATCCAGAAGATGGAATTTCTCTTTGTTTCTCCCTGTCTCTTTGTCATTCTGCATTTCCAATAAATTTTTTAAAAAGGCTTTTAAAAAAATTCTGGCAATGATACCTACTTTGGAACTCCTAGAGTTATGTGCTACATATTAGCATCATAGAGACCTATGACATTTGTTCATGAGATACCACTTAATAATCCATGAAATTGTAAGAGGAGAGCTTAAAGTCTTGCAAAATAAGGTCTGAAAGCACATCATGGTGTCAGAACACTTTCATTTATAGGAACCTAAGTCATATGGGAAATGAAAGGTTCAAGCTTCTGTGATAAGCCTTACTCTGGTTCCACTCCACTGAGCTTGATCAGAATCTCCAGCAATCCAGTGGTTTTTTCCTCATTCCTATCCGAGTACCACAAGAAGCATGATTCTGGAAAAGACAGTAGAGAAACTATAGTTGGATCTGGCCTAAACTGATGTTTAAGGAATGAAACAAAAGAACAATGTTCTTATTTCCTGCTTTTCCTCTCACTCTCAAATTCCTTCTCCTATTAGATAAGAAAAATGAACTATGTTTTGTTTGTTGGCTTGTGAGTGGAGTAGCCAGAGGAGTAGCCATCAGGGAGAGGCATAGTAGGGACAGAGAAAAGAGACTGGTCCTGTGTACCTAAGCCTAGAATGACAACTATGTCTTTCCTCGCCTCTCCCTGTTTGTGCTGGGACTAGGGGATCATGAGAATGTCAAGCCATGATTTCAGTTCCCTGATTACCCAGGGGTTATGTCATCTGCCCCTGCCTCCTGCCCGAGAGCTGACCCTGCCTTAGCAAGACCACCCTCGTTCCAGCCCCAAATCAAATCATCCTCTTTGCTCATCCATGACTTCTCCCACACACTAAATCAGCCAAATGTGTTTAATTACCAGAGATGATTTTGTAATCCAAATGGCTACCACCCTACAGGGACTCCCGCTGAGATCACAATGTTCACTCCTCTCAGAAGTGTGTCCTGATTTTAACCCATGTTGTGTCAGAAGGGAGACGTTCAAGGTTTTCCCATTAGCTCACATTTTATATCTTACGTTGCTGATGGGATGCTTTTGGCAATCGCAGAAATCATGTTTCCAGACTCTGCTAAACAATAACTTTTTTAAAAAGACTCCCTATCACTTCACCTTTTTTGCCTCTCTGTTTTCCTTCTGTTTTTTTTTTTTTTTTTTTTTTTTTTTTTTTTTTGCAGATGTTGGTGTTGGGTAAATATCCCTTTCATGGAGGTGCTTATCCGTCAGGTCCCATCAAGAGTGCAAAACCCTGACAAGGTAATGAATTCAGGATTGTGTCTGGCAGTAAGTATGCTCCAGTCCCATGCAGCACATCTGGCAGCAGGTTAACATAAAACACAACAATGGAGTCAGAATGCAACACTCAGAAACCTGAGGGTAAAAAGGAATTAAACAAATGTCCTCACTGTAAATGTCTGAGAACCCAGACCAAGTGTTGACAGAAGAGGAAAGAGGAACAGAAAGCAGCAACTTCAAAACAGTCAAAATAAGGCATATAATTTAAAAAATATTTTAAATATAGCAATAAGAGGTTTTCAGATTGAAATTCGTCCAAAAAAAAAAAAAAGTGTTTTGAGACTCTTGCCTTGCAAGTGTTCTGATGAAGGCAGAGGTAAGGAAGTGCCCACAGCAAAGCATGGTCCTGGTACGTCCAAGGTGGCCTCACACTGCTGCACCTCTAGAGTGTCTCTGTCTCTGCATGCCAAGGCCTGATCATGAAAGAAATGCAGGGTTGCTAGTTGTATCATTTCAATTAGGTTTGGAAAATATCCTAATGAATTTTAAAATGAAAAGTCAAATTGAGAACAATATCCTTAGTCATACTGTCTGCTCATTTAACATGGGTTAAAAACATGGGGGGAGGTAGGAGAAATAATATCTTGTTTGTGCAGAAGAATTTGGTACACACAAAAGCAAAGGATAACCTTATGGAGAAGAAACTAAAGATTGCTTTGTTGGGCCAGCGTTACGGCACAGTGGGTTCAGCTGCCCCTTGAGGTGCTGGGTGCTTTTTAGGAAAAACACAGATTCTTTCTACCCATTTGAACATCTTCAGAGAATAGCATCTTGTTCACTTCATAAGAAGAAAAGGAATTGCTTTCTCTGTTGACTGTGCAGGCCTCAGATCCAGCAATCACACACAAAGATGCAACTGGTCAAACTTGAGAACCATTTTATTCTCCGTACTGTTATGTAATAGTAGAAGGCATGTTAGCTGAAGTTATTAACAGTAGCTTTTTATTTGCCAACAGCAAAGCAACTACATTAAAAAATGGCGAGAGGTCCTTCAGTGGTGCAGCGGACCTGGAGGAGTCCATGTGTTCCTTGGATGCCTTCTCAGCTGCTAGTTGTACCTCCTCCTCACCCAATGTGAAAGACAGAGCCTGGTTAGTAAATAAACATTTGCTTAATGACCAAATAACAGGGTGGAAAGCAGACATTAAAAAAAAGCACACACCTTCCTTGAAGACATGAGTTAAGGAAATCAAAGGCAAAATCTCCAGAGGAAGAAAATTTGGCTATCTGGTTAAGTGCTCCAGAGGTCTTATGACATTGTCTACTGAAAGGACAATCCCCAGGAGCCACCATGCACTCATGCTAATGAGTCACCAGTACAAAGGCCAAGACTCTGAAGACCACAGTGGACAGGGTTCGTGGTGAACACAGGTTACAAAGGGACGCCCACATCTGAGCACAGGCACTGAATTGAGAAGGCAGAGAAGGTGGACCTGCTAGCAGTCTTTGAATAAAGGAGCAAGGGCTCGGCATGGAGAAACTGACCTCAAGGGCAGAAGGCGACTCATTTGGAAACACTCTTCCAAGCACAATAATACAGCTGGTGAGACTGAAGGAGGCTTTGGAGAACAGCAAAACTTTTGCTGCTGTCTTCTTCCAAAGCCTTGTAAACTCTGACCCTAGTGTTGGACCAGTGCATGGGCAGGGGTCCTTTAACAGGCAGGACTGTATGAGTTTGAGTTTCAGATAATGCTCTTGAGGAACAACTGTAATAAAATCCCTCTACCAAAGGGATGATAGTATAACACTGGAAGAAATAATGGTAGAATGATTGTTAATGCACAAGAAGCAGCAAGGGCTTGAAGCCACAACTGCCCACACCAAGAGGCCATTATTCCACTCCAGTCCTCCTGTGGGTTCCCACCGTTCTCCAAATAAAGTTGGAACTCTTTGCCATGATAAACAAAATCCTAAGCAGTGACCCTTTCCTTCCTCACCAATGCTGTCTTCCTGTTCCCATTACTACTCTTTGTGCTCCAGCCACCAGGATCATCTTGCTTTTTCCCAGGCACAGCAAACTTAGTCCAGCCTGTGGCCTTTGCACTGGCTCTTGTTGCTCCTCACTGGATCTTCCCTGCCTTCCCCTTTCCTTTCATGTGGGTTTCTGCTTAAATATAACTTCCTTAAAGAGATGTTTCCTGTTCCTCATCATGCTAAATAATTTCCTACTCCTAGCCCCACCCTTGGAATCCTCTATTGTGTCATTTTCATTCAGCATATTCATCTCTACCTCATTGTGTGTCTGCTTACTTACTGTTTGCTACCTAAAGCAATACCCATGAGGAGTTTTGTGGTTTTTTTTTTTAATGCTAAATACCCAGCCCCAGAACTATTATGCATTGGTTATAGTGATTTCTCAGTAAATATTTGTTGAATCCATGATTGAATACAATCCAGAAAGAGACAATGGGCAGATTAAGCTCTAAACCACAGAGCTAATGTCAGCTGCCAAAGAGAATGATATGAAACACGAGTGGGAGCGAAAGGGGACAGCATGAGTGGAGGGAGGTCTGGGTATCCCCACAGCCTGGGCCAGAAACATAAGAGCTGCCCAGGGGAAAAGAAATGAAAGCTGTGGGAGTGGAAATCCTTGTGACTCATTTCAAGAATGAAAAAGAGAACCCACCATCTGGTGATCATGAGAACAACTTTAGGAAAAGCAACCCTGCTTAGGGAGTTCCGGGCCCTGGGAGGGAGAATTCAGTTGTGTTCAGCCTCCTCTCTTCTGTCTCTTCTGAAGATAGAGGCTGGATCAGGATTAAGCTTACTGGTTAACAATAAATAGCTTTACTATGTGCTGAGATGCCCATTGGCAGGGACACATGATCCTCACAACCAAATCTCCAAATCATAACACTTGTTTTTACTACTACTACTACTACTACTACTACTGTACTGGTGAATGGCAGGGTTCTTGTCTTCGCACAAGAAAGAATTCAGGCATGAGACAGAGTAGTGGAAAGTAAAGTAACAAAGTTTATTAGGGAAAGGACATCCATAAGAACGGATGGGCACCTCTCCAGACAGAACCTGAACGTGCTCAGTCGCTGGGACTCAGGGGAGGAGCGAGGTTACATGGCTGAGTGGAGAGATTACACCTGGGCAGGCACACGGGTGACTCAGCACAGAGGCAGAGGGCTGAGCGCGCAGTCCGGTTGAGGCCGGGGGTTTTTAAGGAGATATGTCTTTGTCTTCATACATCTCCTCCTGAAACAAAGGATTTTATGGATGTAAATATTAAGAAGCTCCTATCTGAGTTTTCCCCTGAAGGTATCAGACAGGAGGAAGCTTAGCTGGCGCCATCCTGAGTTTAGAGGAAGGGTGAGCAAGACACCCTGGAGAATTGGGATCTGGAGCAGGGTATTTGAAATGTAGATACTGGGCTGCATCTGCGAGATTGTGGAAGATTGTCAGGCAGAAGGGACAGGGACCCTCACCTGTCAGGTTACTGGGTAGAAGGGGACAGGGCAGGATGCAAATACTGAGCTGCCCCTGAAATGTTATCAGGATGACTTTGAGATGCAGATGCATATGCTGGACATAGATGTCTTTTCTTTAGGCCTTTGTCACACACACATAAGCTCATATCTGACTTCCTATCTAACACTACTACTACTACCACCACCACCACCACCACCACCACCACCACCACCACCACTGCTTCTAGTATACTTCTGCCACACAGCTCAGCACCATGATTTGAAGGTGCTTGCACTAATGTGATTCTATATCAAGCTGAATGATGGAAAATGCTCTAATAAGGCTCTGAAATCCACAGGTAAAACATCAAACATGATAACTTGATCACTGTAAAATTAATTTTTCTAAGGACTAACAAACCCTTCCAAGTCATATGGAGATATCTGAAAGTCTTACCAGCTTGTGGAGTCACCTTTGGACATCCTCTTCAGTACAGCAGAGGAAGGATGGATCTCCTAGATGCTGTTTATCAAATGATCTTCTTCGGTAAACCTGGGGATCTGGCCCAAACAAGTCTGAAAGTAAAGTCATCTGACACCAGAATTTGAGAAATAAACAACCATGCTCAAATCTCTTTTCTCTATGACACAAAGTGATAATAAAACTAATATAAAAGGGAACTGGGAATGTATATTTCTAACATATATTTTCCAGTAAATGAGAGAATGTTTGCTGAAAAAAAGATTGAATACATAGAGATAGTATCTTATGATCAAATTCTGGTTTTAGAAATAAGCTTTCAACTTTGGAACGTTTACAGGTAAGTTTGTTTATCTAAAGTGGATCATGCCCAGTGAATTTCCCAAAGTTACAACAACACTAACTCATTTAGTACCAGGCATGACTAACTCATATCAGTTTAATAAGTCTTGGCAGTGTTTAAGTGGAAGAGATGGAAGGAGATAGTATCACAGTTTATAAACAGAAAAGGGAACGATAATGTGCATGTATTCATTCACACTTGAGAATGCCAAGTTAAGTTATAGTATTGATCTCCATGATACTTAACTAACAGACCCAAGTCTTGGGTTTTATTCATCAGCACAACTGAGGTAAAGCTTCTGCAAGTACAGGTGTGTGTGGCAGAAGTGTACACATGCCCACATTGTCAGATTCCTGCTCTGCCCATGCAGGTGAGGTGTGCAAGATGGGAAATATTTTGGATCTTCTCGACCTTTGGAGGATACAGGCCCGGGAAAAGACCTCCACCACCAGAACATAAGAGCCCCAGACATGAACTCAAAATAAACATTAGTGTTTTATCCAGAACTGTGGTTTCTACTTTCAGAGGAATACAAATGCCTGGGTTTGTCTCAACTCTTCTGACACCTGCAGCTAGAGCTGCTGATTCCTCATTATAATGGCAGATGTGCTGAAATAGTCTTCTGTAAAATACATGATTTGCAGAAATGAAGAATTCTAAAATTGTGACAGGGAGAATCCAAGATGAGCTTAGAGTGTCTTGTAGCAAATATAAGCAAGGAATTGCTTAACACACACACACACATAAAAAGGAAAGTTTGGTATTGGCCAGTCTATATTCTTTTTTTTTTTTTTTTAATTTGACAGGTAGAGTTACAGACAATGAGAGAGACAGAGAGAAAGGTCTTCCTTCCGTTGGTTCAACCCCCAGATGGCTGCCACGGCCGGTGCGCTGCACCGATCTGAAGCCAGGAGCCAGGTGCTTCTTCCTGGTCTCCCATGTGGGTGCAGGGCCCAAGCACTTAGGCCATCCTCCACTGCCCTCCCGGGCCACAGCAGAGAGCTGGACTGGAAGAGGAGCAATTGGGACTAGAACCGGTGTCCATATGGGATGCTGGTGCCACAGAAAGGGGATTTACCTAGTGTGCCACGGCGCCGGCCCCCAGTCCATATTCTTAATAAGTATCTAGGGTAATCCTGAAGTCATTGACTCTGAACCATATTTTGAAAGTGCTGCCCTACAACCACCACACTAAATTGTTGCCTTTGAATAGGCAGATAAGGGGCATGAGTTATTTTTAAACTAAGACTGGCTACATTATGAGCAGCTTCTAAGGTAACTGAGGTGACATGAGGCATTTGTGATGTTGCTTAGGTTACCAGACTACTGAGTTTTCTTCTAGATAAAGAATATGCTACTGGGATTGGTGCTGTGGCATAGCAGGTAAAGCCGTCGCCTGCAGTGCTGGCATGCCATATGGGTAGCAATTCAAGAACCGACTGCGCCACTTCCGATCCAGCTCTCTGCTGTGGCCTGTGAAAGCAGTCGAAAATGGCCCAAATCCTTGGGCCCCTGCACCCACGTGGGAGACCCAGAAGAAGCTCCTGGCTCCTGGCTTTGAGGCGGCACAGCTCTGGCCTTTGCGGACCTCTGGGGAGTGAACCAGCAGATGGAAGACCTCTCTCTCTTTCTGCCTCTCTGTAACTCTGCCTTTCAAATAAATAAATCTTTTTTTTTTTTTTTAAAAAAAAGAATATCCCACCAAGATGATCATGTAGGCCACAGGGCAAGGCTTTTGTTCCAGTGGCTTCTATAGGATCGTGGCCCAAATCACTCCAACAGCTATAAATGCACCCTGTAAGGCAAAGGCAGGAAGTGAACATGCCCAGGCTTTGTTTCCTTCCTTTGTTGAAATTCCTTTTGTGCTTGTTCTGGTATTCTCCTTTTTCATGACCTATTACTTTATTTTAGAGAAGCATGTCTATTAGAAATCTTTTGATAAAAAAATGAATGAGAATTGACAAACTTCTTAGTTTGAAAATCATTTTTCTTAGTCACCCATTTAATAGTTGAAGCATTAAATATTTTATGTTGAAATTATTTAAAACACTCCATACTGTATTTAAAACTTATTTCTGTATATTTGAGGGGCAGACAGAGAGAGAGCTACCATCTGTTGGTACACTCCCTAAATGCTTACAATAGGTTGTGCTAGGCTGGGGCCATGCTGGGGCCACTGAGAGCCAGGAATTTAATCCAGCTCTCCCATGTAGGTGGGTGGCTTTTACCCAATTACCATCTGCCTTCTAGGCAAGCTGGAGTGTAGATTAGAGCAAGAAGTCAAACTAGGCACTCTGATTTGGGATATAGGCATCTTAATTATCTTAACAGGGCAAATGCTCACTCCCATTCACAATTTTTAATGGATTTCTTCACTATCTTCCATGTATCCATTTTGTTAGACTATAAACCATGCTTAGTTTCTCTTTTTCAAAGACGTAATTCCTGCCCCCCCCCCCACTGTATTTAGGATCTTCTCTTTATCCAAGGTATCCTATGTTTTGTGTTGTTATTATACCTGGGTGTTGGTCTTTTTTGCTCATCTAGCTGGAATCTCATTTTCTTTTGTTCCAAGAAATTTTCTTCCATTATTTCTTTAAAGATTTCCTTTGTATGGGGCTGGCGCCGTGGCTCACTTGGTTAATCCTCCGCCTGTGGCACCGGCATCCCATATGGGCACCGGGTTCTAGTCCCTGTTGCTCCTCTTCCTGTCCAGCTCTCTGCTGTGGCCCGGGAAGGCAGTGAAGGATGGCCCAGGTGCTTGGGCCCTGCACCCACATGGGAGACCAGGAAGAAGCACCTGGCTCCTGGCTTCGGATCCATGCAGCGCCAGCCGTGGCGGCTATTTGGGGGGTGAACCAACTGAAGGAAGACCTTTCACTCTGTCTCTCTCTCTGTCTATAACTCTACCTGTCAAATAAATAATAAAAAATTAAAAAATTAAAGATTTCCTCTGTTTTCTCTGACCTTTTAGGATTAATAGTCATTAGATGTTAGGCCACTTGAATTAATAATGAGGGTTCTTAACATCATATCTCATGTGGCTTATCGGGTTATCTGCTAATAAGGAGTTCACGTATGTTCAGGTTTTAAAATCTTGTTAGATTTTCAGACTTTTTAGAAATTCATGACCTGGGAAATAGTCCAGCAACTCCTACCCATAGTTCAGCTTTTCTTAATGTGCATCTACATTGAATTTTTTAAAAAGATTTATTTATTTATTTGAAAGAGTTATACAGAAAGAGAAGGAGAGGCAGAGAGAGAGGTCTTCCATCCGCTGGTTCACTCCCCAATTGGCCGCAACGGCTGGAGCTGCGCTGATCAGGAGCCAGGTGCTTCTTTTGGGTCTCCCACGTGGGTGCAGGGGCCCAAGGACTTGGGCCATGCTCTACTGCTTCCCCTGGCCATAGCAGAGAGCTGGATCAGAAATGGAGCAGCCGGGACTCAAAACCGGCACCCATATGGGATGCTGGCACTGCAGGCAGTGGCTTTACCCGCTATGCCACAGCACTGGCTCCGAATATTTTTTTTTTTTTTAATTTAAGCTGAAAAACTGATGTTGAGGAGAAAAAGAGAATGCTTGCTTTTGTGATCTCAGTGGAGGGCACTTCCAGAGCAATTTTATTGTCATGGCTTGTCTGGGTGTAATCTCTGTCTCAAATCAGTTTTTTTTTTTTTTTTTTTTTTTTTGACAGGCAGAGTGGACAGTGAGAGAGAGAGACAAAGGTCTTCCTTTGCCGTTGGCTCATCGTCCAATCCGCGGCCAGCGCGCTGTGGCCGGCGCACCGCGCTGATCCGAAGGCAGGAGCCAGGTGCTTCTCCTGGTCTCCTATTGGGTGCAGGGCCCAAGCACTTGGGCCATCCTCCACTGCCTTCCCGGGCCACAGCAGAGAGCTGGCCTGGAAGAGGGGCAACCGAGAAAGAATCCGGTGCCCCAACCGGGACCAGAACCCAGTGTGCCGGCGCCGCGAGGCAGAGGATTAGCCTATTGAGCCGCGGCACCGGCCTGAAATCAGTTTTCTGATAACTAGGTGGTGACTGATTCTGTGTCAAAGCCATGCCTAGAATGATCCTAGTATGTTGCTTAATCCTTTATGTCTATGATTTGGTAACTCTTATCAGGTGCAAGTCATGGTTTGTCAAATAATATCTTCTTGGACTAGGAAGCTGGTTAGAAATTAGACCACAGTGCAATCATCTAAGCAGCAGTTTTAAAGGTGATGGTTCCAAAGCAGAAAAACAGATCTTTACATATTAGACAACTCAGGAGTCAGGGATTTGAAACACATGTGAATAGTGGAATTGGCTTCCCAGCATAATGTTTTATTTCAATTTCTTGATAATTTTTACCTGTAGTATAGACTTCACATTCTTCATCTATTATGTTTAGCCTCGCTTGAATTTGCATTCAAACCTCATTATTTTAGTCTTCTTGGGAAATTGTGGGATATTAAACCATATTAAATGGAATTGGCTTTATTAGCTTACCGAAGGGTTCTTCAAAATGTTCATGGAAAAATTCATTTTATGAAAAAATTTGTTGGGATTTCAATATTTTCTTTTACCTTTTAGTTCCATTTGCAACATAATTTGGAAGTACCCTTGTACATCAAAAGATGCAATTACTAATCTTTTTAAACCTGTCATTCTCAATCACTGCCACACCTAAACCCATTTTTCTTTTTTTTTTTTACATGTTTATTGAAATGCAGAGTTACAAAGAGGCTGTGTGTGTTTGTGTGTGTGTGAGAGAGAGAGAGAGAGGCAGAGAGATCTTCCATCTACTGATTCACTCCACAAATGGCTGCACAGCTGGGCTGCGACTGGGCTAAGATGCAGCCAGGAACCTGGAATTCCATCCAGGTCTCCCACAAGGATGGCAGGGACCCAAGGACTTAGGTCACCTTCAACTGGTTTCCAGGAGCAACATCAGCAGGGAGCTGGATCGGAAGTAGAGCAGCTGGGACAAGAACTGGCAGCCATTTGGGATGCCAGAGACATGGACAGTGGCTGAATCTGCTATGGCAGAAGGTTCACCCCAACCATGTTTTTTCTTGTCTCTTTGGTTCCTTTCTTCCTAAGCATTCACTGCTTTAGTTCTTCTTCAGGCTTAAGTAGCAACAACACTCTCTAAAAGGCCGGAAACATTCATTTTCTGCCACAAAGATAATCAGTAATATCTGCTTTATCATTTATGTTTTCAAGTCATTTCATTATTTTTGTGTTCTTGCAATACAGCTTACTGGGACTAGCATAGGCTTGTCAGTCAAACAGGCTTGGATTCAGTTCATGAATCTGCCACTTGTGGTGGCTTTGAGACCTTGAGTGAGCTAATTAGTGTTTCTGAGCTGAACCCTGTGGTATGAGTGCATATGCTAATATCACACAATTGTTAGGACTATTGTATAATGAAAAGAATCTCATCTTACTAGTGTTACTAGTATAAGTTTGATAAAAATCTATTAATTAGGTTAAGTATTCAGACTTCGGTGTGCACCAAAATTGCTTTTAAAAACATAAATGACCGGCTATCAAGAAAAAAAAAATAACAAGGCATGATAACAAACTCCCTCGCAGTTTTAAGATTTTAATGGAACCATTAATAAAGAAACTGGTTAAGTGTCAAAACTCGTTCGTGGGAGAATCCCCCCAAAGTTCACATACACATCAAGGCTACTGAAATACTGTGCAAACAGAGACCAGGTACAACGGAAGCACTTAATCCTCAGCACTACCGTTCAGATTCCACGCCGGCAAATGGACGCTCAGGAAGAGCACCTTTCAAACGGCATTCGGATTCTCTTCAGCCCAGAAGCATCAACATAAAAATTAAAAATCACCTCAGAGAAACGCCGCCAGGTACAACAAACAATGCAGACACCTGTGGCTCCACACACACCCAGCAACAAGCACTCCGCAAAGTCAGGACCACGCTTCCTCCCACACGCCTGCGAATCCAAAGGCAGCTTCGCGACTCCCTCTCACCTCAGGAAGCCTCGAACCCGCCAGCGAGCCACGCGCCTCTGTTCCGTTCGCTCGCGCACAGGTTCTCGCGGGACCAGCTGAGGCGCCGGGAGGGGCGCGCATGCGTACTCGGCCCCCGAGACCCTGACGCGCACCTCGTGGAGGCCCGCGTCGAGGAGCACCGAGGTGCGTGCGCTGTACCCGCCAGCCGCCGGGACTCTCCGGGTTCTGGACTTCGGGGTGACAGTCGGGGCTTGCCCCTGCGGCCGGGGAGCCCTCGCGCGGGTCACGCGGGTCAGGCGGCTGGCGGTCGCTTCGTGCGGACTGCAGGTGGCGGCGCCGTCGCGGGTTTCTTGGACTTGGTTTTCCCACGTGGGGCCTGAGCCGTTAGGAGGTTCGCGGCGCGTCCTGCGTGGGAGGCCGAAGCTCGGGGCTGCGGTGAGGGGAGTGGCGACGCGGGAAGCTGCAGGTGACTTGGGCCGCGTTGCCCTCTGGCAGCACAGCGTGTACTGTTGAAGGCATCGATGATGGATTGCCTCAGCGGCTCTACCCCGGAGTTAAGTCCCGAGCCTTGGAAGCAGGCCCGGTTACATTCAGTCGCCCCTCGTTTGCGTGGAGTGTTGGTCCCGAACCCCTCTGCGATACCAGAGCCCGAGGGTGCTCATCACCTGCCTGTAAAATGGCGCGCTGCGTGCATGAAAGCTATGCACGTCCTCCCGCGCCCTTTAAATCATTCCTGGGTCACTTACAACACTTAGTGCATTGTAGAAGTCGTTGTCTTGTCTAGGCCGAAACGACACGAAAAACAGTCTGTGTTCAGTACAAATGCAGTGTTTGTTTCTGAATACTTTTTTGTCTAGAGTGGTTGATGTTCCTAATAGAGAACCCAGGACCTACTGCGAGTGTGTTTTGACAGTGAAATATGTCTCTTGGCATTTGTACAGGATATGGTTCGTCGTGTTTACACAGTGGGCATATAACACTTTAAAGGAAATGTGGCATTCAATATTTTGTGTTAATGTTTATAGTCGTTGTAATTTCCTAACGGATCAAAAAAAGTGTAATCTCTGTGGATAAATTTTAGGGAGTGATCAGTTTTATTGGCTTGCAATATTTACATTTTTTGTTATTATTTTTTGCCCTAATATACTGGCTAGTACACTAATTGAACTGAAGTGTAGAAAATGGAGATGGATGGGGGTGGTGATTCACAATGTGAACGTACTTCATGTTACTGAGGTATACAATTAAAAATGGTTAAGACAGTGAAAAAAAAATAAAAATGGTTGAAACCTAGAAATTTTAGGCCTAGACTTCAGTGTATTTTAAAGTTCCCTAGGTGGTTCTAGATCTTCATTTTATTAAATTTTTATTTATTTATTTGAGAGACAGAGAGGAGAGACAGGGATCTCTCATCTGCTCAAATGGCTGCAAAAATTGGGACTCGGCCAGGTGAAGCCAGGAACCTGGAACTCATTCCAGGTCTCTCACATGGGTAGCTGGAGCCATCCACTGCTTCCTCCCAGAGTGTACATTGCAGGAAGCTGGGATTGGGAGCAGAGCCAGGACTTGAACCCAGGCATTCCAGTGTAGGAGGTGAACATCTTCAGCAGTCTTTAACTGCTGGGTCAAACACCCATCTCAACCCAGGTAGTTCAGATATGTAGCCAGCATTGAATACTGCTGGGTGAGATCTCAGTGCATGCTAATGATCATGATTCTAGGGTGAGAATAACAACTTCTTTCCACAAAACACGAAGTGGTAACAGTTCTTTGATCACAAGGAGGACAATGCGAAGTAATGGGCTACAGAAGTAATGCATTATTCTCACCTCTGCTGATGGTTCTTGGTGCTCGAAAAAACCAAGTCCCATGTGGTGTTCCTTCTTTACTTTGCACCAACAAAGGCCTCTGGCTAGATTTTACAGTTCCGGTGGAGACTGTAGAATCCAGTGTTCTTAATGCTAGCAAGATGTAAAAACTAGATATTTTTCAGGAGTTATTTCTTGGAAATAGACACTACTGTAGTTATATATGACATTTTATGTGAATTAAGGGAGAAAACACCTTAAAGATAAGCAAAATTGTTACATGTAAATTTACAGATACAGCACACATAAATTTCTAAAATTTTATTTATAAAACTTAAAAAGGGAAATAAACTTGAATACATGTATTAAAGAAATTTTGAAGTTGTCTTGAGCCAAGCACGAGTCAAAAGATTTCTATATTCTTATTTGTATGAGTCTGCACATTGATGGTTTTTGCTTTCAATCTGAGAAAAAAAAATAACCTCATAAATCTCATCACGGTTTGTCACCAGTATTAGAGGATCCATAGTTAAATTATTCCATATTTAAAAGGTGGCTCTGGAAAGTAAGTCGGAGCAAACATTTGAACACGCTAACAAAACCAGAACAGGAATAAGGCCACCAGGGAGGACTAAAGGTTCGATTTCTTTTGTAGCTTGTCCAGAGGTCTGAACGCAAGAAGTACTGTACAGTCCTCTGTCAAAGGTAAATACATTATTATTTTTATTATTACCAATAGTATTCAATTTATTCATTGCCCTGGGAGAGATTCTATAAACAACTAAAAATAACCACTTAAAAGAATTGCTAGGCCGGCGCCGCGGCTCACTAGGCTAATCCTCCGCCTAGCGGCGCCGGCACACCGGGTTCTAGTCCCGGTCGGGGCGCCGGATTCTGTCCCGGTTGCCCCTCTTCCAGGCCAGCCCTCTGCTGTGGCCAGGGAGTGCAGTGGAGGATGGCCCAGGTGCTTGGGCCCTGCACCCCATGGGAGACCAGGAAAAGCACCTGGCTCCTGGCTCCTGCCATCGGATCAGCGCGGTGCGCCGGCCGCAGCGCGCCGGCCGCGGCGGCCATTGGAGGGTGAACCAACGGCAAAGGAAGACCTTTCTCTCTGTCTCTCTCTCTCACTGTCCACTCTGCCTGTCAAAATAAAAAAAAAAAAAAAAAAAAAAAAAAAGAATTGCTGCGATGTTTGGAAATGTAACATAGAAAATTTGCAATGGAATATTTGGGCCAGGACACACAGAAAAGCTTATATCAAAGGCATATGGTATATGCTCCTAGGTTTTCCCCTAAAGTGTGATCGATATGTAGCATTGAGTATTTTGTTCTTGGGGTGGGCATTTTAACTTAACGATACCTGCATCTCCAGTCAAAGTGCAGGGACTCATGTTCTGGCTCTACTCCCAATTCCATCTTCCTGGTTCATGTATATCCTAGGAGGCTCAAGTACTTGGGTCACTGCCACCCACATGGGAGACCTGGATTGGTTTCCAGGTTCTTGGCTTTGGCCTAGTCCTGTCTGGCTGTCTCGTGCATTCGGAGGTGAGCCAGCTCTCTATCTTCCTGTGTCTCTTTCCCTGCCTTTCAAGTAAAGTGAAAATGAAAAAAAATAATAATAATAAAATGAAATAAAATGTGTATCCTAAAAAGTAAATGATAAATATGCTTTTGCATGGATTAAAATAACAGACACAGGAGAGTGAAAAGAAACACATAGATTAACCCAGAATGAAAGGTTATGAGCAGGGCTGTGTCACTACAGGTGCGAGCAGGCGGTGTATTTCCCTTTGCTCTCACATCACGGTGATCCTCTGTGTTTCTACCCCAAGTGCCTGCTCCTCAAAGCTCCTCTCCCCTGTCCACTGCACACTATTTATTGGCAGAGGAGGAGTGGTTCAGTACCACCTCTGAGTACCCCCTCAGAGAACAGCACCTCCTGTGGGTTTCCCTGGTCATTTCACACATCCCTGTCATTCTGCATCTCCCTGCGGAGGCAAAGCCCCCGTCCCTGAGGTCTGGGAACCCCTGTGGTATCTCAGGTATGTTCACAGCGGAGTCCTCTGAATCACCACTTGATGGTCTGCTTTCTCCTCCAACCCCAGGTGTGTATTTCAGACACTGTCCTTGGGCACTGCTGTGGAGTGCCCCTCTGCCTGATTCTCTCTCTCTCTACTGCACTCTGTTGACATCTCTGTCCATGGGGCTTTTTCCAATGCCTAATCCTTAACAGGTGCTCAATTAGTATTGATCGTTTGGGATGGATAGTTCAGTCCTCTACTGAGCTCCTCATCTGTATCCTGGCAGGCTGGTTCCCAGGTCATCAGACACACACATGTCTGACTCAGCTCAGTGAGGACAATTTGGGCCCTCACCGAGCCTCTGTTCCATCAGGAGGAAAGACAGATTCTGAAGAGGTTGTTACTACTAAAACTGCTCTTTATAGAGAGCCCCAACAAGCTTCTCTGGCTCTCAGGTGATGTGGTCAGATGGGACTTAGCAGGACTGCCAACTCCTCTGCTGAGGCCTGCCCTGGAGGACCCTAGCGCCTTCTTGCTAAAACTGCACCTAATGGAACACCAAGAAGGTGATATTTTTCCCAGTAAAAATCAGCTGGTTTCACCTTTGTCCAGAAATCTCTAGTCTTAGGGATATGAATTCAGATGTCAGTGCATTCTTACTGTTTGAGTTCATTTTTTTTATTTTAGGAAAGAGATTATATAATGAGAACCAAACTGTGTACCATGAAATTAACTATAGCATTTGATTTGACCGTTACAGTCCATTTGCAAAATTAAACTTTTTTAAATGAGGGAATTGAGGCTGAGCTAGGTAGGTAGTCAGGTAGCTAAAAAGGAACACAGTTAATGAGTGGTCTAGGCTGGATTAAAATTCACATGTGGCCACCTCCATATCATGTCAGTCTTGTGACAAGTGTAGATATGGGCCCAAAAGCCTTCTTGTCAGTGCCTACACTCATCCTAAATCACTGAAGAATCACTGACCCTAGGCTTACGTGGTTTACATGCGGGCAGTAGGTGGTGTCATTTAGATCTGTTCCTGTATAAGCAAAATCAGAGGCAGCTTGGGTTAAGTTGTTGCTTGGGATGCCCACATCTCGTATTCGAGTGCCTGGTTCGAGTCCTAGGTGCTGCATACTTCCAATCCAGTGTTCTGCTAATGTTCCTGGGAGGTAAAAAATGATGGCCCAAGTTCCTGAGACAACTGCCACCTACATGGGAGATGTAGATGGAATTCACAGCTGCTGGCTTCAGCCTGGCCTAGTCTGTGATGTTGTGCCCATCTGAGAGGTGAACCAGTAGATGGACTCTCTCCCCCTCTGTCTCTCCCTCTCTCCCTGTCACTGCCTTTCAAATAAAGAAAGAAACTTTTTAAAAAATGTTCAGTTACACATGGGTGTAAGATATGCCACCCAATTGCTCAGCAGGGTCCCAGCTGTGGGCTGCAGTCCATGGTGTTGTTAACTGTCCCTACTAGACTGTCAGCAACAAGCTCAAAAATAGTCTGGGCCCTGTGAATGGTGCTGACAGGAGAATGTTCTGCCATTGCCAGAGGGAGGCCATGCCAACCCAAGCCACCGTTCTTGCAACTCAGTGATGAGACGCGCCTGGGAATCTGTCCCCACCCAGAGCTGCCTCTGCTGACAACCTATTTCTGTTGAGAGGCTGCAGAGAAGCCACCCACTGTCCCCACTCCTGGGAGACCATCCAAGCCCACCGTTGGGCGCCCCAGACACCATGTAGCCTGGGGAGACCTGGCTCCCGTCACCATTCCCAGGGTGAGTCACATTTGTGAGGATAGAGTTTGTTGATCTTTCAGGAAACTCTTCATGAGAATGAATAACAAATTCCCCAATGAAAAACTGGTTGGATTAGAGACACTGAAACTTGAGGCTTGAGGAGCCTTCAGCAGAGACTTTGAGCTCTGACTGGTTCCGCGGCTGTATCACCAGGACAGGCCAAGTTCTGTGTTATCGTTTGCCGTTGGCTTTGGGACATCTGGCCAACAGCTGTTTACAGGAAAGACACTCGTTCAACCTTTGGGGTCATCATCATCACTGAGAAATGGTCTCTTTTTCCCTTGGAGCGGATTGGATCGCTCCGGCATCTCTACCTTCTACATCTATTTTTTGAGATGTAACCTAATTCCCTCTTGGAATTTCAAGAAATTTCTCCAAGGCTCTCTCCTTGCTCTTTATTTCCAAGCACTTTGCTGGGAGTTGGGTTTCCACAGCTTTGCCTTGTGGTCCCCAGACTCCTGTTCATCAGCTGCGCCAGCAGGCGGTTCGGGCCATCCTTTCATCGTTTCATTCCTGCTTGGGGCTGGTCTTGCCGTTTTCTAAATGTTCCCTTCACGTCCCCACCACCCAAACACTTCACTCTTCACTCCCACACACAAACACCCTTGGCAGTGTTTACACAGAATAAGCTACCTTTCTCCAGGGCTTAAGAAAGTCTCTAGGAAAAACTTAGTCATCTGTGGAGGCTTCTTTTAAACTCTATCGTTCTGCTGAATTTCCAGGTAATGACTGCAGACTGCAAAACTTGTGGCCCACGAGTGGCCTCAGATCACCTTCTCCACGAAGGCCAAGGACATTCCCATGGCACCAGGCAGTTTCCGAGGGTGGGAGGTTATTGCTAGTCCCTCCCTTTCTGAAAATATGCCACAAAGTGCTGCTTGTGCCCCAGGCTTGGTGTGGAGGCCGAGTGACATGGCGTGTCAATGTGTATTGAGAAAGACAAGGTTATTACTCAGCCCAGCACAGTGCTGGCCTCTCTTCCATTGGTTTTATATGTCTTTGATGTGAAATGTTTTGGAATTCCTTTCAAGTCATCATTTGCATGCTCAAATACTTCCACTCCCTTAGGTGGCCTTATAGAGGTGACTCTTAGGAAACTTGTGAATTTGGAAAGTCTTTGCCTTGTCTGATTATATATAAATTATTTTTCCAAGTAAATTGTATTTCTTTTTAAACTTTTTATTTATTTATTTAAATTTTTATTCCATGGAGAGAGAGAATGTCTTCTATTTGCAGGTTTACTCCCCAGATGCCTATGACAGCATGTGCTATGCAAGGCTGAAGGCATGGCTGGCGCCGCAGCTCAATAGGCTAATCCTCCACCTAGCGGCGCTGGCACACTGGGTTCTAGTCCCTGTCAGGGCACCAGATTCTTTCCCGGTTGCCCCTTTTCCAGGCCAGCTCTCTGCTGTGGCCCGGGAAGGCAGTGGAGGATGGCCCAAGTACTTAGGCCCTGCACCCCATAGGAGACCAGGAGAAGCACCTGGCTCCTGGCTTCAGATCAGTGTGGTGCACCGGCCGCAGCGCGCTAGCCATGGTGGCCATTGGAGGGTGAACCAACGGCAAAAAGGAAGACCTTTCTCTCTGTCTCTCTCTCACTATCTACTCTGCCTGTCAAAAAACAAACAAAGAAATAAACTAAAAAAAAAAGGCTGAAGGCAGGAGCCAGGAACCCAATTCTCTTCTCCCACATAGGTTCCAGGGACCCAAGTACTGGAGCCACCGTCTTCTGCCTCTTGTGGTACACATAAGTGGGAAGCTGGGTCAGAAGCAAAGGAGCGGGGGATGAACCAGGCACTCCAGCATGGTATGGGAATGTGCCAAATGGTGTCTTAACCTAAGCTGCACTTCTTCAGTTTATTTATTTATTTATTTATTTTGACAGGCAGAGTGGACAGTGAGAGAGAGAGACCGAGAGAAAGGTCTTCCTTTTGCCGTTGGTTCACCCTCCAATGGCCGCCGCGGCTGGCGCGCTGCGGCCGGCGCACCGCGCTGATCTGATGGCAGGAGCCAGGTACTTCTCCTGGTCTCCCATGGGGTGCAGGGCCCAAGGACTTGGGCCATCCTCCACTGCACTCCCGGGCCACAGCAGAGAGCTGGCCTGGAAGAGGAGCAACCGGGACAGAATCCAGCGCCCCGACCGGGACTAGAACCCGGTGTGCCGGCGCCGCTAGGCGGAGGATTAGCCTAGTGAGCCGCGGCGCCGGCCCATACATCCATTTTTTTAACATGTGGATAATCAGTTGCCCCAGAAACACTTGCTGAAAAGACTATTTCTCCGCTAGGCGGAGGATTAGCCTAGTGAGCCGCGGCGCCGGCCTAGCAATTCTTTTAAGTGGTTATTTTTAGTTGTTTATAGAATCAAAAATGTCACTTGTTCTCTTCATGGCAATACCATCCCCCACCCCCATTCTCAGATGAGCATGCTGAAAAAAATGTAATTTTTTTTTGTTAAAATGAATCCAATGACTACTTTTTTAAAAAAAACTTAGAAGCCTTGTCTTCTTACAGATCGGAGAAATGTACCATTTCTTGTCTTTCTCAGAGTCACCATTTAGCCAAGAGTAAAAAGAGTACAGATGTTCTGACTTAGTGATAGAATATTTTATTAGCGATAGTCTAGACCAACATGTTTCAGTTCCTTTTTCTCTTCCCTTTAAATTTGAGTTTGGAAAATATGCTCTAAATTAAATTGTCAGTTGAATATATATCATAAAAGAACATGTGAGACCACCAAAAATATCACGAGATCTGGATTGTAGCCTTTAGCATTTAATTAAATTAATCATTTAGTTATAGGAAATGTGCATAGGGCAGTGGTTAATTAATTAGTCATGTAGTTATGCTAAACATGCATAAAACAGCAATTAAGTCATTTACTTACAGCATATTTGTGTAAAACAGTAGGTTATGAAATGAATTCTTTCCCAGTAAATCAGGCCTACTACTTTGTGGACTGGGAAAGAGATTATTATTATTTTTTTTTTTTTGACGGGCAGAGTTAGAGAGACAGAGAGAAAGGTCTTCCTTTTCCGTTGGTCCCCCCACTCAAATGGCTGCTGCAGCCGGCACTCTGCGCCGATCCGAAGCCAGAAGCCAGGTGCTTCCTCCTGGTCTCCCATGCAGGTGCAGGGCCCAAGCACTTGGGCCATCCTCCACTGCACTCCTGGGCCACAGCAGAGAACTGGCCTGGAAGTGGAACAACCGGGACAGAATCCGGCACCCCAACTGGGACTAGAACCTGGGGTGCTGGCGCTGCAGGCTGAGGATTAGCCAAGTGAGCCGCGGCACCAGCCGGGAAAGAGACTTTTCTGTTTAGAAGGACCTGTAAGAATTATCACTAAATAGCAGCCTGAATGCTAATGGCAGCAGCCAAAGCAGAGCAGAAGTAAGGTTGAAACTGAAGGGTGCAAGTGGCACCCACGCTTGTGGTACTGTCCCGAGGTTGGTGGTTCTCTCCATAGCAAGAAAAGGGCAAAGCTGGACAAAATATGCAAAGCAACTATTTCCCATTGGCTACAGGTAGGAAACAAACTGAGAAGCATTTTTACTGAGAGACTCTGAGAGTGTCAGAGGTGACTGTAGGAGGCTGTGGGCCTATATGCTGAGAGCTGCTCCTTCCTTTTTTTCTACAATTCCTTGGCAATCACTGCAGTTTCTGTAGCTTGGAACTGGTTTCAAAATCTGCAGTGTTGTCTCCAGAGGCGGTAGGCTTCATTTGAATCCGGAAGTGGAGGCTTGCAGATTGACAGTGTTGCTGTATTTACCACAATTCAGTCAGTATTAAAGTTGATTGTGGTAAGTTGAAGATTTGTTATCCCCAGAGCAAAACTTCCTCAGTAAAATAAATGGGAGTTACAATTACACTCTAAACAATATCTCTTTAACCAAAAAAGAAGGCAGTAAGGTAGAGACCAAGGATTAAAAGAGATATGAAGCCGGCGCCGCGGCTCACTAGGCTAATCCTCCGCCTAGCGGCGCCGGCACACCAGGTTCTAGTCCCGGTCGGGGCGCCGGATTCTGTCCCGGTTGCCCCTCTTCCAGGCCAGCCCTCTGCTGTGGCCAGGGAGTGCAGTGGAGGATGGCCCAGGTGCTTGGGCCCTGCACCCCATGGGAGACCAGGAAAAGCACCTGGCTCCTGGCTCCTGCCATCGGATCAGCGCGGTGCGCCGGCCATTGGAAGGTGAACCAACGGCAAAGGAAGACCTTTCTCTCTGTCTCTCTCTCTCACTGTCCACTCTGCCTGTCAAAAAAAAAAAAAAAAAAAAAAAAAAAAAAGATATGAGATATATAGCCTCTAAGCAGTATAGTGCAAATGGACTAAACACTACAACTAAAAGGCATACAGCATCATGGTGGTTGTATATTTGAAATAATATATGCTCCCTATGAGATACGGACTTTAGATTTAAAAACACATAAATGGGGGAGGCATTTGGTGTAGCAGTTACGATGCTGGTTAAGATGCCTGCATGCCATATGACATTGCCTGAGTTTGAGTCTCTGCTTTGCTTCTAGTTCCAGCTTATGACTAAACATACCCTGGAAGGCAGCAGGTGCTTACTCAAGGACTTGGGTTCCTGCTATCCACATGGGCAATCTCTTTGGAGTTCCCAGTTCCTGGCTTTTACTTGCCTAGTCTTGGCTGTTGCCCCATTTAGAAAGTGAACCAACAAATGGAAGTGCTCCCTCTGTGTCTCTGTCACTCCCTCTCAAATGAATGTGTAAATAAATAAAATTTAAAATAAAACAAAACGCAAGTAAATCCAAAGTAAAAACACAGAAGATATACCATGCAAACAGGACCCAAACAGTAACCCTAAGAAGGGCTGCAGCAGTTTTATTAATATCCTACATGTGAATGAAGATCATTTCAGTTTATGTGAGTCAGGAGTCAAAATATGTCCCAATGGATCCCCTGCCTAGGATGTAAATCAGAGCTGTAGTCTCATCTGAGGCTTAGCTGGGAAAGGAGCTAATTCCATGCTCACCCAGTTTGGCAGAAGCCAATTCTTTGCAGTTGTTGAACGGAGAGCTCTGTTTCTTGTAAACTGTTGGCCTGAGGCCACCCTCAGTTGCCCAACATGCCCACTGCTTCCTTAAAGCGAGCAGGGAAGAGAGTGTGAGAGATCCCAGAACAATTTAACCTGTCTAACCTACATGGAAAACTCTACCCAGCATCAACAGGATATATTTTCTTTTCAAGAGCACGTGGAACATTGTCTAGATGATAAGTATGCATTGCTTTAAGGTGCTAAGTTTGTGGAAGCTTGTTATGAAGAAATAAAACAGAGTGAAATATCTTTGATTTAATAGAAGATGCTTTAGTCTGATTTTCATTGTGTAATAAAACACTTGGGAATGGGTACCTTTATGGAGAAGACATTTATTTTGTCTGAAGATCCAAGGTCAAGGGGCCCTGTTGCAGCAGGATCTGTGTGGATCCATCAGACAAGACACCGAGGCCTCTTTTTTTTTTTTTTTTTTTTTTTTTTGACAGGCAGAGTGGACAGTGAGAGAAAGAGACAGAGAGAAAGGTCTTCCTTTTGCCGTTGGTTCACCCTCCAGTGGCCGCCGCGGCCGGCGCACCATGCTGATCCGATGGCAGGAGCCAAGTGCTTATCCTGGTCTCCCACCCAAGCACTTGGGCCATCCTCCACTGCACTCCCAAGGGGTATTTTCTTACATATGGTTTTAGCTCACTTATCTCCCTTATATGGTTACCTGCATACTTTGGCTTGGGTATTCTAATGTTATATGGCAGCCAAAGGAGTTGGTACAATACTATGCACGGGTACACAGTTACTGATGATGTGAGTCCTATGCTGTCTGGCAAAGGTAAACATCTTTGCTGTCTACTAACATGTCGGAAATGGTTACATGTAAGGGGAGAGTAACGGCAGTGGAAGCATTCATAAGCAAGCAGGTAACAACTACATTTCATTCCCAGGAAGGATGCCTCCCATTTTCTTTTTCTGACCTTGGGATGATTTCTACCACAGCTTTAATCATGTCAGTTAGAAACAAGTTTATTTAAAAGACAAAGGCTTCTGCCACAGTATCTGATAGTGGTCTTCTTATGGCAGAATCCTAGGCAAAACATCATATGGTCAGAGAGGAGCACACATGTTTCTCACTTGGTCTCTCTTTCCCTCTTTTTATTTAGTTCCCTTCTTCTTACTCAGTTCATGGGGACTCTACATTGATGACCTTATCTAATTCTAATCAACTCTGAAAGGCCCCACCACTAAACACAGTAATCAGAATTAAGTGTCCAGCCCCCTGTACCTTACAATAGGGATTACATTTCAGTACATAACGTCTTGAGGGACACACTCAAATTATATCCCATCCATGGCTAACATCCTACTTAGTGTTTTCCCTCAAAACTGGGAATAAGGTGAGGATATCCACTGTGACTACTTCTGGTAGTATTGTTCTGGAGATTCTAGTTAGGGCAAGAATGCCAGGAGATGAATTTAAAGACATACAAATGAAATGATTGTAGAAAACACCCTGGAATTTATCAAACAGTTATTTGAAGAAATAAGTGAATTCAGCAGGGTTGCAGGATTCACAAACAGTGAACAGTATGCCTCTCAAGTATATTTTTGTACATTAGCAATCAACAATCCATGATGAGCTTAAGAAAATTATTCTGCTGACAGAAAGAGGGAGAGTGGGAGAAGAATGGGGGAAATGGAAGAGAGAGAGAGAGAGAGAGAGAGAGAGGCAGGCTTAATTGTGAGTTGGAGAGTCAGAATGTTTCTCCCTAGGAACTGAATGAAGTTTGGAATCTGACTTGAAATAAAGTTATAGAGGGTACCTGAGGGTGGGTTGTAACAGTTGTAGGAGCAGAAAGGTTTGATGTCTTTTCCTGCACATCCTGTCTTATTTATCACTCCTATAACAAAAGACAGGCTAACAAGAGAAAAACTGTAGTAAATTAACTAAATTTTTTGGTGACAAGGGAGCCTTCAGAATGAATGCCCCAAGACTGAGGGAAAGCTTTTTGCTTCTATGCTTCCATTCAAAAAAGAATGGCCAGCTGTATAGAAATGTGATTGGATGAAAGTCCATGATCTCATGGTAACAGGACATGGGAGGGGAGTGCAACAAGGCCGGTTCAGATTCTTCTTGGCCTTTCTGGTCTTCCAGAGATAGGAGAAAGAGTGACCTTTGTTGGTTTGCTTTGGGGCAGAGGGATACTTCCTTTTATGACTCCTCTTAATGTCGAGGAATTGTGATTTTTACATAGCACTTTGGGAGGAAAAAGTAGGGCAGGAGAAGCTCAGGATAGACCTTGATTCTAAGGAATCTTAAGGCCTTTCCAATGTACTTCAGTTTAAAATACTCAGCATACCATAGTGTCATACTTTGGGGTTCATTCTCTGAACCCTTAAATTTCCTACACACTATATATTAAGAAATTTGGACTTTAGCCTAAAAACTAGTATAAAATATTGGAGAATTTTATATTTTTCAAAAGATAAATAACAGCATTTCTGTTGCAGAAGTATCTGGCTGTTGGATTTGCAGGACAAAACTGGATTTAGGTAAACTAGATGCTGTTGTGTTGATAGAGGCAAGGTTAGGGTTTGTAAAAATGTCGTCAGATTTGAGGGATAAAGTATTTAATCTGAAAATGATTAGGACATAATGCAGAAGTATGACTCGAAAAACAGTCTCCATGTTTCTCCCTGAATATAAATTTTTCCCAAGTAAGTTGCTTCTATGGTTAGGAACCTGAGTGCTAGGAAAAGTCAAGTTTTCTTATGGAAATTTCTTGAATCTATTTCACCTGGTAGCATGCTGGTGGTCCTTAACTGATAGTTGGGCTAGATAAATCTCTAGATTCTAAGATCATATGAATAATAACACTTAGCAAAATTTTCAGAGCATGGGAATCAAGAGGAAACGGGACATATTGGAAAAGGACATTGGATATATAAGACTTGATAAGGCAAAGTATTTCAAGATCAGGATGAACTCCAAGTTTTTAAGAATTCTTATTTACTCACTTATTCACTCAACAAATATTGAATACTTATTTACCGTGTGTTAGGAATCATTGTAGGCATTTATGACATGAGAATAAATAGGACAACAGGTCCACTTACCCTACTGAAGCATGTTTCAATCAATGGGGAGAGTAGCACAATAAGCCAATGAGAAAATATGATGATTTCTGAGGTTCTGAAGGGCTTTGAAGTGCATTGCTATGGCTTGACCGTGGTTTGTGCGCCTCCAAGGCTCATGGTGAGGCCAGGTCTCCAAAGTGAGGGTGTTTGAAGACAGTAGTACTGTGAAGAGGCAAATAGATCATGAAGGCTCCACCTTCAAACTACATTCCCCAGAGAGCAGGTGAAGTTATTGTCAGAGAGAGTTGTTACAAAGCAGGCCTGGAACCTCCCCTCATCTCTGTTGCGCATGAACCTGTGTTCAGCATGTGCCTCTTTCTCCCTTCTGATTTTCTACCATGCTGCAGCACGTGCTCCTTCAACAGAGCCAGGAGCCAAATAAAACTTAGCTTTATAAATTATCCAGGCTCCTATATTCTTTCATAGCCACAGGAAATGGACTGTTAGAAATTTGGAGATATAGTGGAGAATATGGCTGGGAAAGGGGGTCCTTCCATAGAGTAATCAGCAAAGGCTGCTAGAGAAAATGACATCTGAACCAACACAAAGGCACACCCAATATATTAGCATGTGTTACAGTTGTAACAAATAAAAGATTTAAAATAATGAAGATGTAGTCATGTTCACCATTATGTCCAAGTAGTATGTGTAGAAATAGTGAATTATTTCCTAATTTTACATAAAAAAGACACTTTTTTACTATCTTGAAGTTTTTTCTAAAATATAAAACTGGCAATATAATTGGAAATAAATACAGACAAATTCTAAAGGTAGACTGGCCACAGTTGACTTAGAATCAGTCCCCATGCTTTCCAGCCTACATATAAGAAGACAAGGTGGTTGGTGGTTTGAGGGATGCTTTGAGAGTGCTGTCAATAAAATAACTGGTAAGTTAAGGCCAGAGTGGTCTTTATGGGAAAAGCCAGTTAATGGCTCTTGTTAGCAATGAACTAATGTAGAGGTTTTTTCAGGAGCAGTTCAGTGATCTTTTGTGTATCTATCAACTTGAACCTAAAAAGTTGGCATATAGGCAGAATCATTTACTAGTAGATGTCCAGAACTGATGGGTGAGAAACTGAACAGGAAGCATGTAGGCTTGCCTTTTTTGGGGGGGAAGGGGGAGGGCTTCACAATCCTGGAGCTCAAGTGTGGATAGGAGTTTCCCAGACAGAAAGTCCTTTTGCACAACCATCCCTTCTCACCTTCTTGATTTGCCTATTATTTTCCCGGATTCCTTTGTCTTCTTCCAATCTCTGGAACATTGCTGGTTTTCCACACCTTTGACAAGTTGTCTCCAGTGCAGTTTTGGTTCTCCTACTCAGCTTGGAGAGACCATTTCCCAAAATGCTTAACTATCTTATGTGCCTGTCAGCAGTGTATGAGAGTCCTTGTTCCTTTACACTATCACCAACATTTACTGTCATCATTTTGTTACAATTATAACCATACTAATGATTTGAAGTGTTGTCTCATTGTGTTTTTTATTTACAGTTGCTTAGCGACTAAAATGTCCTATCTTTTCATGTGCTTTTTGTCCAGTTGTATTGATTCTTTTGAGAACTATCTATCTAGATCTTTTGTCTGTTTTACAATTGGATCATTCTGTGAAGAATGCATTTTTACTGTTGGTTGGTGGAGTGTTCTCCAGTATCATCAAGGCTTAGCTGCTTTGTATAGTATTTAAGTCTTCTATTTCCTTGTCTGTCACTTTCTAGTTCTGTCCATTATTAAAGGTAATATATTAAAATCTGCAGCTGTTAATATTTAATTGTCCATTTGTCTTGATTATTGTTTTTGATTCCTAGTTGGAGGCTGTTTGGTTTTATGCATGTATGTTTGTAATTGTTACATCTTTTGATATATTGATCCTTTACTATTATAAAGTGTCCTTCTGTGTTTCTTTTTTTTTCTTAAAAAATTATAGCCAATTTTCTTACACATGAATTTTTCTTACCAGATTTATCCCTTTCAAACTCTGTGATTTGCTTACACCTTATGCAACTTACATAAACCTTTTTTTCTTTTTTTCTTTTTTTTTAACTTTTATTTAATGAATATAAATTTCCAAAGTACAGCTTATGGATTACAATGGCTCCCCCCCCATAACTTCCCTCCCACCCACAACCCTCCCCTTTCCCGCTTTCTCTCCCCTTCCATTCACATCAAGATTCATTTTCAATTCTCTTTATATACAGAAGATCAGTTTAGTATACATTAAGTAAAGATTTCAACAGTTTACACCCACATAGAAACACAAAGTGAAAAATACTGTTTGAGTACTAGTTATAGCATTAAATCACAATGTACAGCACATTAAGGACAGAGATCCTACATGAGGAGTAAGTGCACAGTGAATCCCGTTGTTGACTTAACAAATTGACTTGTGTATGGCCTCAGTAATCACCCTAGGCTCTTGTCATGAGTTTCCAAGACTATGGAAGCCTTTTGAGTTCACCGACTCTGATCATATTTAGACAAGGTCATAATCAAAATGGAAGTTCGGCCGGCGCCGCGGCTCACTAGGCTAATCCTCCGCCTACCGGCGCCGGCACACCGGGTTCTAGTCCAGGTCGGGGCGCCGGATTCTGTCCCGGTTGCCCCTCTTCCAGGCCAGCTCTCTGCTGTGGCCAGGGAGTGCAGTGGAGGATGGCCCAGGTGCTTGGGCCCTGCACCCCATGGGAGACCAGGAAAAGCACCTGGCTCCTGGCTCCTGCCATCGGATCAGCGCGGTGCACCGGCCGCAGCGCACCAGCTGCAGCGGCCATTGGAGGGTGAACCAACGGCAAAGGAAGACCTTTCTCTCTGTCTCTCTCTCTCACTGTCCACTCTGCCTGTCAAAAAAAAAAAAAAAAAGGAAGTTCTCTCCTCCCTTCAGAGAAAGGTACCTCCTTCTTTGAAGACCTGTTTTTTCCACTGGGATCTCACTCGTGGAAATCTTTCATTTAGGTGTGTTTTTTTGTTTTTGTTTTTGTTTTTTTGACAGAGTGTCTTGGCTTTCCATGCCTGAAATACTCTCATGGGCTTTTCAGCCAGATCCTAATGTCTTAAGGGCTGTTTAGGACATCTGCCATTCTATGAGTCTGCTGTGTATCCTGCTTCCCATGTAGGATCCTCCTCTCCTTTTTAATTCTATCAGCTATTATTTGCAGACACTAGTCTTATTTATGTGATCCCTTTGACACTTCATCCTATCTTTTTGATCAATTATGAACTTAAACTGATCACTTTAACAAGTAAGATGGCATTGGTACATGTAACCTGATGGGATTGAATTGGAATCCCCTGGCACATTTCTAGCTCTACCATTAGGGATAAGTCTGAGTGAGCATGTGCAGAACTGTACCTCTCTTCCCTCTCTTATTCCAACTCTTAGATTTAACAGGGATCACTTTTCAGTTAAATTTAAACTTCTCAGAATAATTGTGTGTTAATTAAAGAGTTCAACCAATGGTATTAAGTAGAACAAAAAAAATAATAAGAGGAATAAAATAAAAAAAAAAAAAAAAAAAAAAAGAGGAATAAAATAGTAAGTTGTTCCTCAACAGTCAGGACAAGGGCTGATCAAGTCGCTGTTTCTCATAGTGTCCATTTCACTTCAAAAGGTTTCCTTTTAGGTGCTTGGTTAGTTGTCACCGATCAGCGAGGACATATGATATTTGTCCCTTTGAGACTGGCTTATTTCACTCAGCATGATGTTTTCCAGATTCCTCCATTTTGTTGGAAATGACCAGATTTCATTGTTTTTTACTGCTGTATAGTATTCTATAGAGTACATATCCCATAATTTGTTCATCAAGTCTTCTGTTGATGGGCATTTAGGTTGATTCCATGTCTTAGCTATTGTGAATTGAGCTGAAATAAACATTGAGGTGCAGACAGCTCTTTTACTTGCCAGTTTAATTTCTTTTGGGTAAATTCCAAAGAATGGGATGGCTGGGTTGTATGGTAGGGCTATATTCAGGTTTCTGAGGAATCTCCAAACTGACTTCCATAGTGGCTTTACCAGTTTGCATTCCCACCAACAGTGGATAAGTGTCCCTTTTTCCTCACATTTTCCTTGGCATTATTTTCTTATGATTGCCTTAGTTATTTCAAGTTGCATTTCAGTTTATAACAACCTAATTTAGTTTGATGCCAATTTATTTTAAGTTGTACACAGAACTTTATTCTTAAATGAGAAGTTTTTGAAGTTTTAGAAATGTATATCATGAGTTTCAAACATTTTTGCACCAAAATAAATTTATCTTTCAATTCCAATTCAAATGAAGTTTTGAAGCCTCCTAATATATCCTTGTTCTTCCCTCTCCTTTAAACGTTATTGTCATAAAAATGACATATTTATAAATTACATATGCATAAACTTAGATTTATAATTATTTTACATAATTTATTTTAAGCCAGATGAGTAGGAAAGAGTCAAAAACAAAAATATATTAATGTTGTTTTTTATGTTTACCCATGGGACATAAAATCTTTACTGATCCTCAGTATTTCTCCATGTGTCTTCACAGTGTTGGCTGATACTCTTATTTCAGCCTCACAGGCTCTTTTGGTAGTGATATAGGTTTACTAGCAGTGAATTTGATCAGTTTTGGCCTGTCTCAGAATATCTTAATTTCTCTTTAATCTCCAAAGGATGGTTTTTCTGAAAGTAGAATTGCTTGTTGACAGTCTTTACTTACTCACTTTGAATGTATCATCCCATAGCTTCCTGGGTTCCAGTGGTATCTGGTGAGGAATTCTTTGCATATGCCAAGTCAAATTTCTTTCCCTCCTTTAAAGATCCTTTGTCTTTGCCTTGACAGTTGGATTATGTAGTTTGTCGGTATTAATCTCTTTGAGTTTGTCCTATTTTAAGTCACTAAGCTTAGATGTATAGATTAATGTTTTCCAATAAATTTAGAAAGTTTTCAGCCTTTGTTTATTTATTTGTTTATTTTTAAGATTTATTTATTTACCTGAAAGTCAGAGTTACTTCTCTGAAAGTCAGAAAAAGAGAGCCAGAGAGAAAGAGGTCTTCCATCCTCTGGTTTACTCCCCAAATGGATGCAACAGCCAGAGCTGCGCCAATCCGAAGCCAGGAGCCAGGAGCCAGGAGCTTCTTTTGGGTCTCCCACGTCAGGGCAAGGGCCCAAGGACTTGGGTCATCTTCTGCTGTTCCCATGCCGTAGCAGAGAGCCGGCTTGGAAGAGGCAAGCCGGGACTAGAACTGGCACCCATGTGGGATGCCGGCAGTGCAGGCAGAGGATTAACCCACTGCACCACTGTACCAGCCCCTTCAGCCATTATTTTTAAAAAAATTATTTTTTCTCTCCTTCCTCTTAGTACTATTATTTATATAGATCACTTTGATGGTGCTCATAATGGACTAAACTCTGTTCATGTTTTTTACCCAAAATATTTTTTTCTGTTCATCAAACTGGACAATTTCAGCTGTCAAGTTTTCTCATTCCTTCTCATAATCTCCTCAGTTACAATTCTGAGCCTCTCTAGTACTTGTTTTCCATTTCTTTGCCATACTTTTCAACTCCAATTTTCTGTCTGGTTCTTTTTAAAATATGATTCCCATTTCATTATTGGTATTCTCTATCAAGTGAGACATCATTTTCATACTTTCTGTTAGTTCTTTAGATATGGTTTTCTTTAATTCAAAGAACAGTTAAAGTAGCTGATAGAAAATCTTTGTATAGTTAAGCTCAAAATCTGAGATTGCTGTTGGTCAGTTTTTGTTCATTGTGTGTGTGTGTGTGTGTGTGTGTGTGTATGTGTGTGTGTATTTGAATGGGCCATGCTCTTTTACTCCTTAATGTGTCTCATATCTTTCATTTTTAACTGGAAATTAAAAATAATGTAACAACTCTCAAAATCAGATTCTGCCTCTCTCTTCATGGTTTGTTGTTGCGTGTGTTTTTTGTTTATTCACTTTTCTTAGTTCTGAAAAATGTGTGTGAGTTACATTTGAAGACAGGAGTTAATGCTTGGTTAGCTTAGTGAATAGGTAATAGTTAGAGAGTTCCTTAAATGCTTAGAGGCCATATGTCTTTCAGCCTTTGCTGAGGGGCTCTGTTTTTATCTTGAGCTTGCCTTTGATACTTAACCAGACATTTCGCAACTTCACTTTAGTCTTACATTCCTGCTTTCAAAAGACTTCAAGGTTACTTTGTGAGGCACTTGGCTCCCTGCCACACATCTGGGAGACTTGGATTGGGTTCTGTGCTCCTGGCTTTGGCATGACCTAGCCCCAGTTGTTGTAGTCATTTTGAGACTGAACCAGTGGATGGAAGATATCTGTGTGTATGTTTGTGTGTGTGTTTGTATGTGTGTGTGTGTCTTTCTGTATATCTCTCTGCCTTTCAAATAGAGTAAAAATGAAGTAAAATTTTAAAAATCTCTCCAAGTAGAGAGAGGAAGGCTTAGGGCCTTCAGTTTTTCATTGGCATGCATCCAACCCTACAAATGAGGAAAGCCTGGCACTTGTGTGGCATACAGATTCCCAGGAATATGTGAGAGCTGTGCAAAGCTCCTGCTCAGCACTTTTATTTTTTAACATTTTTCTTGACTTTGTGTTTGTTTTAACTTTTATCCACTCTTAAGAAGTCTGTATTGTTAGGCAATTACGTCTGCTTGTTTGGGTTTGTTTGCTTGTTTTTTTACAACCATCCCAAGAATGAAGGGTATTTACACTAAGTGAGTTCAGATCTAGGTAAAATAGAGACAGACTTCCAAGTGGTGTCTTCCAGGAAACCACTAGAGAGGTGAAATAATAGAAATTCTCTGGGAATGTGGCTTTCAAGAAGCTCTAAACCTATTCTTTCCTTTCCAGTGGTTGCCAGATTGCTGGTTTTCACTGCAGTTGTGGGCTGTTAATGTTCAAAGACCACAGGGTTAGTCAACAGAAAATTAGAATAGGTCAAGTTAAAATATTGTGAATCTCACTGTTCTTACCATGATTCAGCCAATTTTCTTGATTTTTGGGCTCCTTCAGTTTTTGAAAGCTGTTAGTTAATTCCCAGAATTCTGAAAAAGTTGATGTAACAGCTTTTATCAGTGCTGTCTTTTATGGAGCAGAAATGTTTTAGAAATCATATTCCACCATTTTCACTGATAAAGTATGTAATCTGATTTTATCTGAAAAGATGTGTCACCCAGTGATAGATGCGAATAAATGAATATGGAATATAATAGGTCAAAATGTTAATATAACTTTGGAAAGGCATGAGTAATAATTGCAAACCCTGAATGCTTGCTTTGTAATGACCTCATTACACAATGACTGTTGGTCAGTGGATTAACCCGATATATTTAAAAGCAACCATAAAAGAATGTGTGGCTTATGAGAGGATATGAAGTTGTTACTATGCTTTAGTCATAAGGTGCCTTGAGTTCCTCTGGATGTGCAGTTCCATCCTGTTGCATCTAGGCCTCTGCGTATACATTTTTCCATGTTTAGAACATAGAATATTCTGGACTACCTGCACCCTTGCTTTTCAGGACTCAGATGAGGCGTTCTTTTCATCTGGGCCAGAGTCCCTGACCACTAAATCAAACAGATTAATTGACCCTTCCATCTGCTTTCGTAGTGTCCTGAATTTATGCATAGAATATCTATCACATGATCGCTTCTCCATGGTCTATATTTCTGAACTTAAATTTAGGTGAGAGCAGAGATGCAGTATTCACCTAGGAGATTACTGAACACATATTGTAAATTAAAATTATATTAGTTAGGTCATATTAGAGCAAAAAAGATTTTAAAACCACTTTAAAATTATTTCATTTTTCACATCTCTCCTTTTTCATTTATTTCATGGCATTATATTGATAACTCTTACATAAGCTGTTTGAGTACAAAATTAACATTTGACCCTTTGCTAGAAGGCAATATTTAATTATTTTACTCTGATGTAGATAATTAACATCACTGGAATAGTTCCCAAAAAGAAAAAAAAATGTCTGTGGGAGATTTAGTAACATTACTCTAGACATGAAGTTATTTAGAGAATTGCTGAAAGGACCCTTATTATAAATATATGTATTGTAATGTATTGTGGGAAAGACTAAATGTTCTTTTACAGCTGAGATCTGTTGTCATTTGAAGTAGGAAATTTCATTTACTAAGGATCATAGGAAAATCATACACCAAAAAGGAGCTATTTTTTGCCATATATAGAGTGAATTTCTGATATCATAATCTCTGAAGAATCAGAAAACTAAGCAGTCTCCTGGGGCTCCCTACAGGCAAACTCTTAATGGTGGAGTCTAATAATTTAAATTATGTTTATTTTTTTCTTTCAATAAGTTTATTCATTGACTCAGTTGATTCATTTTTTTAAATCACAGTCTGGCTACTGTACTAGACCCTGGAGTTTACAAAGATGAATAAAACTGGTTTCTTCCTCTGAGGGATTTACATGTTGGGAGAGAGACAAATATGGAAATGAATAATTACTGTGTATCAGGATAATTACTCTGATGAATTTATGTATAGGATACTATGGAGCATGGAGACAGAATATCACTCTAGCTAAGGTAAACATTCAGAGGGGACCTCTTAGGAAGTATTATTAAGTTCCCTGGACATAAAACAGAAATATGAGTTTTTCAGATGTTTAAGGAAGGAAATGTATTGCAAGTGGATGTTACAGCATGGAGGTTACCTGGGGGTGATAAAATGGAATCTTTTCTAGTTTTAGATGGTCCTTCCAACTAAAAATAATGAATGTCAAAACCTTGTACATTCTAAGATCATCTCTTAGCACTCAGAAAATGCCAACAGCTTGGGCACTACCAGTCCTTGTGGTGAGACTATTGATAGTATTCTACTAATAGAAGAATTACTCCTAGACATTGAAAAGACATGCATCTCAGATGCTGCACTTAGTTCTCTGTCAGATGTCAGAAGAGGCTTTATCGTAGCCTGACTAAGGCAGTGGACAGCTCTGTCTTCTCTGCTGCATAGAACCTGGAGATACCTTTTGAAATGACAGACTCACCAAGCCATCAGATCCATCTTCTTGGGTCTTGGAATAGCTGTGTAGATCAGTCTCCAGCTGATCCGTGGTAGGCATCAATCACGAACCAAAACCACAATTGCTCTATTTAGGCTCTGAGTCTTTGGGGTAGATCTGTGGTATGTCAGACATAGCCCAACATAATTGTCACTCACCACCTGACTATGCAGTAGGAGTCTAAGTATTTATTAAGATAAATTGATAGGATAAATGCTTCTGGAAAGTGTTAACTTCCATGCTGTGCAGTTATTATCCCTGTAACAGTGGAGCTGGGATATTGAGTTGGGTGTCTCCCTAATCACTAGACACCAATGGAGTGGATGTTCTTCAAGAGTTTCTCCCATGCATCAGAAAGATGTACTAAACAGAATTCCAAGGCAAAAAGCTAGCTGAAGTGGCCCCCAGTAGTAGAGAGAAGAAAAAATTATAGTGGGAGTGAACAACCTTTGTCACCAGAGCTGAGGCAAAGGCAAGTGCATCCCATGGGACAAAGAGCCTATACAACAAAAGCAGGGTTGAGTCTTGAATGGGTTCCTACCCAAATGGTCCATTTGGAAGTAAAAGATAATTCCAGCAGCATAATCTGCTAAATAGAACATTGGAGGTCTGGGACCAAGAATCATATTGAAAGAGCTATCTAGGAGAGGCATGTCCTAAATCAGAAAGCTATAAGTTGAATATCCTTCATAACTGAGGTGTAGTGGGTCTGACATTAATCACAAAGGAATGAATATTGGACATTTTCCATGACTGAAAAGAGAGCCATAGGCATTACCAGCTATTCAGACCTTTTTCTATAACCTCTCCAATTTCTTCTTCTGCCTTCCAATTCTAGAGGACATAAAATAACCTAGTGAGTGAAGAAGAGCATTAGATCCAAGAGGAAACAAGAGAAGTATCCACATTGCCAGATGAAGGTCTCTAAGCTTGAGTTAGAGAATGGAAAAAAGTTATAATTTAAATGGGAGATTGAAACTTTAATACAGTTTTATTGGAATTTTAAATATATGACACTTGAGAATATTTGTTGATTTAATAATTGCTAGGAAAACTCAAAGAGTAAGCTCAAGATTTTATCTGAGAGCATTTAAGAAGAATTCAGCAAAATGGGTTTTAAAACAAAATGGGGTAAGGAATAAATGTACTTTCTGCGTAGACTTTACTGAGTCAACACTTTTAAATCAAGTACTTAAAACAACACAGGAGGGTTTGGTATGCTTGACAAATAATTTGTAGGATTGAAGTAGCCACAGGACAGATCAAGAAAGTATACAAAGGGAGTTCATAGATTTGCCTTGTGGGGGAGATCTTTCCTTGAACAGTATGAAGCTGGGAAAGAGATAGTTAAGTATTAAGTAGGGTGACCATTCAGAAGATAATTATAATCTTCCACTAAAGAGACATGAAAGCCAAAACTAAGGCTAAAACAATTGAAAGTTAAAGAAAAAGGTAAGAAGATACATGGATGGTAAAAATGTATAACACCTTGTTATCAATTAAATATAGAGTGTGGAAAGAAGATTTGAGCAATGTACCAAGAATTTTGTCTTTGGGTATTTACTGGATTGGAGAAAAATCTGTGGGGAGGCAGTGTGGGTAGAAGGACAATTCAGTTTCAATTGGATAAATGGTGTTTAAGTGTCTCTGAGATGTCTAAGTGGGGATAGGTGTATAAATCTCCAAGAGATCAGTTAAGAGAATAGTTAGTCAAACTTAAAAATTTCATGGCATTTGCCTTTATCTACTATGAAGCCACAGATATCCTGTGACAATTCTTGTTGAGAAATAATTAGATATTTTCTAGGCATGGGGCTGATAATCTTGACTGCAAAAGATATGGGATTGTTGTTTCCATTGTTGTTTTTCTCTTCAATACTTTCTCTTTCCTTCACCTCTCAAAGAGCAGATCATGAATACTGCAGATACAGAAGCTATTTTGCATCCATTGGCAACAGCAGGACAAAAGACAAGTTGCACGTAGGATATCCGGCAAATGGAAAGAGCCCAGATCCTCTTTAGCATCACTAAAATATCTTGCTGTATCTTGTTATTTCCTCCCACATAAGACACATCCATCCACACATATTTAATACATTATTAGTGAGATTACATATTGTTATGGGCTGAATGCAGTCTCAACCAATAAAGAACTCATTAGCTCTTAGATAACAGTTGAATAAGATAATGCTTCTAAATGCTCAAGACACTGGGCTCAGTGTTTGAGAGCTATTACCTCATACCTGTGTTATGTTGAGTGCCATACCAACCAAAAAAAAAAAAAAAAAGGAAAAAAATCAACGAGTTGTATCACAAAGGAAAAAGTGCACATTAAGGCAAATAAGTCTGAGAAATCAAGGAATATTGCCTTATTATTTGATTATTTCACTACATTGATACTTCATTAATATGTCTGGGACTCAGCTCAGTGAGGGGCCTTCCACAGGGCAAATACGGATGGCGGAGATTCTCCTGCATAGTTTTTCTTAGACATTGCAGTTGTCTTCTTGCGATCTGGTTAAAATCCACACCTAATCTGCATCTTTTTTCCTATTTCATAGTCAAGTAACTTCTTGATTTTGGGGATCTCCAGTGTTGAACTGAATCCCTGTTGCCATGCGTGCTTCAAATTCTTAGGAGCCACAGGGATCCTCTCTTTTTGCTTAAGAAAAGGTTGCTGTTATGGGCTTAATTGTGTCCCCTCAAAATTCATCGGCTGAAGTTCTGACCCCTAGTTCCTCAGAATGTAAAGTAGGGTCATTACAAATATCGTAAGTGAGGTGAGTCCTACTGGAGTAGTCTGGGACCCTACTCCAGTAGTGTGGTGTTTATAAAAGGGTGGGATTTGGACACAGATACACACACACAGGAGAATGCCATGTAAACATGAAGGCAGACATCAAGAGCATGTTTGTATATGCCAAGAAATTCCAGAGATTGCCAGAAAATTACCAGAAATGAGAGAAGAAACCTGAAATGTTTTCTACACAAAATCAAAACCTACCTGCTGATACCTTGATCTCAGACGTCTAACTTACACAACCATGAGATGCGAATTTCTGTTTAAACTACTCAGGCAACCTAAAAAAAACTAATACCAGAGTCTTTCATCTCTTTCATCAACATTCAGTTATTCTTTCTTCTCTGTTTTTTACTTCATTTTCTCCCACGATGCTCTCCTCCAGGATCTTCCTTTGTAATCAGTTCTCCAGGGGATATTCTCTATGACACCTTCTTGAGTTGGTCGAGGGTGCATTTGTGTTTCAAAACCAGGAGATCACTAATGGTCTTTCTCTTGAAGACTGGGCTAACAGCATTGGTTTGATATGTTCTGTAAAGTAGAATTCAGTATTCCTTGATCTCTTTACTCATTCAACTGAATGGTCAAAGCTCATGAAAGTGAGCTGCTATGACGACTTTGATGGATTTGATGAAATGTTTACATTCAGAATTAAAATAAAACATGTCATTGCAAAATAATTTATTTTCTATTTTAATCAAATTATCAGGTTTAAATTTAAACAACAGAAAGAATGTTCTAGAAGAGGCTTGAAAGAGGAAAGTGAGAGGGAAAGTTTGTGTTACACTTTGGAGTTTATGATGAATATTGTTTTAGATCATAGAGAGCTAGATACAATTTGGAAAGGATGAGAAAAGAAGTTAAAAGGTGAAACATCACTCTACTCTTTTCCAAGAAAGGATATTCTGTCCTCTTTAGAGAATGGTATGATTGAAGGAGAGGTTCAGCCAATGGCCATCTGCATTGGAGCAATGCCGAAAACAACCTGGACTTCCTTCCCATATGCAGGACCCTGCCAGGCCACAGACCCATGCTGGCCTGTTTTCATATGGATGCTTCAACCATGCATAGAGTTCTATTAAAGGATATTAAATGGTAATCCATCTTTGCTATAATTCAACTCAATTCATGCCCCATTTATCAATGTTTCTTCATGGCGCATACAGTGCTAATTACACAAAGATAGGTAAGGCATGGGCCATGCATTATTTGGTTCATACTCTAGTAAAGGAGATCAAAAAGTTTTCATGTAATATGTTAAATCTGCATTATACCAAGAATAGAGATTAGGTCATATTCATCTTTGGACTCCTAATGGCTAATATAGTGCCTCACATACAACAGATGGTGAAAGTTAAATAATACACATTTTTGCAAGTTGGCTATAAAGACCCAGAGAAAGAAGAACAGTTGACTCTGCCAGGAAGCAAAAAGGTTTAGAAAGGAAACCAAAATTAGATTGGGACTTAAAAAAAGCTAGTGAGAAGTTCATTTGGTGAAGACATAGGAAAAAAGACATTCCTAGTTGAGAGATTGAAATTAGCCAAGGCCAAAAGCCAAGGAAGCATGATTGATTAAAACTGAAGTGGTAATATTTTAACCAAATGCATAATTCATGCTGAATGTTTTACATGTGACACATGATTCTATAGTAGTTCTTAGAATAGTATGGTGGGGAAACTATTTTTATACACAGTACATGGATGAAAGCACAACGGCCACACAGTTGCTAAGTGTCAGAGCCAGAATTCAAACCATTAGCCCCTCACTATACAGTCCTCCTGGGAAATAGAGGAGAGAGAACTTCTGATGTCTTCTGATCAGAAAAATGAGATGGGGAGAGAGAAAATCAGAAGATAGCAACTTTCTGCTATGATTATCAAGCCATATTCAACAATCAGTTTAGGAATTACGCATCAGTGATGTTCTAATTAAAATGATTTGAAGGAGGCTATTTTATTGATAAATTGTGAACACATAAAAATTTATTTCTTAAATACAGAAATAAACCATAGTAAATTGATATATTTTTAAGTATATTAAATTAATGGAAGCCCTATGTACATAGGTATACCTGTAAGTAGGGTTTTTAATGTGGTCTGTCCTGTTTTATGCCTTTATCTCACCAAGTTTAATTCAGAGTCAAGCAACCAATTACATAAGTATTTAAACACCATTTTTTTTTATTTTTACTGAATTTTTTTTTTATCTTTTATTTAATGAATATAAATTTCCAAAGTACGACTCATGGGTTACAATGGCTTTCCCCCCCATACCGTCCCTCCCACCCACAACCCTCCCCTTTCCCACTCCCTCTCCCCTTCCATTCACATCAAGATTCATTTTCGATTATCTTAATATACAGAAGATCAGCTTAGTATACCTTAAGTAAGGATTTCAACAGTTTGTTCCCACACAGAAACATAAAGTTAAACACCATTTTTTAAAAAATTCTTTGATTATTTGAAAATCAGAGTGACAGAGAAAGAGGGAAAGATAGAGAAAGGAAGAGAGAGGGAGAGCAGAAGGGCCAAGCCAAAGCCAGGAGCTGAGAACCTCCATCCAGGTCTCCCATGTAGAGACCATTTAATTACTTGGGCAGTAATCTGCTGCTTCCCATGAACATTATCAGGGAGCTGGATTTAAAGCACAGTAGCCACGACTAGAAGTCAGCACTCCAGTATGAGTTTTGGGCATCCAAAGTGACATGTTAATACATTGCACCACAACACTCACCCACCAAGTACCATTCCTTTTTTTTTTTTTTTTTTTTTTTGACAGATAGAGTTAGACAGTGAGAGAGAGAGACAGAGAGAAAGGTCTTCCTTCCATTGGTTCATCCCCCAAAATGGCCGCCCTGGCCAGAGCTATGCCCATCTGAAGCCAGGGCCCAGGTGCTTCCTCCCAGTCTGCCACGCAGGTGCAGGGGCCAAGCACATGGGCTATCCTCCACTGCCTTCCCGGGCCACAGCAGAGAGCTGGACTGGAAGAGGAGCAACCAGGACTAGAACCCGGCGCCCATATGGGATGCCAGCGCCGTAGTCAGAGGATCAACCAAGTGAGCCGTGGTGCCAGCCCTAAGTACCATTCTTTAATTTTAAAATTTTTATCTCTAACTTACCTATCCTATCTATCCTATCTATCTATCTGTCTATCAGAGAAACAGAGCCCCTCTTTCCCAAATATCCATAGTATCCAGGCTGGACCAAGTCTCAAGCCAGGACCTGGGAAAGTAAATCAGGTTTCCTAAATGGGTTTCAGGAATCCAGTTATTTGAGCCATCACCATTGCTTCATAGGGTCTACGTTGACAGGGAGCTGGAATCCGTAGCCAGAGTCTGAACTCAAACCCAAGCACTTTGATAAGTATTGTGGACATCTTAATTGGTAGGCTGAACTCCCACTCCTGTTCTGTTTTTAGTCAAAATATAATGGTTGTGTATGACAGTACAGTATTATGTGATATTTTGATCTATGTATACCATATAAAAAGATTTGATCAAGCTAATTAACATGTCTATTACCTCACCACTGTATCCTTTCTATGGTGAGAATGTTAACAATCTTTCCTGGGAATTTTGAAGTATATAATTTATTATTATTATTAATTGTGGTGGCGATGCAGTGCAGTAGATCACTAAAATATATTCCTCCAGTAGTTTCAGTTCAGAAACTTTGTACCCCTTTATCAACATCTTTCCTTTGTCCATCCCTCTCTTTTCCTGCCAGCCTTTGGTATCTACCATTGTACTCTCTTTTTCTGTGAGTTTGACATTTTTAGATTCCACACACTAATAAAATCATACAGTAGTTTTCTTTCTAGGCCTAGCTTATTTCACTTAGCATAAAGTCCACTGGATCTATCCATGTTTCTACCAAAACTATAATTCTCTGCTTTGTAAAGACTTCATGGAATATATACCACATTTTCTCCATGTCTTAGCTATTGAGAATAAAAAATGTGAATACTTCTGAAATGAACATGGGTCTGTAGATATTTCTTTGAAGTGCTTTTTAATCCTTTCAGGATTGTCATATGGTAATTCTACTTTTTTTTTTTTTTTGAGGAACTTTCATACTATTTTCCAAAATCGCTGTATTAATTTACATTCCCATCAACAGTGTACAAGTGTTCTTTTTTTTCCACATCTTTACCAGCATTTGTTATCTTTTGTCTTTTTTATACTAGTTATTCTAACAAATGTGAAGTGTTATATCATTGTGATTTTGATGTGAATTTCTCTGAGTTGTGAGTTTGTGAGGTTTTTGTTTCTGTATATGTGATATGCCATTCCTATCACTTCTTTGGAGAAATGTCTGCTAGGGGCCTTAGCCTATTTTTATGTCATGTTATTAATTTTCTTGCTATTGAGTTCCTTATATGCTTTATAGTTTGATTGCCTCATATTCTTTGGTTATTAATCCCTGACCACCATTATGATTTGCAGATACTTTCTCCCAGCTGGTGGGTTACCTTTTACTCTTTTCAGTTGGTTGCTTTGCTATGCAGAAGCTTTTCAGTTTTATGCAATGACATTCTCTGATTTTAGTACATATTATAAAGCTATTGTAATCAAAACAACATGGCACTGACATAAAAAGAGATAATAACTGATGGAACAGGATAGAGTATTTTTATTCAATTGATTTTTGGCAAAGGTACCAAGAATATGCAATGGTTAAAGTACAGTCTTTTTCATAAATGCTGGTGGGAAACCTAGATATTTACTTACATAAGAATGAAATTAGTCCCTTATTTCATATCATGTACAAAAATTAATTTAAAATGGATAAAAGGCTGAGACATAAGGCCTGAAATGGTAAAACTACTGGAAGAAAAGGTAAGGGATGAATCTCCATGATCTGGATAATGATTTCATGGATGGGGCTCCCAAAATACAAGCAACAGAAGCAAGTCAAGTGCCCTCATTTAAATGGATGGTCTTAAAAGGTGTGGAACTTTTATGTCTGCACTATGAAACACCGAATTTTACCTTCTAAAAGGAGACCTAGACTTTTAGGTCCCAAATTACTTTGAAATAATTGTTGTGCCCGGCTTTTGTTCAAAAGTCTGAACACTGTTACTAACAAGTGGCAGTTGCAGAGGATGCCTGGCTTCTGGATGTTCACAGCTGCAGAGGGAACGTGGTTTGAATGGCTTTCAGCATTTTAATAGTGAAGTAAGCGTTTCAGCTTCTCTCCACCTTACACATTCAGGTCACCACGAAGTCAACTTTACTGTTCCAGCTGAGCAACATCCTACCGGTCCTTGTGGCTCAACCAGTCCCTCACCAATTACAAGAACACAAAAGGAATCAGAAATAATTAAAGGCAATCAATATAAGAAGACTTTTCAGATATACTTACAGTATCACCTAAGTGGTGACTGGATCTTTCCTCCAGGCATACTTATTGTTTTAGTTACTTCTCAAACTTTCCATCTCGTTCAGAAATTGTTTTTATGCTTTTCCTATGTTGATTCCAGGGAATAGAACAGGATACCATGTGGAGATTTCTTCACATATCCTCTGCTTCTAAGAGACAATTTGTTTTAAGGTTGTATTATTACATTTCATATTGTTACTGCTACTGTTATTGGTATTGAAACACACCATTAATCTGAAACCTAGTAAAGTGACACGTGGCAGAGAGGAGAAGACAAACAGGAAGGCAGATGCCTCAAAAGCTGTAAGCACTGAGTGGTAAACTCCAGTAACTCCTAACATATGTCGATGGGCAAATGGAGAGACTTCCAGTGAACTCTGAGTTACCCATTGTTTTCTCCTTGAGGCAAAAAAACAGTGTAAGTCATGAAATAGTTGTGATAATGAGTAATTTTAAACAAGTTGAATAGCATTTTGGCTCTGTAAGGAAAACCTGTAGCCTCTTATGTTTCATTTCCACAAAGGGAAAGAAAGGGAAAGGCAGCATCTCCTGGGACATGTTTTGTAAAAATGTAGTTTGCCACAATAACAAAGCAAAAAGGTAAGATGAGTTTTTGTGAAAGTTTAAATAGAGAAAACTATGTTCTTTGAGGACAGTAAAAATTAGATATTTTAATATACAAAGACCCATTAAGACACTAAAAGAAGAGGATTTAGTATGTATGATTTCTAAAATTTATCTACGGTTTTTGTGGAGGAAGTTTCTTTATTTATTTATTTATTTTTATTTTTGACAGGCAGAGTGGACAGTGAGAGAGAGAGACAGAGAGAAAGGTCTTCCTTTGCCGTTGGTTCACCCTCCAATGGCCGCCGCTGCAGCCGGCGCACCGCGCTGATCCGATGGCAGGAGCCAGGTACTTATCCTGGTCTCCCATGGGGTGCAGGGCCCAAGCACTTGGGCCATCCTCCACTGCACTCCCTGGCCATAGCAGAGAGCTGGCCTGGAAGAGGGGCAACCGGGACAGAATCCGGCGCCCCGACCGGGACTAGAACCCGGTGTGCCGGCGCCGCAAGGTGGAGGATTAGCCTATTGAGCCACAGCGCCGGCAACGGAAGTTTCTTAAAGACCAGTTTTCGGGCTGGTGCTGTGGCATAGTGGGCTAAACCTCTGTCTGCGGTGCCAGAATCCACATGAGCACCGCTTCTAGTCCTGTCTGCTCCTCTTCTGATCCAGCTCTTTGCTGTGGCCTGGGAAAGCAGTGGAAAATGGCCGGGTGCTTCTGTCCCTGAACCCACATGGGAGACCCTGGCTCCTGGCTTCAGATTGGTGCAGCTCCAGCCATTGTGGCCATTTGGGGAGTGAACCAATGGATGAAAGACCTTTCTCTCTGTCTCTCCTTCTCTCTGTCTGTAACTCTACCTCTCAAATAAATAAAATCTTAAAAAAAGAGAGAGCGAGAGCAGTTTTCTTCAAAGTAAGTTAATGCTCCCAGCAAAAAGACCTCGGTTGTAAGAAACACCATCACAGGTTCTTCTGAATCAAAGGTATGAGGTACAAAAATTACTTTGGCTATAAGCATGCAACTTTTTTCATGTTCCCTGCAGAATCTTTAGGGACTACATCTCATTCAGGTTCAGAGAGTGGAAGACATGGCAGCTGCCTGGCTCTTTATTTAACTTAGTGCACCAGAAGTTTTATTGTCTCTACAGAAATAGTTTATAAATATCTAAGAGGTTGCTATGGCCTTTTGCTAGCAATAGCCCCTGAGGGGAGAATAAGAAATAATTAAAGCAGGAGGTTTAGGAAAAATAATTTTAAAAGGCAGATCAGTTGACTGTTGGACCGTGTGTATTCTGCCAATAAGGGAGGGTTGTAGTCCAGTTTAACTTATTTTTATTGAGATCTCACAAGTGGCATTATAATTTTTGATTTTTTTTGTTGTTGTTGGATGGCATACTTAAACATAAAATACAGAGACAAATGGTAATTGCTAAAAATCTGTGAGCCAAAGGGCTGACATTCTTACAGAATTCCACCAGTACACTGGAGTCCTGGTCATTCCAAAGACAGAAAGCATTGTGGTGAAATAAATAGGAAGATATTGTTTTTTGACCGTTGTCTCTTAAATACATGTTGGTGCGGGCATTTAGCCTAGTAGTTTAGTTGCCTGTATTCCATATCAGAGTGCCCAGGTTAAGTTCTCATCTCCAGCGGTGCATACCCTGGGAGGCAACAGTGATAGCAAATGTTTGGGTTCCTTCCTGATTGAGTTCACAGCTTCTGGCTTTGGCCCTGGCCCAGCCCTGGTTTTTTCATACATTTGGGGAGTGAACCAGCAGATGGAATCTCTCTCTTTCTTAGTATGTCTGTCAGTCTGTTTCTGTGTCTTTCTGCCTCTCAAATAAGTTAATAAAAAATGTGTCTTATTCTTTCAGCTTTTAAGGAGGCAGTATGTTATATATTCTATTAAAACATTATAAATCCAGAAGTTGATCCAGTCCCAAGTAGTAACTGAATTTCCTAATGCAATACTCCCAGAGTAAACATCTCACTGCCAGTGGATTCCACAAAGCATCTTCAGAGGCTTTTAAAATTGTATTCCAAGGCCGTTGATGAAATAGCTGTGTGCAGTGTTGAAATCAGCTTACTAGGGTGAGGGCTTAAAGAATAAACATATTTCAGAATCCAGAACTCGTGGGCATGGGTATTTCCATGATAGAATCTTCTTTATTCTTCTAGAATGGTTTATCACATCTAGTATATCTTGGAAAGTAAGTGAAGTGTTTAAACCACTTCTGTTATATACAAATTCTTTCATTCAGTATTTTTTTTTTTTATTGCTGTTGTGGTAGATGAGGCTGATTTCAGAAATTTTTTTTCCCAGTCTTCTGTCAACAGACAGATCTGCTCAGTATGTTATACCCAGTAATACATGACCCTGCTCCCCCTCTCCTTGCTACCCAATACCGACTGTCAACATTGTTACTCAGTCTTCAGCAAGACTTACTGGGAACCTATTTTTGTCTGCCTGGTTTTTGCTCACAATATTTTCTTGATGGCCTAATTACAAACTCGAATTTAACTTAAAAAGTTATAGTATCAAATAGGTGAAAAGCAACCCAGGGCTTGGATAATCATTTAATTAATCGTGATTTTAAGATATAAATTTAAGAGAATTAAAAAATATATCATAAATAGGATAGTAGTAAAATACCACGACAAAAACCAATTAGGCTTATACTTTGAGAATGTTGGAGATAGAAAGGAAATTAGATGTTAGATGGTTCAACTATTTTATAGCAAAGAAGTGGCATTCTTGGGATTAAATCATAATGTAGCAAAAGCTACACATTTATACTTGCATAAATCCCCTCTCAATCTAGTGGATTTTCTATATTTCATTTGCTTTGTTGTAATGTATTTGCTCTAAAATTACTATAGCTGTAGTTTTTCACCCCATTCTCATATTCTCTAAAGGATTCACTCAAAGAAACAAAATTATTCATTTACTTAGTTAGCATTATATCACAGAATCTACTGGTATAAATCGTTGCTGTGCTTGTGTTACCCTGATTAAGCTTGGAGGGATCCACCAGTAGAAAACAGTTGCCATGTACAGGCTGTTTTTACTTTATTTTTTAAAAATTTATTTATTTGAAAGGCAGAGTTACACAGAAAGAGTTATCTTCCATCTGCTGGTTTACTACCCAGATGGTGGAATGGCCAGTGTTATTCAGGCTGAAGCCAGGAGCCAGGAGCCTCATCTAGATCTCACACGTGGGTGCAGAGGCCCAAGGAACTGGGCTATATTCTGCTGATTTCCCAGGCATATTGGTAGGAAGATGGATTTGATGTGGAGCAGCCAGGAACTGGTGTCACAAAGACCCTTTTTATTTATTTTTTAACACAGACCCTTTTTAAAAACTATCATAAGAATCCTAACTATATATATATATTCTGGCCCATAGAAGCCCAAGCAATGTGTTACTTGATTTACTGAAGTTAAGATACTATTCATTAAAAACAATTGTGGTTATTAAGACTTCATGTGAATTTAAAAATGACTGAAGCAATACTTTGTTATAGTCCACAGTTCATCTAAACTTTCATGTATAATATTTACAACTAGAAATAATATATACAGGTGTTCATCAACTTAGCATGGGGTTATATCCTGACAAACCCAGCTTAAGTTGAAAATATCTCAAGTGGAAAGTACATTTAATAAATCTAATATACCAAGTATTATAGTTTCGCAACAGTACACTGAAGAGTCTAAGTTTTTCCACCTTCGTGATTGTCTGTCTGACTGGTAGGTAGGGCTCATTGCTACTGTCTAGCATGGAAAGAGAGCATCATACCACTTACTGCTAGCCTGGGAAAAGGTCAAAATTCAAAATATGTTTTCTGCTTGATTTCATATTGCTTCCACACTATGGTAAATTAAGAAAAATGTCCTAAGTCAAGCCATTGTCAATTGAATAAAGTCTACACTGGTGTCACAGGCATGTGAGTTTATCAAGCCCTTTTAATCTTACCTCACTGGAGAAGATGAGATACTTAAAGTGGGGAAATATCTCTTTATGTTTGGGTCTGATTCTTCTCCATCACTTCAAATGTCGACTCTGTTATCAACTGATTCTCTCTTATTATCACATATTTTAGCACAGGGCTCGTACTGAGTCACAGTATTTCATTCCACATCATTCATATCATTTAATGGCATCATTATTTCATTTGATAAAGATTTAGTGGGTACCTGTATGAGCCAACATTAGAGTAGGTGATGGGGATAATATGGTGAGCAAGTTAGAGTTGGTTTTTATACTGAAGGCAGTCACACTGTAGGGGTGGTATTATTTTTTAAAATTTTCAGCATATGGGATATATAGATTGTAGGGAATGTCTGGGTTTAGTATCTGCAGTTTTTTGGTGTTTGATTATCATCATCTCTTTCGTTGTGTCATCCTTGTGGGGATGTGTCCATATAATCTCTGTTAACAAACATTTCCCAACCTGCAGCAGAAAGAGAGGAATAAAAGTTTGGTGCTCCTTGACCTAGTTCCTTTTCATTCCATATGAGCCTATTATATTATAGTTATCTTGTTTCTTAATATTATGTGTCTTCTTGAATGCTGTGGCATATCAAAGTTGGGTATCTGCTTTATTATTAGATTTGTCACCCAAAAACACATTTCTGTATAGCTGTCATTGCTGTCTGCACATGACAGTCACTGTCCAGCCTAATCTATCATTCTGTAAGACCTGAGGATACTTCAAAAAGTATGTAAGAGTGTGTAAGAAAGAAGTAATGAAAAGGTGTATTTATTTTGGTGCAAAAACTTTTAAAATGTTTGCATAATTTTTTCATAATATTTAACTTTTTAAGGTCCCTCATGCATGGATTTCAAAATTTTTGCACCAAAATCAACAGTTTTCCTTTATTTAGACCTAATATGATGGTTATATTTGGTTTCTGAGAGTATTTCATCAATGTTGTCTGTTAAACCTGTTTTACATTAAACTGGGCAGTAGGAAAAACAACAATGGGAGCCTGGATTGCTGCTAGTACATTTATTTTAAAGTAATGACTCTTAACACCCCAGGGGTGTTATTTTTGCATGAGTATAGGCTAAGGACTGAGCTTATCCATCCTCAGGTTTTCTTAACAGGGGAACTGTTGATTATGGAAATAGGCACTAAAGTTTGCATGAAAGCTCACAGTTTAAAATTTCATGTAAATTTATGTACAAATTATGTGTGGCCCTTGGGCTTTGTGGTATGGTAAGTTCCCATTTTAGCTCTTGCAAGTATAGAAGAGGGGCAACTCAAAATTTCTGACATTTTCTGCTGAAGTGTCTTTCATTGACATCTCCTTTTTTGTGGTCCACTGGGGACTTGAGGCCTGATAATAAAATATACATTAATAACTTTTCTCTCTACTCCAATGACTCATAAATGAAATGACAAAAATAGAAGTGAATTATATGAGTTTGGAAGAAATACTTTTGAGTTCATTTCTCCAATATTAAAAACTTAATGTCAAGCTCATTGAAAGCCTTCATTAGTTATATAAATAGAATGATAAACTAGTAGAAAAAATCTCTTAAGGTACCTCCCATGAAACATGCTAATTAATCTTATGACATAAAACTAGGCCACATTTATTTAAAAATCACTTACTTGACAACTGTTAGCTTATTTCCAATCTTGCCCACAAAAAAACACAAAATTATATTTTTCAAACTCTGCTAAAAATCACGTACTATACCTATGAAACAGACTTTTTGACCATCAACTGAAGGCCAGTGTACTCGTCCTTGACCCTTAATTCTAACATACTTACTGTGTTTGCCAGTCTTCATCAGGTTGGAAGCAATATATTAGGAAAAGCAGTTTTTTAACCAGATTCTGAAGAAACAATGGCGTTTTAGCAATCTGATAATACAAAGGGGAAGGGAGAACAAACAGAACCTGGGTTAAGAGTGTCAATATGAGAACATTTGTTGCTATTCACTTTAACACCTTATGAGTTTAGCATGGTCTTGCTGCATAATGGAGAGGTAGATTAATTCATTCAATATTCATTTTTGAGGAACCTAATACATGCGTGGGATTAGAGAAGCCAAAGCCAGAGCCTCTGTAAATGTACATTTCATTGGGAAAATGTAAGCACATGCAGATATAAAGAGAAAGTGCAACTGGAGGACCAAAAAAGGAAAATGATTTGTCTTGAAGGCTGAATAGTTAAGTCATTTTTGAAGTCAACCTTAAAAGCCAATTGACAGGCCGGCGCCATGGCTCAATAGGCTAATCCTCTGCCTGCAACACCAAACCTGCACGCCGGGTTCTGTCCCGGTTGCTCCTCTTCCAGTCCAGCTCTCTGCTGTGGCCCGGGAGTGCAGTGGAGGATGGCCCAAGTGCTTGGGCCCTGCACCCCATGGGAGACCAGGAGAGGCACCTGGCTCCTGGCTTCGGATCAGTGCAGTGCGCCGTCCACAGCGGCCATTAGGGGGTGAACCAACGGAAAAAGGAAGACCTTTCTCTGTCTCTCTCACTGTCCACTCTGCCTGTCCAAAAATAATAATAATAATAATAAAAAAGCCAATTGACAGTTTAGGAATGGAAATAACAAGAGAGGATGAGATATGCAAAGGTGTAGAGTAGTGAAAAGAGCACATTGGGTAAGGTAGATAGAATTCCAAGATGTTTCCCAAAAACTATCCCTACCCCTACCCCAGATGTGCCCTGCATTGTCCCATCCCCTTGAGTCTGAGCAGGAAGTCCCTGTGACTATGCTGGGATGTCACTTAATTATGTACAATCACATAATCACAAGGAATTTTACAGTTGTAACTAAGGTTGTAATCAGTTACTTGGAGTAATGAAAATGGCTAATTTTGAGTAAGTCTCAACTAATGATGTGAGCTTTTCAAGAGATAAAGAACTATTTTGCTGGCCCTCTCAGAGCGGACTACTATATGGTAGGGAGGGCCTATGGCAGGGACCTGTAAGCTGCCTATAGCAGCTGATCGTGGTCCTGACTCAATAGCTAGAAATAAAACAGGCACGTTAAGCTATACCATACAACTACAAGGAACTTAACCCTACATACAATGTGATGGCACTTGGAATGTGATCTCTGGTTAAGTTTCAGTGGGAGCTTTCAGTTGACCAACACTTTGGTTTACCTTAGTGGGATCCTGAGTGGGGTACCCAGCTAAAGTTGCTATACTCCTGATTCAAAGAACTTTCAATGTGTATAATATTAGGCTACTGAATTTCTGGTCATTTTTTACACATCAGTGGGTAGTATGAATATAGCATTTTGTAGGGGAACAGAATATAGTTTAAACGTTCTGGATGAAGGGGTGGATAGGCCTGAAAACAGAAATGCAGGAGAGGAAACATTCATTAGGGCCTGATATTTTATGGAAGGCAGCTTGAATTAATCCTGTGGGTTCCAGGCAGTCGTTAAAGGTAGTTCATGTGTTGAATGTCATTAAGAACTTTGTGTTTTAGAAAGTTAGTGCTGGCCACAGTCACAGAGGTGATTGGATATGGGTGATAACAAAGGGAACTGTGGTAGAACCCTCCCAAAATGATTCTAATAAGTGATTATGAAAGTTCAGTGAAAGAAACTAACAGCAATGAGGAAATTAAAGTGGAAGATTAGGAGGATACCTAGAAGGTAATATGAGCGTGATGACCAACATGAAAGAGATCTGTGGTTCTAAGCTTCCTTGACCTAGTGACACAACAATTAGGGAAGATAAACAGTGGAAGAAGGAAATTATTTTGGATTTTGAAAATGGCATATTTTAACAGTCTGAAGGGCTTCTGAGCATTAAGGAGGAGCTACTTATAGACAATTAAAATATAGTTCTGGGCTCTGGAACAAGGTGGAGTCTGGATCTTTATTTGGGGAGTTATCAGTAGATTTGGAGGCATAAGGATAAATAAGATAATTCAAGAAGAATATGAACTCTGAAAACAATATCAGAGATTAAATCCTTGGGAACATCAGTATTTAAGAGTAAGGATGGCAGAGCAGGGGAGGAAGATAAAGGATTGTAATATTAATAAAATCTAGAGAAAATTATATCATGGGAGCTAAGGGAGAAGAAAATTTCATAGAAATGAAGATTGAATTTCCAAATATCAGTTGACTAGTGGAATGAGCTTATTTTAAAACTCTGTGTATTTAACAATAGAAAGTCCTGGTTAGTCCTAATCAGAAAAGTTTCAAAGGAATGGTGGACATTAAAACCACATTTCAGTGAGATTTAAGAATTAACGGGTTGAGATACTTAGTGGACTATGAGGACTGCAATGAGTTCCTTTAAATAGCTGGACAATAAAAGAAGAAGGAAATTAAGGTAAAAGGGGAGTTTTTTTAAAAAGTACAAAGATGACCCAGAGATTGGAATAAAACATTTATAATTCAAATATCCCTTAAGGGTCTTATATGTGGTATATGTAAAGAGCCCTTACAACTCAAAAGTAAAAAGGCAAATAACTGAATTAAAAGTGGGCAAAAGATTTGCACAAACATTTCCACACAGATATGCAAGTAGATGATAAGCTTATGAAAAGATTGCTCATTGTTATTAGTTAGCAGAGAAATACAGATCAAACCACACCAAAATATTGCTTTATATGCACTAGAATGAAAAAGTGAGATAATAGCAAATATCAGTCCAACTGCGGAGAAATTGAAATACTCATGTTATGCCATTCAAAGGATGGAAGGGATGGTAACCCTTAAAGGGGAGAAATTCGATTTTGAAAATTTTCTGAAATTGACTATGGTAATGATCACACATAAAAATATATAGTCTAAAATTATTGAGTTGTACACTTTAAATATGTGACTTGTATGATGTGAATTACAATTCAAAAAAACTTTTTGTAAAAAAAATTAAGAGGTAAATACAAGGTAGAGAGGGTCAGAAGGAACACATCTTCTAGCCTGTGAGAGATTCCAATATGCTTGCAGTCTGAAGAGTTGGTGATTGTTAGTGGTGATTGATGGTCATGAGATGATAACTGAGTCATCAGAAAAGGTCACATCTTCCCTCAACATGTAATATCTTTTAGAAAGAGTTCCAGTAAAAATACCTAAGTGAAATCTACTCCTTTGAACACTAAACTTGTTTTCTTTTGTTGGGAAATTATTTTATGAGGGACATGGATTCCCTCAATGATGATAGACAAATGAGGTGTTACTCTAACTTGAGGAACAATGATTACCAAAAAAAAAGTCTTGTTATAAAATTATTCTTTATTTCTGAAGCTTTGAGGAAATTCCCTGGGCTATGAAAAAGAAAAGGAAAGAAATACCAAATCTCATGATTCCCACATGGCTGTCAATAAATTCTGGATTAACGTTGAGCTTTCCGGGTCATAAGTAATAAAGATTATATAATCATTAAAATGTTGTCCCTTTCTAGAGAGAGAATGGTAGGTAGGCCCATGTACTCAGCTCCAATTGGATGGATTTTAACCAGGAGAACTGCTGCTACCCCTTGTGTCTCAGCCAAAATGTTTTCTATCATCATTCCATTACTGTTTTGAAATTATGTTTAGCTTCACTAATGCTTTTATTTATTTATTCCCAAAGCATTGCATTAGTCTTCATTGCCTGCAGCATACAACATATTGCCTGGGTATTAAATACAGCTTGTTAAGTTTGTTAAACACTTGCTGGCAAAACACCAGAAGATCAGTGTGGATTTATTTGTTTAAAAATTTATTAAAGTTCTCAGGATACAGATTAAATTTTCTTGCTCAATATTTTTTATTGTTTCACCTGCTGTTGAGTAGAAATTACAACTGGGAAGGTTTTTGTTTTGTTTGTTACCAAGTTCTATCAAGATGGTTTGAAAATGCCTAAACTTTTTTTTTTTAAACTGGAATGATCTGATTTCAAATAATCCCCACCCTAAGGAGAGGAGGTAACTCACATAAAATGTCCAGATGTCTTGGGCAACAAGCAAATATTTAGCATCCTTCATGAAGGATAAGAGCATTTTGGAACTTGGCAAAGACTGAGTCCAGTAGGAGACGAGACCCTCCACAACACTGTGGATGACCAAGGAAATGGTCTGCTGGATTCAGAGTGTGAGAAAAGGCAGCTGAGCCTTCTGTTTGATGGACTAAGCCAGGCAAAACAACTTGCGTGGTGCAGCACAGGCGAGCCAGATCAGAGCATCCTGTGAAAGGAAGTGTAAGAGGCACAGGGATTCATTTCTGGGAAGAGCATCAGTAGAGCAAACTGCACAATAAATAAGAGCTGTTTTCCCTTGCTTTGGATTTGGGCTTCATTGGAGATCAGTTGGTTTAACGGAAGAAATAGAAGGGGCTCTGGATTACGTAATAGTGACAAGTTTTGCTTTTGCATCTATTCATTGAAGACGACTCAGAGAAAAGTTAATTTTTAGGTTTTTGCTGCAGTTTTCTCATACAAAGTGTGTAAATTGGTCCATTCTGCTTTTCCTCTATGATTTACCACGTATGTTTTCCTGGTTTGTTTTTTGTTTGATTTTTTCCTAAAACCAGAAACTGCAGATCAGCTGCCTTTGGTGCCCTCAGTGGTCAGACAAGTGGATAAAGACTAAAAAAAGGCTTGAGTTCTAGAAAGAATTCTGTTTTCCAGAAGCCCAGACCCATTGGTCTGAATCTGTACGCTCTCAATATATCCATGTCAGAATGGAAAAGACATGAGTTTGGGCTTTATGAACATTAGTTTGGCCTCTAGAATTCCAAAGGTTGCCCTTTTCCCAAAATTGTCTTGTTAGCGACTTAACTATCAGGAAGATGTTTTACTTTGAGGGATATCAGTAGAATCAGAGATAACCTTGTGTAAAGAACTAACAATTTATTATGAAAAGAAAGTCATGGATCCAAATATCTACCCCAGGACTTAAAGAATGATGGATTTTAGGAGATACTCATTAAACTAATTGTCTGATGAATTACCTGCGAAACAACCACAGTGTGACAGGTACTGAGATAGATCCTGTGCACACAGTGATTGGCAGAGGCGGGCTTCCTGCCCTTTGAGAGCGTATAGTCTGGAAGAAGATGACAGATGTCAATCAAATGAATGCAAAGTCACATGTATAACGGCTGCAAAGTAAAGACCCTTACAAAGTGGTAGAAGACTGAGGAGAGAGGACTTCCAGTGGAGGGCATGGAGGAATGCTTTATGGAAGAAGAGCTCATCAGAGCCCAGCTTCAAAGATGGTTGAGATTTGTATCTATGGAGTGGAGGGAGCACTGTCTTAGAGATAGGATACATGTACCCTGAGCCGAAGAACCAGGCTAGTGTTCACAGTGGTTTGGGGGAACTGGAAATAATTCCATTTACCCCAGACGGTTAGAAAAATAAGGATTGACACATAAATTGGAACAAGATTTTGAGGGCTTTGAATGACAGGCTAAAGAATTTGGATATCACTATGTGTCCATAAAGAATCTCTGGAGGTTTACAAGCAGCAGGAGTGTGATCATGTCTGTGCTTAATAAAGTTACTTGCCAGTACCATGAAGAACGTACTGGGAATGGAGAGAACACCAGAGAGAAGCAGTGACTGAAGAAGCTTCTTCAGCAATAAACTACTTAAGGAGCAAGACAGTGAAGTCCAAATCAGGCAGTTAGCTGTGAGAAGGGAAGGGAGGAAAAGACGCAGGACTGCTGGCGACAAAGCTGACCTATCTTGGTTTTGAAGACAAGAGTAATACAGAACCATTAATAAGTATATGGAAAAAAAAAACAGGATCAATGGAAAATTGGCATAATTTCATTCTGTTTTCTGAGTGGAACCCTTATGCTAGCATTGTGTGTATGCTAACAGTACTTTTGGACTTTGATTTATTTATCTATACAAGGCAGATAATATTATTGATATGGCACTAGATAGTGTTCTATGTAAAGTTGCATGTAGATGCATTCAAGGCCTTTGTAAAAATGTTTGACCTAGATTCACCTATTCAAGGGTAGAATGTTATGGCTATATAAAATCATAGCAATCATTGTGTGCAGTGGGTTTTACAAGTTAGGGAACTGAAGACCAGGGAGATTAAAGGACTCAAGTGCAGCCAGGCAACTAATAAGACCCATCGTCCAGATGTCCTGCTTCCCAGGCCAGGACTTTTTCACCACTTCATGGAGCCTCTTACTTTTAACACGCTGTTTATTTAGGAAAGTGATACTCTCATTGCAGCTGGACTTGCCCAGCCCATAACAGCTTTATGCTGTTTTAGAGCTAACAGTGAAGGAGAGAGTACTTCTCCCATTAGAAAAGAACAGCTGGGTGTAGGCTATTAGAGCCAACGCTCTAGAAAGATCCTCCATTGCATCCATCTTAGGATTTGTCCTGTCTGAGAAAATTGAATAACTGGTGGAAAAAGACCAAAGAGAACAGAGAATCCACTCAGGAAAGACTTCATTCCAAGGAATAAGGAAGCCAAGATGGATTCACGTGGATCAGATTGCATAAACCCTGTCTGGGAGTGAGAACATGGCCCATGGCCTTGTCACTGTTGTCTTCCATCCATTTGAATTGCTGGGCAAAGGGCTGTCCCAAAGAACAAATAAAACTTAAAAACATTTTGTTTCTCTACCATCTTGGTGGAACAAAGGAATGCATGTCGAAAGTGGCAGGAATTCAGCGTCATTGGCCTCCAGGGCTAGTGGTGCTACAGTGGACAGAGAGACAGAGTGTCAGAATGTCCACCTCTGCGTGCAAATTTGTCTTCACCTGGCTTTGGGAACTGATGTCAACCATGCAGAGCTTTGATCGGCATCAGAAAACATGCCTTTTCTTGGCATTTGATAGTCTGCTTGTTACTTTGGAAGGAAATAGCTGCAAATGATGAAATGTATTTGTAGGAATCATCTAGGGGACTCTTAGAATTTCTAGAGTAAAAATTAAGGCAGAAGGATTTCTCAAGACTGAGACGGGACTGAGAAGGTAAACTCATGTTTTGTAACCTGTGTTCTAGATAAAAACAAATTTAAATGTACTATTTTTAGAAAAATTGTACTTATGACTTTAAATAGACTAGGTACCTAAAACATTGCTGGGAGCTTGGTCTGCTAGGGAATTTATATGGGCATTTCTGAGTAATCACAGATTCTGTACAAATAGACATCTGAGGAGCTGACCCTTTGTTTCATAAAGTTTCCTGGTGAGTTTTATGGAAAAATTAAAGACTATTTGGATTTATTGTTTCTCTTTAGCTACATCTCAAGCAACTTTTTGCTCCCTAAATTGACTCGTAGAAAAGGGACTAGATAAAGCAATAGAGACTTGAATTTTGAACTTGTTGTTCAATAGGACTTTAGGGAATTTATTTACCCTCTGAATATTTGTATTATCTTTATTTAGTTTATTTTTATTTATCTGAAAGGCACAGAGACAGAAAAAGCAATTTTCCATCTTCTGGTTCATTTCTTGAATGCCTGCAACATCCATGGTTACTCAGGCTGAAGCCAGAATTCAAAAACTCAATCTGAGTCTCCCACGTGAGTGCCAGGGACCCAACTACTTGAACCATCACAGCTGTCTTCCAGGGTTCGCATCAACAGGAATCAGAAGTGGGGCTGGGACTCAAACCCAGGTACTGTGATGTAGGAATTGGTATCCGAGTAAGCATCTTAACAGTTGCACCAGAGCCCTCCTCAGTTCTGTCTTCAGAAATAGGGATTACTATCTAGGTTTTCTGAAACCTGATCTAATTCTGTTCACTAAAATTGGAATTTGTTTTAATTTGCACTTAGCAAAAGGAAACCTGCCTTCTCATGGACATAAAAGATTATTTCATAGCCTTTTTGGAAGTATTTTCCAAACTGTGTTCACTGTAAAGTATTAATCATGAGATATCCTTTCCTAAAATCAGTTAGGTAAATGCTGGATCACGCAAAGTGAAGCAAATTTCGTAACTTAAGGACCTCTGTCAGTATCATCTAACTCAAGAGTTTTCCAGAATACAAACTTAAAACTATCAGTTTAGAGTGGTTTTGGATTTTCAAAACATGCCGATGGGCTGTTAATTTACCTGGAGACATGCCTATTGATGAATATATTTGAATGATGGAATTTTCAGTGTTTTTACTTATAATTGTAAAATGGAATATACTGATGTTTTAAAATGAGTGTTGCTTTTCCAGTAGTTAAGAATTGAGGGGGGTGTGTGTGTGTGTGTCAAAGGAGAACTGTCTTCTGTATCAGTTTTGATTAAGCTTGGCTTGGGGCTTAACATAAGGAAAAAAAAATAGATAAGTTACTTCTTTCCACATTCCTCAGTTTTGAATATATAAACTCCACAGGCAATGCATTTTGAGATTTTAGAAACTGAGTGACTCATTACCACCATTAATGAAGGTTGTCTACATGTTTACCATAAGCATGGAACACATAATCTGTCTCTGAGAAAAGCAACGTCATGATGATCAGCAATAGCAACAGCCATTGGACCCCTGAGACACAGTAGTCCAGGGTATGGGTCCATGATCTAAGTTGAGCAGTGTGAATCTTTTCTCTAGAAATCTTGAATTGGGGGCCAGCGCTGTGGCACAGTGGGTTAAAGCCCCAGTCTGTAGCGCCAACATCCCATATGGGTGCTGGTTTGAGTACTGGCTGCCCTACTTCCAATCTAGCTCTCTGCTATGGCCTGGGAAAGCAGTAGAAGATGGTTCAAGTGCTTGGGCCCCTGCACCCATGAGGGAGATCCGGAAGAAGCTCCTGTCTCCTGGCTTTGTATTGGTGCAGTTCCAGCTATTGCAGCCATCTAGAGAGTGAACCAGTGGATGAAAGAGTTTCTCTCTCTCTGCCCCTCTCCCACACTCCTTTCTCCCACCAACCTTCCCTCCCTCCTCCCCCTCCCCTTCTCTCTCTCCTTCTCTGCCTCCCTGTAACTCTGCCTTTCAAATAAATTAATTAATTTAAAAAAAAGAAATCTTGAATTGGAATGATAATATTATAGATTCAGTTTTACTTTATCTCTTAATTGTTGTCACCCAGGCATATTAAGATGGTCTTCCCACTGGCATTTGTCAGAAATTTGTCTATAGAGTGTGGGAATGAAGAAGCTGACTTGCAAGAGAGGAGCTGAGAAGGGAGAGAGGCCCCAAATTTCAAGTCCCTCACTGTCACTCTTCTAGGTTCTGTTGCATTTTTAGCCCTGATGGTACTCTAAGACATCTCTACATTCTACCATTCCCCTCACCTCCAAAATAACTTGATTGTGTTCCGATTTTTCTAAACATTGAGTCCTAACCAAAATGGAGTAATGTTATTCTGACACATAGAGTAGGAAAACAAAAGAGTCAGATTGAAACAAAGTGTAACACAGGGAGCCTTGGGTTACAAACACATTGGCATTAGAATCCTGGCTTGTTCAGTTGCTTTGGGCCTTTGACAGAGGATAAATTAACCCTCTCTGAGTCTCAGTTTTATCATGTGTAATATGGTATGATAAAGTAACTACTTTAGAGACTTTGGATCAGGATTTTGTGAGCTGGTGCGTGAAAATGCTGAAAAGTCCCTTGGTATGTGATCAGAATTCAGTACAACTTGTAACCATTATTATTGATTCTCTCATATCAATAACTTTAATCAGCTTTGTTATCTTCATGATTGTTAAGGATAATGTTTTTGTGTATGAGTTTGCTATTTGTTTTAATGTGTTTTGCAGTTAAAGGTATGTGATGTTGAAGGGGGTAGGCAGGCAGGCCTAAGCTGGGGCTCTCAGGGGACTCAGCAGCCCAGAGGCACCAGGGCCTGGGAATGGGAAGAAGGAGAGCATGGCTGGAGGTGGCTTTTCCACCTGGGTGCCAAGGTGCTGGTTAAAGCACTGTTGTCCCACCCTGGAGTGCCTGGGTTCAGTATCCAGCTACAGTTCCTGACTCCAGCTTCCCCAGACAGCAGTGATAGTTCAGGTAATTGGATCACTGTCACACATGGGGGAGACCTGCGTTGAGTTCCTGATTGTCCTCTTCTGTCCTAGGCTGACACTGACTGCTGTGGGCACACAGCAGGTATGAACCAACAGATGGGATTTCTTTCTCTCCCCTCTACCCTGCATAAATCAACTTAGGAAATACACTTTTCTAAGTAGAGCAAAAAGGAATACAGAAAGAAGGGAGGGAAATTATCAAGACCAGTTCTGGGAAAGATGTGCTGGTGAGCTGAATGCCCCTGAAAATCAGTGCAGTGCCCTTCTGGTCAAGAGTGCTTTGTGCATGTCAGCATCACGAGTCATGGCACTGCTTGCACTCCAGCCTGCAGCGTAAGTGAATCCCATCATCATGTTGCATAACCAGTCCCTGCTTCTTCACGAGGGCAACATACACATGGATTTCACTGGAGTAAAACTGCTCTCGTGAAAACAAAGCTATGTCTCTCCTGTAGATGTGGATCTCCGTAGGTTATAAAGAGGCAAAGAAAAGCCTCAAGTTCCAGACCAAATGCTCCCTCTCCTGGGGGTGGGACTGGCTCACATTGTGTCCTCAAATGCCCAACTTTCCACACTCCTGCCCAGTAAGACTAAATGACCTACCCTTGCCCTGGCTTCAGCAGGTGTTGGGGAAGCAAAGGAAGCACTGATGTTACAACCATAAAGAATGTAGTTTTATTTTGGACTTTTTTCTGATTTAAAGAAGGGGACTATTGTCAACCTGTGTTTTTCCTTTTTCTTGCTCATTTTCAGTAAGTGTACCTCAGCACCATTTTTTATATTGGTTTTTGCTTTCCATAGGATTGGATGTTCCATTGGTAAAGGAAATCCTAGAGAGGAGAATGCTTTGATTTCTGTAAGAAAAGAGGATTTCAAGGACACTGTTTATGGATCAAGCTTAGGCTGGAGGAAATTCGAGAGATGAAGGCAACAGGACTGGGATGAAAGGAAGAAGCGCTGAGGGTCTGTGTTGGATAAGTGAGGTGTGGGAGAGGAGGAATTACAGGCTTAGCTGTGGGACCTGCTGCTTTTGGAGAACTGACAGAGCTGATCCTGGGTGAATTTTGTTTATGTATACAACTATTTAGTTATTTGATAAACAAAGTGATGGAATGAGAGAGAGAAAGAAAGGGATTCACTCTCAAATGCAAGCAACAGTGAAGGCTAGACCAGACTGAAACCAGAAAAAGGAATTGCATCCAGGTGTCCCACCTAGATGACAGGAACCCCATTCCAGGCCATCACTTGAGGCTTCCCAGGGTGCATTAGTAGGAAACTGGATCAGAAGCATGAAGTAGCAAAGACTCAAACTGGGAATTAAACTGACACTGCAATATGGGATGTGAGTATCCCAAGTGGCAACTTAACTCACAGTACCACAGTACCCACCCTGGATACATTATTTTATTAACTTCTTCTGTTTTTCTGAGTTAGCTCAGTAAAATGTCTTCTGCTTACCATGAGTCTGTTCTTTTTCTTCGACCATCCAGATACTTCTTTCAGCTATGCCAGAAGTTACATTTCCTGGCCGGCGCCGCAGCTCACTAGGCTAATCCTCCGCCTTGCGGCGCCGGCACACTGGGTTCTAGTCCCGGTTGGGGTGCCGGATTCTGTCCCGGTTGCCCCTCTTCCAGGCCAGCTCTCTGCTGTGGCCAGGGAGTGCAGTGGAGGATGGCCCAGGTGCTTGGGCCCTGCACCCCATGGGAGACCAGGAAAAGCACCTGGCTCCTGGCTCCTGCCATCGGATCAGCGCGGTGCGCTGGCCGCAGTGCACCGGCCGCGGCAGCCATTGGAGGGTGAACCAACAGCAAAAGGAAGACCTTTCTCTCTGTCTCTCTCTCTCACTGTCCACTCTGCCTGTCAAAAAAAAAAAAAAAAAAAAAAAGAAGAAGTTACATTTCCTGCCTAGATAATGCATGCTGTCAAGAAACAGAAATAACTATCTTTTGGTTAAAAGCATGAATTATTTGTAATAACACATTTTTCTGGGTATTTTGTGGTTCATTCTATAAATTTGCCATCAGTCCCAGGGGATTCTCACCTTGCCTTTTTTCTAATAAGTTAGCTGAATATGTTAGAATTAAAATGTTAAGTAGTCGTTTTTTTTTTTTTTCCATTTCAGTTCCCTCAGATCATTCGAAAATGCTACCAAAGAATGGTCCAAGACTTACTTTTGGCTCTGATAAATTACCTTCTCCCTGCAATTTAGAGCAAAATGAAATTCATGAGCATTTGTAAGCCACGTAGCTGCTTTTACAGTGAGTTGGGGTATTAGTTCACATGGAGGGAAAAGCAAAAAAATAAACAAACAAATAAATAAAAGAAATTTTCCTTTCTGTCCTCATTTTGTATATTGGATGCCAACCTCATACTTCTCAATAGGTGAAAAAATACATTATGTAAAAGTGAGCTTAAGACATACTAACAAAGATTAATAAGTGACCTCATTAAGTAAACCAGTAAACTGGGAATGAGTTCAAATGTGTGAGGAAAAGCAACATTTTCTAAGGAAATTTGGTTTATAGAAAGAGTAGGAGATGGATAATGTTGGGAAAGACATTATCATTCATCCAATCTTTTCACTTCCTGTTGTGACATGAGAGTGGCCGTTGGGCCTAAAACACTTCCCCACACAGAAGTGGAGTCCTGGCAACCTAAGTCCAGATGGACTTAGAATCTTGTGCAGGAATTTCCCCCATTTTAGGCTCAGTGTTTACCGCTTTGTTCTGCTTGGGCATGTGCCGTGTGTCACCTGGCCAGCCCCCCAGCACCTGTGTCCTGCAGGGAAGGCTGGAGTCCCTCTGCAGCAGCACACAGATGTATGTGCAGGTTGACTGCCTGTGTCAGCCTCCTGACACAGCAGCACTGATAACTTCTCACAGAAGCTCATCTTTCCCACGTTAGGTTGAGTGCTTTTCCCTGCAGGGTTTGGCTGCATTGTGTTTTCCTTGGTGATTCCAAAACCAAGATGCCATGAAGTGCTTCTGACAGTAGGCAGCAGATACCACGTGCTCAGTAGACAGAAAGGACCTGAACCTGCAGAGCGGCCACTGGAGGAAACGCATCCCAAACCCCAAGGGCTGGGAGAATTTGATCCCACCTTCTCATGGGACATTGTCACGTAACCATTTCTTTACCTACACGGTATTACTTCCCATCATACTCTCCTGGAATTGCAGAATGAAAGAGTTCCGAGCCACTCTCTGAATAAAGCCAAATAAATAGATTAAACACAGTACCACAAATTAGTCCTTTGTGTAATTAGAAAAAGGAAAAGCCACTGGGAAGACCATTCCAACTGAGACAGAATGGAGACCTGTGAATTGGAACATCAGAGACGTCTTGGTTTTCTTAAGCCTAACCAAAGATTATTAGTGTTGAAATTTTGTCGTCTGTGTAAATTCATGCAGTCCACAGACTCACTAACTTTCAGTATCATTTTATAGAAGAGCCAATACTTGAGATATAATTTGAGAGATCAGCAGGGGTTCATCAGATGAAAGGGAAAGGGTTTATTTTCTGGTGAAGGAAAATTCTTAAAAGAAGAGAGGCACACAAATGAGTCTACTGCGATAGGGCAAGGTGTAGCTAAGGACAAGGGTGCACAGGGACATAAATGGAGGCAGGTAAAGTGGAGGGACAAGCATGGGTTACAGCCAGATTCTGCTGCCTCCCCTAGATTAGGAATATTAAATTCTGTCTCTGTCTTAAACATTTCTACCCTCTGATTTTTCTTTACACACTTTTTTTATACCACAGAGACAGGAAACAAAATATATCTTAAAGGTATAATTCCTGATAATAGCTGACAGATTTGGTGTATATAATGGATTAGGGAAAGTATAGAAAGTGATAGAGGCTGGCGCTGCAGCTCACTAGGCTAATCTTCTGCCTGTGGTGCTGGCATCCTGGGTTCTAGTCCCGGTTGGGGCGCTGGATTCAGTCCCGGTTGCTCCTCTTCCAGTCCAGCTCTCTGCTGAGACCCGGGAAGGTGGTGGAGGATGGCCCAAGTGCTTGGGCCCTGCATCCGCATGGGAGACCAGGAGGAAGCACTTGGCTGCTGGCTTCGGATCGGCACAGCACTGGCTGTAGCGGCCATTTGAGGGGTGAACCAACAGAAGGAAGACCTTTCTCTGTCTCTCTCTCTCACTGTCTAACTCTGCCTGTCAAAAAATTCTTTTAAAAATTAAAAAAAAAAGTGATAGAAAAAAAGACAATTCTCTGTACTGATCTTACAAGAGAAATATGTAGGACTTGAACTAAGGTTGTGGCAGAACAGATAAAGAATAAAGGATCAGATTATACAGATGAAGTACCATTAGTAGGAATTGGAATTCTGGATATGAAAAAAAATCACCCAAATATTTGTAGTTTAAGCAACTAGATTATGGAACACATTGCTTTGGCATAAAGTAAAGCAGCAGGTTTGTGGGAGAATGCAGTGAGGTTCAAAAATATGTTCAAAAACATATTTGAACATTGAAGTTTCCTGTAGGGTATCCAGAATGATCTGTCTCGTGGGCATGTGAAAGTAAGGGACTAGGGAATAGGAGAGCTAAGGGAACTAGCAACATTGTTACGGTGGCCATTGGGCTATATGGGAGAATTGACACCATGGAATGTAGGGAAGATCACCCACTCCAGCATAAGGAGGGGGAAGAGTGAACTCTAATGCTCTTCAATTTTTAGGGAAGTCATCAAAGGACATGGAGAAGATGGAGCCAGAGATACCAGAGCCAGAAAACAGCTGAAGGAAAAATAGTTTCAAGGCAGAGGGTATGATCAACAGTATTAAATTGCCCAAATAAATCATATACAGTAAAGACAGGAAGTCTCTTTTGAACTTGGTAATTACTGGTGATGTCAGTAAATTCAGTTTCATTGCAGTAATGGGGCAGAAGCTAGATGGCAGTGGGTTGAAGACTGAAGGGGGAGGTGGAGGAAAGCCAGCATCAGTGATTTTGAGATCATTGGAAAGAGTGCATTAATCAGAGAGGTAAGCATTTTTATCAACTTGGGAGAAGCCTGGGGCAGGAGGCCCGTTGAAGATCTAGCAGATAGTGGTGATAACTGAGGGGCAGTTAAAAATCATACATCCCAGCCTAAACAGCTTTCTGGAGAACTGAATGGTAGCCATTTAAAAGTGAACTTCATCTATAGTAAGATTCACCTGGGTGGGGCATAGTGTTTTATTCTTATAACCAAAACAAAAATAATTGCAAACTTTTGAACTGTTTATAGTTCTTTTTTCCCCCTCCATAAACTATTCAAGTTAACAGGGGAAAAATAAAGTTTCTAAATAAAGTCTTCCCCTAGGATTGCATTTTTGACTTGCCAAGGAAAACGAACCAAATCTTTTGTTTCTCTAGCAATCTAACTTCCCAAGAAAAATACACCTGCAGGTTTTGGGGGCCAGAGTTTCCCCACCCTCAGACAAAGAAAAAAATATTTTGCCCCTAAAGCAATGTTAGAAGGCACTTCTACATTGTGCTTTGCTATCCTTCCGCCAGGAAAGTTAAGTAAGTCAGAGTAATCAAATCACTTTCTTTGTTTTCGGGTGAAGTAGTTGCCCCCCTCATTTGCTCCTGCAGATGCTCAGGCTATGGAGTGATTCCTTCCATGGATTCCAGGCTGTATATAGTTTGAGGACTCTCTGACAGTTCTGGCACAGTAGCCTGCAAGTTACCATGTGTTAGTGCTTGTGATAATAGCTATTGTCTGTACCATCTAATTATCTTGTCTGGCATTCCACAATCAGTCATTCTTCCATGACTTGATGAGAAAGAAACTCTCCATATTTTATGTGCATGATGGAGACACTGATTCCCTAAGTGCAGAATCCAGACACTTTATGTGAAGTTCTGGCATGTAGGCAGGCTTTGTCAAATTCCAAACTATGGAAACTTTACCCAGTGTATTTTACTTTGGAAGTGTGGTGTGGTTTTTTTTGTTTTGTTTTGTTTTTTGTTTTTGTTAGTTTTTTATTGTTACTTTTTAAACAGAACTGGATGGTGGTAATTCCTGACATTATTCTGGTTTCTAAAAATTCTCATGCACCTAGATGTGCTTATTTGGTGGTTAGTTTCTGTGTTTATTAAAGGAAAACAAGGGCACTTAGTGAATTTTGGATGTTTACTTTCATGTTATGCACCTGAGAAGTGCATTGTTTCATTTCTTTCTTTACTTCTCACCATAATTCCAGGGGAGATGTGTAACCTCTCCCCTTTAAGGACATTTCAAAACTGAAACTTAGAAGTTAAAGACTTTGTTCCACATATCACAACTAGAGATTGATAGAGCTGAGATCTGTTAATGCATGTCTGATAACCCCCAGTATACTCTTTTGGTACCATTTAAAAGTATTTGATTTTGTGTATAGCCACATAGAACTCATGGATTGGATCTTTTCAGACAGAGAGTGGAAATAAGAATCATCAGTAGCTCCTAGGATGAGACTTCAAAATGTTCACAGAAAATGAAGTTAAAAGGGAAATATATTTTGGTTCACACATTTCTTTAAAACCATGCATTTTTCATAGTATGAATTTTCCATGAGCTTTTTGAACATCCCTCATATCTCTCATGGTATGGAGGACAAATGTCTTGGAGAAGTGCTGTGGATTCTCATCAGCATGGTTTTCCATTCCTTTTTCAGGCCACCTTCAGCCCTGACATGGTAGATCACTCCACTGCCCGTGATCTAACCACAGAAGCAAACACATTTGGAATGCCCTCTGTTCTCTCCTTATACCCAGATTCTCCCTTCCCAACCCAGTTCATATCTTTCCTTTCTTCATAAAGCCAATTGTGAGTGCATGAACATTTTATGAATTTTTTTCATCCTCTCTTTTGTTTCTCTTATAGTTCCAAACACTTTAATTTTTTTTAAATTTGCAGTTATATATTTTTACCTAGCTTCTTCCTACTTGCCTTGCTTTCTTTTTGTCCTTTTCTTCCTTAACATCGGGTAGCAACTGACATAAATCAAGGCCCATTACAAAAAAGAAAGTGTTCAGTAATACCAGAGGACTTCAAGAACTTTGTGGAAAAAATGAAATTTTAAGATGTTTATTTTGTTGCAAAATTTTTGAAATCATGCATAGTTTTTCGTGATTTTTTTTTGAAGACCCTTTCATACTTTTTGGATGAATGGAAGTCCATTTGACTTTGTTGAAGTGCCATAGTTTTTGGATGAATGGAAGTCCATTTGACTTTGTTGAAGTGCTTGTGTTGAGAGAAAGGAGAGAGGAAAGCTATAGAAGGAAGATTTCAAATGTGGGATTTGTGAGCTTTTGGCAAGTCCCCATGAGCAGACTGCTTGATATGGATAGAAAGATGTATCTTTGAGAAGCTAACACTTGTGCTTCTTGTCCACAGGAGACATTTGAGTTTCACCTGCCCCTTCGGTGTGTGTGGAAGCCCAACCAACCAGCAGTAGCTGTGCACTAGGCAGCGTATCACCCTGGGCACTCAGCACCATTCCCGTCCCGTGCTAGGTTGAGTATTTTCTCCTTCCATGATCAGGGCCAAGACAGCTTTGAGTCAGAAGCAGTTTGCAGAAGTCTCCTGACCTAGGATCCGGCAGCATTTTCTGTATACTTTGCAGCCAAGAGGCAAGAAAAGTCAATCTTTGCTCTTTGAGCTCTTCCAGTAGTTTTCTAGGCACATTTCCCTTTATTCCACCCACTTTCAATTTGAAACACCTAGAATCATTTCTGTTCCCTTCATTTATGTAGAGTAGTGCCTACACTGCACTCAAAGTGAGAAGGTTTTGAGAGCAGGAAGGGATTACAGCTGAAGAGTCCAACTTTCCTAGGAAGTGAAATTCTTTTCTCCTTATAGTCTCCATGCTGCACATTTTGCTCTGTTAAGCGAGGGCTGCACTTTGGCATGAACCACAGTAAGTTCCCAGTTCTCTGCAGCTCCTCCCATCACAAAAGGAGCCACTGACACTTGGCCTTTGTTATTTCTCAGCTAGAATAGGATACCTCTGCCCCAAGAGTACCTAGATTTAAGTAAAGTCCCAGTTAATGTCTTAACTGTTCCCAGGGTCTGCCCAGGTGGGTCTGCTGTGCCAGTCTCAGATAATTAGAAAGATTTCAGGGGGGCTCTGCATGGTGGTAAGAATAACCCGGAACCCACTCCTAACCTTCAGTTCTTCTGGGTTATCACAGAGAATAAGAGCCCCTGTAAACATCCCTGCAGGAAGGCAGATAACCAAACCTGAGAAGATTCTCTGGTGCCCCAGAAAGGAAGGGACCTGGGTCTCACCCTTTCCAGAGTTTTAGAATCAAGATCCAAACCGAGACATACTGGAAGGACCGCAGACCTGAAGGAATCCCGTGGTTTTACCAGTTTCTTTCATCTCCCTGTCACATTTTCCATTGAAGCCCTAGGGAAAATGCTACATAGGTTGACTTCTGAAAACCACCTTCCGTCACTCGAGTGATCCAAAACTTCTCTGAAGGATAAAAGTAGGCTTTTAATTTGGACAGTGTATTGAGAAAGCTAATTGATAGATTGTTGGCATAAAAACCAGGAGTACTATATTCATCTGAGAATCCGAAAACAGAACTTGTCCACAGGAAACAGTTGAGTTTCACTGCTCCTTTTCCGGAAATGCTGCAGGAGCCTAGGCAGGAGCCAGAAAATGCTGCAGGAGCCTAGGCCAGGAGACTTCTGCTTGATGGGATAAGATTCTGGTAGTGCCTATCGTGTAACTGCTGTTAAAGATAAAATGAATCAGTCAGTCAGGTGGAGGCCATCTGAATGGGTAAGTGAGCCACACTGTATGATAATCTTCCTCAAACACACCGAAAATGCAAATAGTTGATTAGGGCTGTACAGATTCCGTTGTGTACATTTCTCAATGTTTCCTTAAAAGTAGTAGTAGCTATTAGTTGTGATATTGTGTAGAATTAAGTGGACAGAATCCAGAATTGTTTAGCAGCTTTAACCATGTCCGCACAGTTCTAAATGTATCTCTATTTATAGCTGAATGTGGCCTTGGCCTTAAGTCTCCATGTTGATGAGCTGCACTAGAGCACATATGGTTCATTAGACCTCATAGCTCTTGGTCATGGAATGGCTGGGGGAAGGGATGAACACAAGGGTTGGGGTTAGAGCTGCAGATACACAGGGTATACTTTTAAAAATACTGTTCCGGAAAGAATACAGAGGAGACCCTTTTCAAAAGTCTGGATACCAGCTCTGCCTTGCCAGTAGGGGTAGCTGCTGAGCTGCCAAAACATGACTTGCCCATGGAGAGGTGGTTTCAGCCCTGGTGGAAGTGCCAAAACTGGTCCAAATTTTTAAGTTTATTTCTGGCTACTCCACCTCAAATATCACATCTTCCGGCTGTGCAGAACTGCTCACCGTTACTTTATCATACCCAGTATGCATTTGTTCACAGTGTTTTCTCTCTCTGCCAGGAAGGTTATCTCTTTCCATTCTTCAAAGCCCAAAATGAGTGTGACATTTTCCTCCAATCATCCCAGATGAAACCAAACTCTAGATAGGACAAGCCTTCCCAAGACATTATGTCCTATCTGTCCATCTGCCCAGACATACATCCTACCTGTGTGATTCTGCCGCTATGACTGCTGTAATTGTTTTGTATCTCCTTTTCCATCTGAATGTGAGATTTCTGAGGTCAGTTTCGTGTGATCTTCTCTTTTGTGCTCCATAATCTAGTACACATCCTGCCACATAGAAAATTCCTTGGACAAGGAAGTGGACACCATCAAGAAATCATAAGATTGCACAAGAAACTTACATTCCAAAAGAAACCATGAAGGTTCAGGGTTGATAGGATTTTTATATCTTATTTTCCATCTCAAGTATGAAAACCACACTTGTACACTGGACTGTGCAAACACACATGCAGATAAATGTTTGTTGGGTGAGCCCTGTTTAAAACAGTTTTGTTACTTTACAGGGCCACAGGGTCAGAAAAGTAAAGAAGACTCAACAGTTAGCACTTCTAGAAGTGTAAGAGATATTTGAGAGAGTACCCCGGACACCCTGGGTGGACCGTGCGTGTATGTCTGGAGCCAGTGAATAATGTCTTCACAGGTAGAAGAGGATTGAGTCCCCACTCCCAGTCCTCAATCCAATAACAGAATTACATTTGCTTGCAGTCTAACTGTGATGTTGCTTATGGAATTATTCCCCATGGCCTTCTTTCACAACCAGGTAGTTATAGATGGAGGAGGGGAAAGAGAGAGAAATTTTCAAAATTCAGAATCCTTATAACAGGGAAAAATTCCACATCAAACATAGATTTGTAGATGTGTTTTTTGCCAAGTGTGAAAAGGCATGAAATAGCTAGGCATGAACTATTCCCCAGAGACGTGTCTTTTACTAGAAAGAACTTTGTAAATGTTAATAGGTACTAGATTAGCTGGAAGGAGATTTGCTCTGGGCCCAGGGACATAAAATAATCATCACTTTGTTTGTCTGATTCTAAATGGGCTTAGTATTCATTTGCATTATAAGAATTCCAAATTCCCACTACACTGGGAAAGTCATCCAAACCCACTACTTTTCATTCCTGGTAGTTTCCTGTACATGAAACTTCCTTTGTGGTTCTGCACCAAGTGTGGAGAACGCACACGAGGAAAAGCTTGACTAGCATTTGCATCTGCTTTCCTCCAGGGCTCCACCCCGAGCACTTAGGAGTGGTTCCACGATAGCTGGTTCTAAAGGATGTGGCACAGGTTCAGTACATGTACAAAGGGAAGAGTCCCAAATTAGTAATAGTCCTAAAAAGGCTTAAGTATTAACAATAGGTACGGTGTCTACGAGGGAGCTTACCTGGACTACATGGGACTTGGGAACATGCATTGACACTGCATTACATGTCAGAAGAATGTTTGGCTTAGAACTGGAATAAAAGACTTTGAAGTTATCTCCCCTCTACTTTAAGGTTAAGGCTAGGTCAGATAGTGAGGTTACAGTCCTGAGACCAGGCACCTTGTCTCCTGACTTTTATCTCCAAACTTCTTCCTCCGTCTCATAAGTTCTGTGCTTTGTAGAGAACTTTTTGGTGAGTTATATAAGCTGAATATCTATAGCAAGACTGTTCATTCATTCATGAATTTAATAAATATTCATTGTCTATTATGTGCCAGGATTTTTCCCACTTAGGATATTTAAGTGAACAAATCAGACTACAATCCCTAAATTTGCTTTGTCTACTCTAGTGAGATAGTTAGGTCATGTACACTAATGCCATCTGAAAGATAAGAAAATAGGGATAAAAAATTAAACCAAAGTGATTTGAGTAAGCAGCTAATTAACGACAGATTTGGTACTGTGACTTAGAGTTCTTGCCCCAGGACTGCCCTGGAATTGATACAAATCCGTGATACAATTCCCCTGGAATTGATACAAATCTATCTGAAAATGTATTTAGAGCCTCAGGAAGTGGAAAATCGCACTCAAACACACTCTTTATTCAAGGCAAGCATAAGTTAGCCTAAGGACAGAGGCTGTAAGAGGAGGAAGAACTGGGGAGGTTTTCTTTAATGAATGTAGATTTATTAGGTTTACTTCTAAATCTGAATGCCAGTTTATTTTTTTGGTGATTGCTATGAGTTATCTCTCTCCCAAAGAAGATACGTTCAAGTCCCTTGTATGCTTGAATGTGACATTTTGTAGATATGGGGTCTTTATAGGGGTGATCAATTTAAGAGTTCATTTGGGAGAGCCTTAATCTGCGATGACTGTGTCCTTTTAAAATGAGAAATGTAGATGTTGAGCATTCATGGGCCAAGGGAAAACCATGTGAAGACGTGGGGAGGAGGCCATCTGCAAGCCAAGGAACATCAGTGTCACCAGAAGCAAGGAGAGAAGCGTGGGACAGTCCCTCCCACCTCCCCCCTCCTCCCCGCACCCCTGGTGATTCTCTCTCAATGCCCTCTGATGGAGCTAACCCTGAAAACATCTTGACTTTGGATTTCCAGCCTCCAAAACTGTGACACAATGGATTTCTGTTGTGTAAGCCACCCAGGATGTGGGATTTTGTTCATGGCAGCCCCAGGCAACTCATGCAGTAATCCTAGCATGTCAATTATTTTATGTTTTATAAAATAAAATCATTCTCCTTTATTTTCCATGAGGAAAATCTTTTTTTCTCTCCCTCCTGCTTTGAATTCTTCCATGTTTCCCAGGTCAGGGACACTGATTTGCTAAGGTTAAAAGTCAAAAATATTTAAATAGATTTCACACGAATGCTAAACTGACAGACATTGAGTGAATGTCCACTCCACCCACCTCCTTGACCTTCATCTGTCACTCACACACTCAGCATTTCATAGCCCTGGGCAACTGCCTATAAATGATAGGAGAGCCAGCCTCAGAGATAAAGGAGGTCTGTTCTTCTACTGTTTATTGTTAAGTCAGAAAATTTCAAAAGTTTTAACTATATGACTCATGTAGTTAACAATCCCACACAATGTGGGAGATACAGGGGAAGAAATAATCTGATTCTAGTTATACACTTTCAAATCTGCAAATTGATGGTGAATTACAGAAGAAAAATATATGAACTTCCCTTTCTAGTGCACTATCTTTGAAATTCACAGAGAAGAAATTTCCTTTTTTTAACTTTTATTTAATGAATATAAATTTCCAAAGTACAGAATATTGATTACAATGGCTTCCCCCCATAACGTCCCTCCCACCCACAACCCTCCCCTTTCCCACTCCCTCTCCCCTTCCAATCACATCTAGATTCATTTTCGTTTCTCTTTATATACAGAAGATCAGTTTAGCATACATTAAGTAAAGATTTCAACAGTTTGCTCTCACACAGAAACATAAAGTGAAAAATACTGTTTCAGTACTCATTATAGCATTAAATCTCAATGTACAGCACACTAAGGACAAAGATCCTACCTGAGGAGTAAGTGCACAGTGACTCCTGTTGTTGACTTAACAAATTGACACTCTTGTTTATGGCATCAGTAATCACCCTAGGCTCTTGTCATGAGCTGCCAAGGCTATGGAAGCCCCCTGAGTTCACGGACTCTGATCATATTTAGACAAGGCCATAGTCAAAGTGGAAGTTCTCTCCTCCCTTCAGAGAAAGGTACCTCCTTCTTTGATGACCCATTCTTTCCACTGGGATCTCGCTCGTGGAGATCTTTCATTTAGGTTTTTTTTTTTTTTTTTTTTTTTTTTTGCCAGAGTGTCTTGGCTTTCCATGCCTGAAATACTCTCATGGGCTTTTCAGCCAGATCCGCATGCCTTAAGGGCTGATTCTGAGGCCAGAGTGCTGTTTAGGACATCTGCCATTCTGTGGGTCTGCTGTGTATCTCACTTCCCATGTTGGATCATTCTCTCCCTTTTTGATTCTATCAGCTAGTATTTGCAGACACTATTCTTGTTTATGTGATCCCTTTGGTTCTTTGTCCTATCATTACGATCAATTGTGAACAGAAATTGATCACTGGGACTAGTGAGATGGCATTGGTACATGCCACCTTGATGGGATTGAATTGGAATCCCCTGGTATGTTTCTAACTCTACCGTTTGAGGTAAGTCAGCTTGAGCATGTCCCGAATTGCACATCTCTTCCCTCTCTTATTCCCACTCTTATATTTAACAATGATCACTTTTCAGTTAAGTTTCAGCACTTAAGAAGAATTGTGTATTGATTACAGTACATTGAAATAAGTCAAACTGAAATATGAAGTTGGAAGAAATTTAGAGAACTGTGAATTTCATGCAGTTCTATTGAATGTCTAGGGTAGGCAGCATATTTATAGTTATAAATCACAGTCAAATTTAAGGATGACTAATCATTGACCCCAAGAATGATGAAAAATTTATCAACTTGCTGGATTGAGTAATTTGTTATAAGAAAAACCTGATCCATTGTCAGTGCTCAACACGATATTTAATGAATTGGAGTAAACTAAAAACTAATGAAAGTATTAAACAGATAACTCCTTGTTTTAAGTCAGAAAGGGAGGGAATAGAAGGAGATGAATGGGAGTGATGAGATGCATTAAACTTCCTGTGCTTATCTCAGTCTAAGTAAAGTGTATTCTGATGTGTCCCACTGCTCAGAACTGTTCACAGTCAGTTAATACAAGTGAATATCTCCACTGGCCGTGCTGAGATGCCCCTGAAGACCGCACTGGGACACAACACTTGAATGCTTCCAGTTACATGACGGTGCCTGAAGGAGGCTCATCTCATTTCACTGGTGTGTCTCAGAATGGCCACTACACTAGCTTGAGTGCCGGCAGTGTCAGTCTCTTCCAGCACTCCACACTGGAACACTAAAGCTAATTTAAAGGTCTTCAGTCAGTAAACTATCGGATGGTCAAGAGTTATTTATTCAGGGCTCTTCATTGAGTACCTGCTTGGTGAGTAGCAGTTCTGTAGGCGCTCCAAGGGCACAAATAAAATCAGGGGATTTTATTCTGAACCTAGTTGTACCTGGCTTGCTGTCCTGGAAAGAGTTGACCTAAAGCTTTCTTTGCTTTGTTGTTATAACTTGGCACCATCTATCTTCTTCAAAGAACATGATGGTTAAGCACATAATCTTCAGAGCTACACTGCTTGAGTACGAATCCCAGATCTCCAGTGTGTTAGCTCTGAGAACTTGGAAAAGTTAATTGATCTCTATATTTCCTTGTGTGTTTAGGAGACATAAGTACCTATGGCATGAGGCTGTTTTATACATTAGATGTGTTCATATGCCTAAACTGCTTAGTGCTTCTTTGTAAATGGCAAGCATTCTCTAAGCAGTTGCTATAGTCATTTTTGCTGTGGCACTAGAGAAGAGAAGCAGGTGGAAGAAGATCAACAACACAGAAGAATTTTTAAAAGAGACTTGCAAGACTTCTCAGTGTTGATTAAAAAGAAAAGAAAATTGACATTTGTTGATACTTCTGTTCCCAACCTGAAGACTTCAGAAAGGGTGATGTTTTGTGGTACAACAGATCCTTCTCTTTCGGGGGTGGGGGCGCATGTGCAGTCGGATTCTTCTGAATAGCAAACTCTTGCTGTAGCACTTGAGGCAGACGGTTAAAAGCCACATGCTTGTGGATTCTCCCACTTTTTCCACACTCGCAGACTCACAACCAATTTTGGTGCCCGTGGTTTAACCTCTGTTTCTCTAACTCCTCTTTATGAGTCAAGTGGTTTCGTGTCATCAGATGGATGGGGAAAGTGTGAACAGGGGTAAAGATGTGGAAGGACTTTCCACACAAAGCAGCACCCCAAGCATGCCAATGCTGAAAAGGAAACAAAGAGTTGAAAGCACTGGGCTTGGAGAGATTGCTCTGCTCGTAGTTAATTTTACATTCTTAATGCAATCAAAGTGGCTATCTGAATATTGAAAAGGTATTGGTAAGTAGGATATAAAGAAAGGTCTCAGTGTGAAACGAGGTTAACACGATGGTGGCAGCCAAGTAGAGCTGGTCCGGGGTCAGAGTTAAGCAAAACGATTCTCTTCTGCTTGGAAAGGGCAGCAGTCAGGGTTTACCAGTGAAGCTCACATGCAGTCTGGCCATGACACAGCTCAGTAACAAGGGCAGAGTGGACAGTGAAAGTCCTCCAGAGCTGTTGCTTCTGCTGGCATGCTTATGCGACTCTGAGGAAAGCAGCGGGGCAGGGGAAGGGGGAATCCTATTCTTTATTTTTGGGTTTTCTTGACCTCAGCAATATTAAGTCTCAGAATTCCATGGAAGCATTGCTGATCAACTCCAAAACACCTCAGAGATTCCCTTCCATTTCCAGCTCCTCTTAAAGATGAGGAAAGATGCTTCAAGAGGGTGAGTGACTACTACCAACTAGAGAAAGAGCTGAGACTGGAGCCCAAGGTCTTCTTCCTAATCGGGTGACACCTCTCCACGTTGCCATCCACACCTCATTGAATTGCAGTGCGTGTCTTTTGGGTACTTCTTGGAAGACGAGCATATTTTTAGCGCCTGCATTATGCAAAGGTGATTGGCAGAAATTCCAGGGTCCATAACACAATTCCTGCACAAGGAGGTGCCCGCATCCATTTTTCATTGACCCAAATACTGCTGTTAAAGCCAAAGAATTGGCCATACTTTCTTTGTGGGAAGACTGAAGAGTAAAGCAGTATTGAGAGTAAAGGTGGTTTATGAAAAACCTCCATTTAGAAAAAATTTCTAAAGATTCCTGACTAAGTATTTTCAACATTTAAGTGAAATAATTAATGGACATTCAAAAAGTCCGATCTTGCTTTGCTATGATTTAAAATTATTTCGCCCTAATTGCCTCATTTCATCTTCTTCTTAGCCTCTTTCTGTTTCCCCTTTTGCTAAATAAGTCTAGTTTTTCTTTCCATTTCCCTTTACAGACCATGGTTTTCAGATTCCCAATCATTTTAAATAGTTTCCATTGTAACCTCTCCAGTGTATCCACATCTTTCTTAAATTGTGTTATTTCTAACCAGACATAAAATTCCATTTGAAGAATTCTCAGGAAGGAAATGAGACAGTCATTCATGTACATTACACACCATACAAACACAAATAAAATACATTTGGCAATTTCCTGTGTGTGAGGTGGGGCTGGATCAGGACTTCTGAAGACTCAATATTAAACTCATTCTGTGTTCCTCACCCTTCCAGCTCAAATACCATTAATTCATTATGTAATAATCCACTTGTTAATATGTTTTAACATTTTCAGTTTACCTTGTTTTATCTGTTTGAGGGGGAAGGAGGGAGTGAAGGGAGGGAGAGAGAGAAAGAGAGAGAGAGAGAGAGGGAGAGAGAGAATGAAATATCACCCATCTACTAGTTCACTTCACAAATGCCCACAATATGTGAGGATGGACCAGGCCAGGCCAGAGCTGGGAGCCGGGAATTCCACTAGACTCTCCAACCTGGGTGCGGAGCCATCACCTGCTGCCTTCCCAGGTGTGCCTTACTAGAGAGTTGGAATCCTGAGTGAAGCCAGGACTCCAGCCCAGGCCCTCCAGTATGAGATGCAGGTGTCCCAACCAGAGTCTTAAACACTAGAAAAAATGTCCCAAACTCACTTGCTAGGATCTTAATTCCAAAAACAATTTGAGGGAACTTTATAATAGGGATAACATATGAGAAAGGGATTCGAAATTCAATAGATGATAAATTGAGATAATTATTTGCAAATATTAGATAATATTATAATTAAGCATAAAATTTAGCTCTGAGTTTTCTGGAAGCAGGATAGAATGTCTGTTTAAGTAACAAACAAGATAAACGTGTCTACTGATGTTCCTTGTGTACATTTTTCAGCCAACAGTACAGCACTTCCATGAGTTCTTGTCCTCAAAGATGATAGGCTTCTAGAAAATAGGCACCAGGCCAGCGCCGTGGCTCACTTGGCTAATCCTCCGTCTACGGCACCAGCATCCCATATGGGCCCCAGGTTCTAGTCCTGGTTGCTCCTCTTCCAGTCCAGCTCTCTGCCGTGGCCCGGGAAGGCAGTGGAGGATGGCCCAGGTGCTTGGGCGCCTGCACCTGCGTGGGAGACCAGGAAGAGGCACCTGGCTCCTGGCTTCAGATCAGCGTAGCTCCGGCTGTAGCAGCCATTTGGGTGGTGAACCAACGAAAGGAAGACCTTTCTCTCTGTCTCTCTCACTGTCTGTAACTCTACCTGTCAAATAAATAAATAAAAAATCTTTAAAAAAAAAGAGTCACCATTTAAAAAAAATTTTTTTTAATTTTTTTTTGACAGAGTAGACAGTGAGAGAGAGAGAGAGAGAGAGAGAGAGAGAGAAAGGTCTTGCTTTTTCCATTGGTTCACCCTCCAATGACCGCCACGGCTGGCACACTGCGCTGATCGGAAGCCAGGAGCCAGGTGCTTCTCCTGGTCTCCCATGCGGGTGCAGGGCCCAGGTACTTGGGCCATCCTCCACTGCACTCCTGGGCCACAGCAGAGAGCTGGACTGGAAGAGGAGCAACCGGGACAGAATCCAGCGCCCCGACCGGGACTAGAACCTGGGGTGCCAGCGCTGCAGGCAGAGGATTAGCCTATTGAGCCATGGTGCTGGCTCACAGTCACCATTTTTTTATGACAAAGTTACTGCTTGATTGTTTGTTGAATGAATGAATGTTACTTTCTCTGAGTTGTCAGGTGTCTTTCATCAGTTTTTCCCATTGCCCCCAAATGCCATTTGTGTTTGTTCTTTGGTGTCCTAGATTTGAGTGTTAGGTATTCTTGGCTCATCAATTGGCCTTAAATTATATTTGTATATTTTAAAATTTCATTTTGTGAAGGCATTAATAAGAATGCTTGCTTGGGTCTTTATATGCAGGTCTTGCATAATCCAACTCTGAGCTGTAGAGTCTTCCTTCCTAGGTGGGTATCAGGATGGAAGGGAACAGGCCGTGGGCAGCTCATAGTACAACTCATTAAGGACTGAGGTCCTACATGGGGAGTAAGTACACAGTGACTTCTGTTGTTCATTTAACAATTAATACTCTTAGTTATGACATCAGTGATCAGCTGAGGCTCTTACATGAGCTGCCAAGGCTATGGAAGCCTTTTGAGACCACAAACTCCATCACTGTTTAGACAGGGCCATAAACAAAATGGAAATTCTCTCCTCCCTTCAGAGAAAGGTACCACCTTCTTTGATGGCCCCTTCTTCCCACAAAACTGGGTTTAAAAAAAAAAGAAATCATTTAAAATACCTACTATGTTTAAAAGCAATATAAGATTTTTAGTGTACTAGAAGTAGAATTGAGATAATGCAAAGCAGTAAATATTATAAATATATATAAATATTATGGAAGTCATCGCCCTTCTGATATCCGTGGCCAAGAGTAGGTGTGGGAACCAAGTCTTGTTTCCTCAAGGGAAACCAACACCAGTAGTCCTCTGAGTAAGTGGAGGGTCAGAGGTAGCCTTGCTGCTTGAAGTCAGTATCTAGTGAGATGTTTCCTAGGTGTAAAGGTGGGGTTTGACAAGAGTTATCAACTTGTTGTCTAACACTGTGGCTTTATAAGGATTTGCAGACCAGGAAGATAAAAATACAACACAGCCTCATGACCAGGAACAGGCTGAACTGCCAACTGGCCCCATGACTCTATCTAGAATACAGTAGTCCAATGTCCCTGTAGAACAGGAACCCCAAAGCATCATCCAAGAACCACGTTCTAGATAGGCAGCCCACAGGGCTTAGCAAATACATGTAGAAAATGGAAAAGCTGCTTAGAGGAGAGGAGGCAGGGAAAGGGAGTTTAAAAAGAAACCAAAAAGAGAACATTTTCCCATTGAAAATGATTTTGCAAATCAAAAATCCAATATCTAGCCCTAATAAGATCTATGAGAATGTAGAGGAAAGCAGCAAAGAGATAATTGCTGATTTATTCTGTTTCAAACAAATGTTCATCAGATTGAGAGAGCATTCCAATTTCTGAGAGGAAACAATTCAAATCAACTGATAGCAACACATATTTTTGTGAAATCACACAATACAACCAACAAAGCCTAAACTGTAAAAGTTACCAGAAGGAGGAGACACTGACAAAGGAAGAATGACTGACAGCATTAGCTTGGTTAAAAAAAAAAAAAAAAAAAAGGAAAGAAAAGGCTGAAAATATAAATAGGGGCCAGCGCTGTGGCACAGCAGGTTAAAGCCCTAGCCTGAAGCACCGGCATCCCATATGGGTGCCGATTCTAGTCCTGGCTGCTCCTCTTCCGATCCAGCTCTCTGCTATGGCCTGGGAAAGGACTAGAAGATGGCCCAAGTGCTTGGGCCCCTACACCCATGTGGGAGACCCAGAGGAAGCTCCTGGCTCCTGGCTTTAGATTGGCGCAGTTCTGGCCACTGCAGCCATCTGGGGAGTGAACCAGCGGATGGAAGATTCTCTCTGTCTCTACCTCTCTGTAACTCTGTCTTTCAAAGAAATAAAAATAAAACTTAAAAAAAGTATAAATAAATGCTGCAGTCAAGAAATGAGGGAAGGAGGAAACACAACACACTTAAGAGAACTGGGTGTGAAGATGTAGAAACAGTACATAGGGTAAAAAAAATCAGCATGCAGTTACATGAAAATAGGCAAAATTTAATACTAATTTAAAAAGTCATAATTAAATGATACTGGGGCTGGAGTCGGGGAGACACATTTGGCACCATGGTTGGTATACCTGCATCCCATGTCAGAGTGCCTGGTTCCAGCTTTCTGCTAATGTGCACTCTAAGAGGCAGCAGGTACTGGTTCACATAGTTCATGCCTTGTCAGTTGTATTGGAGCCTGATTGAGCTCTGGGATCCTGGCTCTGGCCTGGCCCAGAGGTGGTGGTTTTAGGCATTTGGAGAATGAACCAGCAGATGGAAGATGTCTGTCTCTGTCTCTCAACCTTTCAAATAACAAATGAAAATAAATAAAAATTTAAAAATATTTTAAACAATACTCAGTACTAAAGAATGGTAACTAAAGTTGAGATTTTAAAAATAAAGCAGTGTGTCAATGCTCATTAAACCATCAGCACATCTAAAACAGCGTGGTTTATACTATTTCATTTAAGTTTGTTATGAAATGAAGTGACAGTCAAAAGTGTTTTCCAACAGAAGACCATAGGCTTAGATAAGTTTACCAAACTACTATGATAAAAATAATCACCATCCTATACAAATTTTTCAAAAACGGGAAAAGAGATTGTAAGGGATTGGAGGAAACCTACTGCCCACTCTCCCACACTAGTTTCTTCAGCAGTTATCAGCTGATGTCCTAAAATTCTACTTTGACCTGATCTACCTAGAGATCCTGCAGGTTGGGGGCTCAGTGCTACAAGATTGCCCTCAACTTAAAACACTTATTGCAAGACCTGAAACTGGCTATAAATCGGGGCTTCCATGCACCCTCAGGATTGATTCATTTGCGAGAGGGGCAAACAGAGCCAATGAAAAACTGCACTTGTGTTTACTTATTTGCTCTGAAGGATACTGCAAGGGGCACAGATGAACAGAGGGGAGAAACGCATTTGTCCAAGGTATGGGGGAAGGCTCTCGGAATTTCCATCCCTCTCCAAGGTTCTTCCCAGAGCCTCTACAGGCTCGACTACCCAGAGATTTCTCCGGACTCAGTCCTTCTGAGTTGTTCTGGAATCTCGACTACCTACACAAGATTGATTCAGTTGTTGACCACTGGTGGTCGACTCAGCCTTCAACTGCTGCCTTCCCTCTCCAGAGCTGGGAAGGTGGTACTGAAAGTTCCAACTGTATAATCACATAACTGGTTTCTATTTTTTTTTTTTTTTTTGACAGGCAGAGTTAGACAGTGAGAGAGAGAGAGACACAGACAGAAAGGTCTTCCTTCTGTTGGTTCGCCCCCCAAATGGCTGCTACGGCCGGTGCGCTACACCGATCCGAAGCCAGGAGCCAGGTGCTTCCTCCTGGTCTCCCATGCAGGTGCAGGGCCCAGGCACTTGGGCCATCCTCCACTGCCTTCCCGGGCCACAGTAGAGAGCTGGACTGGAAGAGGAGCAACTGGGACTAGAACCCGAGGTGCAGGTGCCGCAGGCAGAGGATTATCCTAGTGAGCTGCGGCGCCGGCCACATAACTGATTATTAACTATGCCCCATCTTGAGGCCATCCAGAAGCCCCCGACTACCAGTCATCTAATTACCAACACAACATCATAGATACATATAGCATTTTATAATTATTCATAAAATTTTGAAACAAAAACTAGAAAAATAAAAGGAAACAATTTTCCTTTATAATATGCTTAGAAAAAATTCCAAATAAAATGCAAGTATTGGTAAGCAAAATTCATCAATGAAAATTTAAAAGATCACATCTAACCAGCATTATTCCAAGAAATCCAGGATGATCCAACATCAATAGATCTAGTGACATAGTAAACCATAATTTCAGATTTTAAACTGAGAGAAAGATTATTCTTTTAACAAATGCAATCATTTGATAGTTAACTATGTACATGTGATAGAAGCACTTTGTCCACTTGATACTGTAGGAACTCTACTATAATAAATGTTTCTATGAAAGAACTACAGTAAACATCATAATGGTAACATTTGGGTGTATTACTACAGTGTTAGAAACAAAATAAAATGTTATATGTCCCTGTTTCTATTTAACATTCTACCACATGTTCTGTCCAGTCCTGGAAGATAGGAAAAGGCATGAAATGAATGAAAATTAGAAATGAAACTGTGGGGAGCAACTCGGACTAGACTAAGTTACTGGAATTAAGACTTATTCTATGCATCTGCTCTCCCACAATATAGCGCTGAGAAGGGAGAAACAGCTTCTACACAGCTGCCTCCAGTTCAACCAAAAAACTGTAGGACTTACTCCTGATTGGAGGAGAGCAGCATACTCGGCGTGTGGGTAGCAGAGTTGGGATTGGTGGAAGAGGACTATAAAGGAAGAGAGAGACAACATGCACCAGGAACATCTAAGGGGAACATCTATCTGAAGGAACACCTGTGCAGCCCCCGAGAGAGCCGGCCGGCGGTGTGCTGCCCCCCCGCGGAAGTGGGGAAAGTGGCTAGGGGGAACCGCCCTTCCACGGAGGTGGAAGGGTCGGTAGCCAACCCGGGAAGAACCAGCAGCAAACCCGGAGAGGGCCGAGCAGACAAAAAGAACAGCGCAGGGTCCTGTGTCGTTCCTCCACGAAGACGGGGAGCGACAGAAACATCAAAGTATCTTTATCTGTGGTTAAGATTAATGCATGTGGAATACCCAAGAGAATCTACCAAATGCATTTTTAAGAACTTAGTAAAATAGTTGAACACTTAACACTTATGAAAGGATCACTACAAAAGCAATTATTCAAAGAAGCAATGGGAAAATATATTTCCTTACCAATAGTAATAAAACTTAAGATATCTAAAATAGACAAGAGATAAATGAGACTTTCATATAGAGAAGGTTACAAAAAGTTACTAAATAAAAACAACAAAAAATGAACAGATATATTTTTATGAATAAAAAACTTTTAACTGAAAATTCAGTTTTGAGAAATTTCATAAATAATAAAGTGAGAGGATTTGTCCTGAAGTCAACACTCAGTATAAAGAGTAGTTGGAGAACCTGCCACCAGTTCATGTTTAGCTAAGTAGACAGTTGGATCAGAATACAAATTCTTTTTTTTTTAACTTTTATTTAATGAATATAAATTTCCAAAGTACAGAATATTGATTACAATGGCTTCCCCCCCATAACGTCCCTCCCACCCACAACCCTCCCCTTATCCACTCCCTCTCCCCTTCCATTCATATCAAGATTCATTTTCGATTCGCTTTATATACAGAAGATCAGTTTAGCATACATTAAGTAAAGATTTCAACAGTTTGCTCCCACACAGAAACATAAAGTGAAAAATACTGTTTCAGTACTCGTTATAGCATTAGATCTCAATGTACAGCACACTAAGGACAAAGATCCTACATGAGGAGTAAGTGCACAGTGACTCCTGTTGTTGACTTAACAAATCGACACTCTTGTTTATGGCATCAGTAATCACCCTAGGCTCTTGTCATGAGTTGCCAAGGCTATGGAAGCCCCCTGAGTTCACTGACTCTGATCATATTTAGACAAGGCCATAGTCAAAGTGGAAGTTCTCTCCTCCCTTCAGAGAAAGGTACCTTCTTCTTGGATGACCCATTCTTTGCACTGGGATCTCACTCGTGGAGATCTTTCATTTAGGTTTTTTTTTTTTTTCCCCCAGAGTGTCTTGGCTTTCCATGCCTGAAATACTCTCATGGGCTTTTCAGCCAGATCCGCATGCCTTAAGGGCTGATTCTGAGGCCAGAGTGCTGTTTAGGACATCTGCCATTCTATGGGTTTGCTGTATATCTCACTTCCCATGTTGGATCATTCTCTCCCTTTTTGATTCCATCAGCTAGTATTTGCAGACACTATTCTTGTTTATGTGATCCCTTTGGTTCTTAGTCCTATCATTACGATCAATTGTGAACAGAAATTGATCACTGGGACTAGTGAGATGGCATTGGTACATGCCACCTTGATGGGATTGAATTGGAATCCCCTGGTATGTTTCTAACTCTACTGTTTGAGGTAAGTCAGCTTGAGCATGTCCTGAATTGCACATCTCTTCCCTCTCTTATTCCCACTCTTATATTTAACAGCAATCACTTTTCAGTTAAGTTTCAGCACTTAAGAAGAATTGTGTATTGATTACAGTATTCAACCAAAAGTATTAAGTAGAACAAACAAAAAAAAATACTAAGAGGGATAACATATTAAGCTGCTCATCAACAGTCAGGGTGAGGGCTGATCAAGTCACCGTTTCTCATAGTGTTCATTTCACTTTAACAGGTTTCCTTTATGGTTTTCAGTTAGTTGTCAGCTATCAAGGAGAACAAAATTGAACCAGGAAGACATAGAAAACCTAAACAGACCCATAACTGAGACAGAAATTGAAACAGTAATAAAGGCCCTCCCAACAAAGAAAAACCCAGGACCAGATGGATTCACTGCTGAATTCTACCAGACATTTAAAGAAGAACTAACTCCAATTTTTCTCAAACTATTCAGAACAATTGAAGAAGAGGGAATCCTCCCAAATTCTTTCTATGAAGCCAGCATCACCTTAATTCCTAAGCCGGAAAAAGATGCAGCATTGAAAGAGAATTACAGACCAATATCCCTGATGAACATAGATGCAAAAATCCTCAATAAAATTCTCGCCAATAGAATGCAACAACACATCAGAAAGATCATCCACCCAGACCAAGTGGGATTTATCCCTGGTATGCAGGGATGGTTTAATGTGCGCAAGACAATCAATGTGATACACCACATTAACAGACTGCAGAAGAAAAACCATATGATTATCTCAATAGACGCCGAGAAAGCATTTGATAAAATACAACACCCTTTCATAATGAAAACTCTAAGCAAACTGGGTTTGGAAGGAACATTCCTCAATACAATCAAAGCAATCTATGAAAAACCCACAGCCAACATCCTATTGAATGGGGAAAAGTTGGAAGCATTTCCGCTGAGATCTGGTACCAGACAGGGATGCCCACTCTCACCACTGCTATTCAATATAGTTCTGGAGGTTCTAGCCAGAGCTATTAGGCAAGAAAAAGAAATTAAAGGGATACAAATTGGGAAGGAAGAACTCAAACTATCCCTCTTTGCAGATGATATGATTCTTTATTTAGGGGACCCAAAGAACTCTCAGAATACAAATTCTAAAAAGACACACATAAAAATTATTTTGGATAAAAGAAAAGAAACTAGAATGTTTATCCAAAGAAATGTTGAGCTAAAGACAATCAGGTTCAAGGAGCACTCTTCTTCCATTTGCCTAAAAGCAGGACCAAGATTCACAAAGAAAAGAAATTTCCACCATATTCCACCCACGTTCCCATTTAAAGACTGATTGTAGATTCATGAGGCTTGCTTATCATGTCAGAGACTGCCTCACCTCTAGAATCTTCTGGCACACTTTCTCCCAGCAAACTTCCCTTCCCACAACTTGAACTGTACGATTCCTTTCCTTTGTCCCGTCACTTAGCTATGGTACATTGCTCTTTGTGGAAATGCCATTTAAGGCAGACTTCTTACCACTGCCTTGTTTTCTCCCATGTGGTGTGCACTATCTGCATTAATAAACTTGTTTTTCTCTTTTTAATCTGCCATTTGTTGCTGAATTCCTTTTCAGTTCAGGAAGATTGAGGAAAGATTATTGTTTTTCCCTTTCTAAAGGTGATGGTGGGGAAATGCCACATGTTCTTACCACACCTCAGATTTTCTATAACATGATTAAAATGCCAAAATTAATGTTTTATGTTCAGGAAACAACATCATTTTGTTGTTGTTGGGACATCTGAGGAATAATGCCTTTTCCCAGTCCTATTTCAGGTGGCTTCTCTGAATTGTTTTGGCATCAAAAAGCACCTCTTCTCCTGGAGTTCTCTGTTTTCCTTTGACTGGCAGGACGCTGTGCATTCCTGACTTCTGTCCCCTTTGTGAGTTGTTTGACCAGCTACTTTTAACCAACATCCCCCTTCACATAACTGCTTCTCAAGATTCTAGCTGCAAGCGCCCTCTTTCATTTGAGTAATTTCTTCCTTCCTAGAGCTTTAGCACTTCACTGTCAATGACAGTCAGGATTCCTTTTTGGTTTCGAGGATTGATGATAAGGAGGGGTACAGACAAGCTTATTTTAAGTAGAGAAATGAAGTTGAACCATCATCAACTGGAGACTGTATTCTTATAGTTTGATCAATTATGTAATAATCACAAGTCAATCCATAAGAAAATATTTTACATTTATAATATTATATCAAATAAAATATGCAGAGAAGTATATAAGCATGAGAAGTAATATAATGTGAAGCCTGAAAATATGTTAGGAAACAAATACTGTGGGGTTGGTGCCTGTGGCACTGGCATCCCATATGGGCATTGGTTTGAGACCCTGCTGTTCCATTTCTGATCCAGCTCCCTGCTGATGTGTGGGGGAAAGCAATAGAGGATAACCCATGTGCTTGGGTCCCTGCACCCGTGAGGGTGTCCTGGAAGAAGCTACTGGCTCCTGGCTTCGGAGTGCCCTAACTCCAACCATTGCAGCCATTTGGAGATTCATCCAGTGGATGGAAGGTACCTATCTCTCTCCCTCTCCTTCTCCCTCTCCAACTCCATCTTTAAAGAGAGAGAGAGAGAGAGAGAGAAGAAAAAGGAAAACAAATATTGTGGGAGTAAGTGGAATGGAAATATAAATTCAAGGAAAAAATACATCACTATTGAGAAGTAGCTATTCATTAGCAATGGATAAAAAGTTAATGAGTGATAGTTTGTCAATCTACTCTGCTATTTAGATTCCATTTGATTTATTTAAAAGAAATCTAAAACATCAGTGTCATAAGCCATCATAAATTTCACTGTTTGCAACCATTTAAACTTATGTTGAAATCTTTTAGATGTGTCAGAGGGTTCATGGTTTTTCAAATTTCCTGGAATTTTTTAGGGAGTACATTAGAAAAAACTTTGAGGACCTACTCCACAGGCCAACTTATTACTGGTATCCCTATCTTTCAACACATCCTTAGTAGTTTTAAATTCATATTATAAAAGTTTTTTTTTAGAATGTTTACATCTTTTCCAATACAAATTTAAAGTATTCTCTGTTGGCCAGTGCCGCGGCTCACTAGGCTAATCCTCCACCTGTGGCGCCGGCACCCCAGGTTGGGGTGCTGGATTCTATCCTGGTTGCCCCTCTTCCAGGCCAGCTCTCTGCTGTGGCCTGGGAAGGCAGTGGAGGATGGCCCAAGTGCTTGGGCCCTGCACCCCATGGGAGACCGGGAGGAAGCACCTGGCTCCTGGCTTCGGATCGGTGTAGCGCGCCGGCCGTAGCGGCCATTTGGGGGGTGAACCAACAGAAGGAAGACCTTTCTGTCTGTGTCTCTCTCTCTCTCACTGTCTAACTCTGCCTGTCAAAAAAATTTTTTCTTTGTAAGCCAGCTGGAATATACATAATCACATACAACCTTCAGCTAATTTTATCTTTCCATTTTTTATTCCCCTCTCTGAATGCTCATATTTAAAATTACTATTCATTTGTAGTGAAGAGGTGCCTGCATGAGAACACGCTCCCTCAGGCTCTTCAGGATGGTTCATAATGTGGGTATGCTTTTCCACAGCTGCTGTCGCCGTGCTGCAAGTTTCCACAGCCATGGCTCATTCCTCAGCTCGCTCCCGCATGAAGTGATTTACTACCCTCCTAGCTCCTAGCGGGAGAGGATCACTTCTTCCAAGGGGTTTCCATAGCACCCTGCAGTCTCACTCATCATGCTCAGGTCAGTAGATCAGAGTCAGTTCAGCTGGGAGTTCAAAGTCAGATGGGAATCTAAACTGGAGGAATGAGTCTGAAAAGGAAAGAACACCCCAGGACACAAAATGACAGAGTAGCTGTGAAGTAGGATCCGTTGTGCATGCCTGGGAATTGTCACATTAGGCAGCTTTTCCCGTGGTGATGGCATCTGGAGAGGAGTTGAAGCTGAGAGTGAAGAAGAAGGAAGTAGCAGCAGCAAGAGCTGAACATCTCAAAGAGTCAGTCATTTTCCATCCAATGCAGGTCACAGATGCTGGAGCCGCCATTCGCATACTTCATCTTGTAAAGCTGTTTGTTTACTCAGAACTGGCGCCTTTCACCCTGGCGAGGCCTGGTTTACAAATGCAGACTCACAGAGAAACTTTCCGTCTTGTGACACCTCCCATCCTAAGACTGACATTTGCTGTTCTGTTTGCTGTGCGCTGGTGGGTGGCTTTCCTTTGGTTTTCCCTCCAATCCCCAATTCAGCAGTAGCCAAACTGAGAAGCAGGCAGGGAGAAGAAGAAAGGGAAAATGCATGTGCACTTGCACTTGCCGAGTGATCTCAGAGGTAACTCAGGACTGGTTCGGTCCGTCCACGTCTTACAGATCAGTTTCATTCTGCGGATTGTTTACATACCACTTCTAGTATGTCTCTCATAAATTAAAATCTGCTGAAGTGGTAAAATATACCAAAGATAGAGTGAATGGCCTACAGGCTACACAGGGAGACCATTATTCTAAGAGGAAGTAGGAAAAGCAATCATAAAATTTTGAAAAATTATGCAATAACTTTGTACTTATTGCCCATCTGTATTCATTACAATGATCTACTTCATAGACATATAAATAGAATGGGAAAGTAACAGATCTGCTGTGTGCACCAGACTTTAGTCAGTAAAATTCAATTAGTCTTTATAAGGCAAACTCCACAAATGCCAGGCATTTGCGTCTTCTTTCATACTGTCCTGCAGTTGGTTGTGTTATTTTCTTTGAGTTCTTTTCTTTTTCCCTTCTCAGAAAGATGTAGCAAGCTGAGAAGATACAAGCACTTGGCTTTGCTGTGAGATGGGGGTTCCCTGGTGGCATCACCCTCAATGGGCATTAAACTCTGTATTTCACGCCTTCTATAAGCACTTAGCCGAGTTCCAACTGGGCAACCTCATTTTGAATGTTTTCTAAAGAAAAGGACCACACAGATAAGACCGTAAAATTGCCAGGAACTCGGAACAGGTTTTACAGCATGCACACTGATCAAACAGGCTTAACCAAGATGGTTTTTAATCATATTTGGGCATTGGAGAATTCTCACGTTCAAAGAGATGGTTCTGTGTTTTGTTTATTTTTGGCAAAGCTCTCTTTTCTTCAATAACCTCAGGAAAACAAAGCCAACCTAATAAGGCCATGCTCAGTTTTATGTCTGTGCTCAAGCTAAATAAACTACCTTGAGGAGGTCTTTTTCCTAAAATCAGATATGTATGTTTTTAAGAATATTTTGAATTGGGCATGCTCACTGGAACATTTACCCCTTTGTGATCATACCACATCAAATTATGCTGGGAATCATACAAAATGAACTCTTTTTCCTAAAAACAACAAATTCCTACTTTGAAATTTTTAAATTTATTTGAAAGGCCAGGACATAGAGAATGGGGGCAGAGGGATCTTCCATCCTTCCATCACTAAATACCCCCAATAGTTGGGGTTGGGCCAGGCCTAAGCCAGATGCGTGGCAGGGACCCAAGTACTTGAACCATCATCTCCAGTGTCTCAGGGTGCACATTAACTGGAAGCCATGTTGGAAGCACAGGGTGGACTCAAACCTAAGCACGCTGATGAAAGATGGCAGTGTCCCAAGTGGCATCTTAACCAGTACGTCTGACACTCTGCAAATGAACTCTTAATAGAAAATGTTCTGTCTCAATAATTATTTTGCAAAGTTCAGTGTCAAAATCTTTAACATCTTTTTTTTTTTTTTTAATTCAGAAGTAGTAGGTATAATGTCAAACAATGTTGTAGCTTAGAGCAAGATGGGATGTTAACCACCTGTAACCCAGGGGCCAGAATGTGAAGGGAGATGCATGGTAGACGAACAGCCTGCATGACGGGCGCATGCTTCCTCGTCTCCTCCACCTCTCCTTCCATACCCCCTCCTTGTTCTTCGCTTCCCCTTCCTTCTCTTTCCTCAATTTCTCTACTTCTCTCCTGCTTTTGGCAGGTCAGCAACATGCATACTGTGGAAACTCTGCTTCATTCCCTGGCAGAATGAGGGTGGGAGTGACTTCATTATAGAAAGATGGCTTCAGGTGTTCTGATTTCTCGAGCTGAGCATTTTTTTCTAAGAGATTTCCATACCTCACAGAAAGAAGAAAAAGCAGATATTTGTCTGCTAGTTGAATACTTCTTTCCCTTTTCATATAAAAACAATGCATGTATATAAATATAAATAGCAAAAATATGTGAGGCAGTTGAAGTTGCAAGAACATCATGCAGTACATCACTTAATCAAATAAACCACATTTCAGGGGAAAACTGTAACCCAAATATGTTATTTAATAATCACTGAGGGTCAGAAAGAACCCACAAATATCCCAAAAGTTGTGTCCTTAGCTAACCTCAGATTTTGAAGGGCGGGGGAGATAATGGAAGAGGAACTGTGCTGTGTTTTCCTAATTGGTGTTTAGAGATTTCTGCACAACACTTAGAGAAGGAATCCGAGTCTTGACCTCTTTCCTACTTCGATAGGTTTTTAGAAGGTCCCCGAATAAGTGTTTTTTTGTTTACTTTTGTTTTGCTTTGCTTCACCCAAACTTTGAAAGTTAGTCTTGGAAAGAGGGAAGTCTTAAGGGAAATTTTCAATAAAGGGAAAAAGAGGAAAATTTCAAAAGCATGTTTGTAGAACACAATCCTGGAGATTATGTGGTGAGTGGAGAAAGGGGATGATGAGCATGAAAAAGCCATGTGGTAAAGGAACTGAAAGGAAGCTGGTGCTTACAGCTGGAAGCCCGTCCACTCCCACATGAACTTCACACAGAGGAGTGGAGAAGCAGCTGAAAACATGAAGGCTTGGCAGGACTAATGAAAATCAAAGATGGGGCAGGGAGTTTGGGAATGGCAAACCTGGCCATTGGAAACCAAGGAGAGAGAACGGCAGGGCTTGGATGGGCTTCAGTGGGTTCTACTATGGATGTGTGAAGCTTTGGGTAGCAGTGAGATATCTTGTGGAAGATTTGCATGGCCTTTGTGCTATTTAAGAACAGAGATATGTTCTGAGAAGTGCAGCAGTGGGCGGTTTCATCATGTGAACATTGTGGAGTGAGCTTACTTAGACCTGGATGGTTTAGCCTACTGCATGCCTTGACTGTATGGTCTAGCCAGTTGCTCCTAGGTTACAGACCTGTACAACATGATTCTATGCCTAATGTACAGAGGCAGTTGTAACACAGTGGTAACTCTTTGAGTATCTAACATATCTAAATGTTAATGAGGGGCAGCAAGAATACCGTATAAAAGATACAATGTGGTGTACCTGCGTAGGGCACTGGTCATGAATGGAGCTTGCAGAATTGCACGTTGCTCTGCATGACTCAGGTGAGTGAGTAGAGAGGGACATGAAGGCCTTTGATACCACTGTCTACTGCTACAGACTTTATCTTCACTGGCCAGTTAGGCTCCACTATGTTTATAAAGATTTTTTTCTTTTTCACATAATAAATTAACCTTAGATAACTGCAAGTTTTCAACTTTATAGTGTTTTGACTTTTTTTGCAATAATACCTGAAAACAGGCACTGCGCAGATGTGTGAAATATTCTTTCTTTATATTTTTATTCCATATGCTTTTGCATATTTTAAAGCTTTTCACTTAATTTTTTATTTTTTAAACTTAACTGTTAAAAATGAAGACATAAGACACAAACACCACAGATTAACTTCAGCCTGTTAAGGGTTAGATACTCCTAAAAGACTAGCTTGAAGCTGTTTTGCAGTTCAAATTTTTTTTTTATGGGCAGGATTTCATAATAATGATAAAAAGTACAGCATCATAGATACATAAATCAGTTATGCAGTTGTTTGTCATCATTATCAAGTATTATACATGCACAGCTGTATTGCTACAGTTTTATATGATTGGCAGCACAGTAGATGTGTTTACAGTAGCATCAACACACATGCATGAGTGATGCTTTGCACTGTGGTGTTACAAAGCCATGATGTCACAGGGTGAAAGGAATTGTTCATCATCATTATAATCTAGTAGGGTCACTCATCTAGGTGGTCCATCATGGACCAAACTGGCATTGTGCAGTGTGTGACTGTACATGTTTAATGTATCCAAATCAAAATTCAGAAGTCTCTAGATTTACCATGCAAAAGTGTTTGAGGCAAACATCGTAACATTCTGTGTATTCCTTTGCTGAAATGTTTGGCTTCTTTGAAGTCATTTGGACTGATCTTTGTCTTCAGTGAGCCCTGTCTGGCTGCTTAAAGGACCTTGCAGAGTGACTCCAGTGATCTCATTCACACTAATAAGTGTCACTCTCTTCCTCTCTTAAATCTACCTCCCTTTGCCTTTTAAACGTCATGGAAAGGGAATGTGACATTTTAGAAGGTGTTGTGCTGACAGCCCTACAAACTAGGACTCCATTTCTCCAAAAAGGAGAACTTATGCTATAGCCATTAAATTTTCTCTTGCCAGTATCTTCCACAGAGCAATTAGCCCATCTATCCTGGGACCACAGAACAAGTCAGATGCTTTCATCCCAGTACGATACAGATGACACTGCCAGTATTACTTCTTTAATTATCTGGCACAAGATTCTTGAGGGCAGAGGCACCGTCTTACTCATCTTTGTGGAAGTTAATTATGGGGACAGGTAAAAGGAGGCATCTAGCACAGTGCCTTCGGGCATGATAGGTTCTCATTAATTGCTTCATGGATACGTGGAAATTATTTGGTTCCTGGAACGAGGGTAAGGAATTCAGAGTAAAGCAGTGGGAAGCTTCGGAGTAGAAATGCTTGATTAGGCTCAAGGAGCATTTTTCTTTTCCTGAAAAACAAAGCATATAATGGAGAATTATATATGCTTATGGCACTTGAATTTCTGGACTTATCTGGGTTCTCAGTTACTACCTTCATAAAACCAAGGCAAGATTCCTGCTTTTCCTCTGCCTGCATATTTAATCAAGTAGATTTTCAGTCATTAGATGCAAGCTTTTCTCCTGACGTCCTCTAGAATAAGCGGAATGAAAGAGGTGTGTGTATTATGGTAGCAAATATTTCCATACCATGTTAATTCCTTATCTACCTTTTACATTGTTACTATGCCAGATTCCTGTATATTGTGAGAAACAGAAGATGTTCAGTTCTGTACAGAAAATTTTATTGTTCATTTTCATGTGGTTTGTATCTTTGGTGTTCTGTTCAGAAAATCTGTAAATGCCTTGAATATGGAAGACCTATTAGAAAACTTAAGGAGGGGCCTGCACTGTGGCTTAGTAGGTTAAGCCTCCACCTATGATGCTGGCATCCCATATGGGTGCTGGTTCAAGTCCCAGCTGCCCCGCATCCAATCCATTTCCCTGCTATGGCCTGGGGAAGCTCCTGGCTCCTGGCTTTGGATCAGCACAGCTCTGGCCATTGCCACCATTTGGAGAGTATATCAGTGGATGGAAGACCTCTCCCTCTCTTTGTAACCTCTGCCTCTCAAAAAATAAATAAATCTTTAAAAAAAAGTTTATGGGAAAATGCATATTATGAAAACACTATATATGCATTTCAAAATATTTTGCCACCAAAAGAAAATTACCTTTTAAATCCCATTTTCCATGAACTTTTTGAAGTATACTACTGTATGTTTATATTAACTATGACTGATTCATCCATTGTTTTTGTTGTTTCACATTTTATATTCAATTTAAAACTTAGTTTGATGAATGGCATATCAAAAAATACATTTTAAAATATTTTTCCCAGTGATTAGCTGATTGGGTTATTTGATATGTAACAGTAAAACAATCATTACCAATTATTTAGTCTATATAATTGAGTCTACTGTTGTAAGCGGTATTGCTTCAAAATGGATTTCTGTATGAGCAGGTACATTGTTTTATAATTTTCACAACAAACCTGGAGAATACAGCAAAGTCTAATACACAACAATGGAATCAGCGAATAAATGTCTCTCAGATTTGGTAATTCGACTGTATAAGTATCTCTGGAATAGTTTCTCTTCCTTTTATAGCTACACTGCCTGTCCTCACTCAGGCTCTATTAACTATGGAGTCAGCTAATCCATTTTTTTTTCTTTGCCAGGCAGTGTTAGACAGCAAGAGAGAGAGTTACAGATAGAGACAGACAGAGAAAAAGGTCTTCCTTCCATTGATTCACTCCCCTCATGGCCGCTATGGCTGGCACTGCGCCGATCTGAAGCCAGGAACCAGGTGCTTCCTCCTGGTCTCCCATGCGGGTGCAGGGACCCAAGCACTTGGGCCATCCTCCACTCCCCTCCGAGGCCCCAGCAGAGAGCTGGACTGGAAGAGGAGCAACCAGGCACCCCAGCTGGGACTAGAACCCAGGGTGCCAGTGTCGCAGGTGGAGGATTAGTCAAGTGAGCCACGGCGCCGACCTGCTAATCCATTTTACACAGAACTGGAATAAGTTTCTAAAATACCAATCTGATGAAGTAACTTTCTCATTTAAAATCTGTAAATGACTACCCATCTCATCTTCCTACTTCGAGGGCCACAGAAACCCTCAGTTTAACCAAGTAAACTATTTGTACTTTCTGAAATAGGCCTTGATGGTTTGTTTGTTATTTTCAAAAATTTTTAAACTATTTGAGAGGCAGTGAGATCGTAAGAGAGAGAGAGAGAGATGCACACAGAGGTAGAGAGAACATGCCCACCCTCTGGTTTACTTGCTAAATTTCTGCAATGGCCGGAGCTGTGCAGGGACTGAAGCTGGGAGCTGGGCAGGCAGTCTAAGCACTCGAATGTGGGATAAGAACATCTAGGCTAAACACCTGTTCCCTGTTTGTAATCCTTGTCTTTGGAAAAGTTGGGTGGCTTGGCAAGTGCAGTAACAGAAGTAGGATATAAAGTGGATAAAGGTGTACAGAGGGGTCCCTGGGCATAGAAAAGTGGGTGAGTTTTGACCACTATGAATAGGAGCTCATGGTAAACAAAGAATGAACCCCAATTTGCTGAGAATGACTCGTGTGTGTTGAAGGAGAAGGCACGCAATATCTAGATTGTGAAGGGGTTTCCACATCATACTAGGGACTTTGGGTTTTTCCTATGGGTAAATGGAGTTGGTGGAGTATTTTCAGTGGGGAAACAGCTTGATTACATTTTTTTGAGAAGATGATTTTGAAAGTCATCCACAAGTTGCACTGAAAGAGTGTCCAAAGCTAGGAGTGTGATTAATTACAAATTCTTGAGTAGAATGGATGGCATCTGATAAGGTCCCCAAAGCCCCAGGTCATCTACCCAGCACCACATCTGGCTTAACAAATTGGATAGATGTTTATGTTCTTTAACAATGTAGGAGGAAAATTTATTTAAAGAATCATAGAGGTGGTGGAGGAAAAGCTGAGACATCAGGTGCCAAATACCACAGAGAATATTCATCAAGGTAGACTGAAAGATGCCTATTTGGACTTAACAGTTAGGGTTGGGTATTCTTCTTAGAAGCTGGAAAGCAAAAAAGCAGACAATGTTGGTATAAATATCTCTGGAGACAAGCATAGCTGTGAGGAACAGTGCACAGATAGAACATTGGCCAAAGGAGATATTCACCCTACACCTTAGATTTTTGCCAAGAGATTCACAAGGTTAACACTGTCTCTTAAACTGAAATGTAACCTCTTTGAGGCCAGATACTATGTCGTGGTTTCCTGAATGACCACTTGGTTCTCAAAGTCCTAAAATTTTACAAGTTTCTAATCCTCTGCAGTGTCTATAATTATATGGGTACTCTGGCAGTAGCATTCAATTAAATAGTTGTTGAATTGAATACTGTGGATGGGTGACTCACAACACTGAGCTGAATTATTCAAAATGTCAGTGCCTCAATCTCCTCCTCATCAACGGCAATTACTATTAGAGTTCTTTTAATAGTAAATTGAACATGGAAACATTGTCCTTGCTTGTCAAGAAATGTTCACATTCATCTTCTTAATGAAAAGGCCAGCCTTCCTTCCTTCCTAGAAATATAAAGGGGAGTAAACTCATCTAAGAGGGCTAGCGCACGCATAGGGCACTAGAGACTGCCAATACATAAAATCTCCCTTTATATATTATGTGTTCTGGGTAGGTATAACCACGAGTTAGCTAACCACATGAGATGTTTTTAGGTCTGGCAAGTGGCATGGAAAGCTCACTGCATCAGTCTCTTCTCTGAGTGCCTGCACGCTTTCTGGTTTCAGGCTGGAAACGTCCTGTGGTGTGCCTGGCCTGGCGAAACCCAGGAAGTACTGAACTTATTAAAATTTAAAAACAAACCAAAGTTGTTTGGAACCTCCTAAACATTCACATTGTATCTGAGGGTGAAGGCTTGGATTCGCTTCTGATTTGATGTGAGCAACATACATCAGGAAAACACACAGTGCAGGGTAATTGAATGAAAGAACTGAAACCTTGCATGAGTTCTTATGAGAGTCTGCAAAGCAGCCTCAGTGGGGAGTCTGGAGGAATTCCCCGAAGCTTTATTCCTTCCTTCAATTCCCTGTTATTAGGTTACCATAGGAATTTATGTTTATGAACAAACTTTTAGGCAGTCCTGACGTGAACATGCTCAAGAGGATCTGGGAGTACCTCGCCTGGAATCCAGTGATCTTCAGGGGAGGGTTTGCTTCTGGTTCCATATTTGGATGAATCTGGCCTGTGATGTGGGCTCTGGGGGAGCCCCCAACTCAACCTGTTGCATATAAAGAGCTGGACCAATAGTGGATAACCCACAAGTATCTGACAGCAGATAGTCAGGAATTGGCTAAGTCAAGCTGAAGACCAAAAGTGAGCCAGTCAATCAGGAATGAGGCTTTCAGAACAACCCCAAAAGGTGTGGCTGCCTACAAATTACAGTTTATGTCTTAGAAGAAATTACAGAATTATCTAGACCTGGAAGCAAATAAGTATGTGTCGCTCCCCGTCTTCGTGGAGGAACGACACAGGACCCTGCGCTGTTCTTTCGTCTGCTCGGCCCTCCCCGGGTTTGCTGCTGGTTCTTCCCAGGTTGGCTACTATCCCTTCCACCTCCGTGGAAGGGCAGTTCCCCTTGGCCGCTTTCCCCACTTCCGCAGGGGAGCGGCACACCGCCGGCCGGCTCTCTGGGGGCTGCACAGGTGTTCCTTCAACTAGATGTTCCCCTTAGATGTTCCCCATAGATGTTCCTGGTGCATGCCGTCTCTTTCCTCCTTTATAGTCCTCCTCCGCCAATCCTAACTCGGCTGCCCACACGCCGAGTACGCTGCTCTCCTCCAATCAGGAGCAAGTCCTACAGTTTATTAGTTGAACTGGAGGCAGCTGTGCGGAAGCTGTTTACTTCTCTCCCAGCGCCATATTGTGGGAGAGCAGATGCATAGAATAAGTCTTAATTCCAGTAACTCAATCCAGTCCGGGCTGCTCCCCACAGATCCCCCTTTCTTTTTATTTTTTGGCGTTGATACGTGCCTGTCTTCGGTGTCCCGCGGCACACACTCTGCTCTACTTGCTAGAGTTGCCACAGTTTCTTACAAGTCCTATCAATCAGGCAAACCGAATCCGGGTCCTCTCTTCGCCATGTTGTGAGGAGGTTTTTAGGCGCTGATGCGTGCCTGTGTTCGGTGCCCTGCAGCGCATGCTCTGGTCGAGCCTGCAGGGGCTTACAAGCCCTATCAGGCAAACCGAATCCAAGCCTTCTCATTGCCTTTTTGTGGGGAGGCCTTACTGATGTTAATTCGTGCCTGTCTTCGGTGACCTGCGGTGCATAAGCTGCTAGCCACCGCAGGTGCTCATCGTGCTCATCGCCTCACTTAATCAGGCAGACCGAATCCAAGCTCTCACATTGCAGTGTTGTAGGGAGGCCTTTCTATTTCTCTATTTCTCTATCTCCGGGCATTCCTATTTCTCCCATTTTACTTCTATCTCCCAGCATTCTTATTTCTCTCATTTTATTTCTAAACTTCTATTTCTCTTATCCCTGCAGCTTCCCGGCGCCTCGCCCTGCCGGCAGCTCCGCCCCGAGGCTGCTTCTCGGCGCCCCGCCGGCTCTGAGCCGCTTCAGCCCGCGCCCCTCTCATCTGCGCTGCTTCCCGGCTTTGCGCGGCTTGGCTTCGCGCACTCCGCGGTCTCCACGCCCTTCGCGTCTGCACCACGGCCTCGCGCCAGCCCCGTTCCCTATCTATTCACGCCCCGTGCTCTCTCTGCACGCGGCGGCTTCCGCGAGTAACACAGCGTAGCTTACGTGTCCGCCACTAGCATTCAATCTAAGTTCCCCGGGCTAGCCTGGCGAATTCAACCCAGCATACGTCTCCGCCCCATGGTTTGGCTTCCTGTCCTTTGCTCCCCGGGCTAATCAGACGGATCCCAATCTGGCTTACGTTTCAGCTTCTGGTTTCAACTTTTCGCCCCCTATTCCTGGGCTAACTTGAGAACCCCAAAGTGGCTTTCGTGTCCGCCTTGGCCTGCCCCCCACGGCTTCAATTTCCCTAACATTTTTCTCTACCCGGTATGTTTCCCCAAGCTTTCCTCCAACAATATTCCTCCCTCATTTCTCCTGGCCTCTCCCCACAGTCCTAATCCGAGTCTGTTTGTTCTAGCTTTCAACTTCGCTTTCGACCTTAGAGATTTCTCCCAGCTTCCCCCCGTTTCTTCCCTCCTAAGTTTCATATCCGTCCTAGGTTTCCTATCCGAGTCACGGCACCATTATGTCGCTCCCCGTCTTCGTGTAGGAACGACACAGGACCCTGCGCTGTTCTTTCGTCTGCTCAGCCCTCCCCGGGTTTGCTGCTGGTTCTTCCCGGGTTGGCTACTATCCCTTCCACCTCCGTGGAAGGGCAGTTCCCCCTGGCCGCTTTCCCCACTTCCGCAGGGGAGCGGCACACCGCCGGCCGGCTCTCTGGGGGCTGCACAGGTGTTCCTTCAACTAGATGTTCCCCTTAGATGTTCCCCATAGATGTTCCTGGTGCATGCCGTCTCTTTCCTCCTTTATAGTCCTCCTCCGCCAATCCTAACTCGGCTGCCCACACGCCGAGTACGCTGCTCTCCTCCAATCAGGAGCAAGTCCTACAGTTTATTAGTTGAACTGGAGGCAGCTGTGCGGAAGCTGTTTACTTCTCTCCCAGCGCCATATTGTGGGAGAGCAGATGCATAGAATAAGTCTTAATTCCAGTAACTCAGTCCAGTCCGGGCTGCTCCCCACAGTATGTATTTCCACCCTTCCTATAGTTTGTATGGGAGAAGGGAAGCGCAGAAATTTTTATGTAAGTTATCCAAAGTCAACAGCAGTTAGTGAAGCAGCCGTAACTACAGACCCTGAGCTGACCTCCTTGCTCCTTTTAGTGCTGTGACATACACATGCACACACACGCACACACAATACCTATACAAGTTCTGTACAAATTATGATCAAGATGACTTAGAATTCACTAGACATTTACAGAAATAAGCTTTTTAGTGCATAAAATGATTTTTAAGGGAATGGTCTCTTTAACACTGACACATATACATGTATACAGAACTTGGAAGATATGAGATGTAGGTAAATTAGTTTACATAAGGTTATAGGGGCATTATAAAGAGGAGAAACATTGAGACTCCTTGTCTTTAGTTGACTAAGGTGCTCCTGAGTAAGGTCAAGGAGGAAGAGAGGCAAAGCCAGTGCACTGTGGCTGTGGTGGGGTACCAAGGGGCAGACCTTATCCATGGCCTGGGAAGAAAGCAGCTGCACAATAGTTTTTCTTAGCCAGCCAGTCTTTCTCCAGAAAGCTCATTTCCCAGCCAATATGATATTTTGCCCCCACCTGTCCCCCATAGTTCGGATGCTTCTTGACTTAGCATGGGATTACATCTTCATAAACCCCTCATAAAGGAAAATATAAGTTGAAAATTTACTTACAGTACCTAACTTGCCTAACATCATAGCTTAGCCTAGCCTGCTTTAAATGTGTGCAGAACACTTACCCTGAACTACAGTTTGGAAAAACCATCTAACACAAAGCTTATTTGATAACCAGGTGTTGAATATTTTACATAGTTTATGAAATACAATACATTGTAAAGTATTGGTTGTTGCTGAGTGGTTGAGGGGGACTGGCTCACTGACATTATCTTGCATAATGAGAGGGAAAAAAATGTCGAAACTATGTTCTTTGCTGAATGAATGTTACTTTTTTACCACCCTAAAGCTGAAATGTCTTAATATGAACCATCATAAATTAGGAGCCATAAGAGTTTACACTTGCCTTTAGACGCAGAAATGGTATAGATACATTTCTGTCTTCACCTGTGTAGCCAGTTTCTGAAAACAGGCTTCATTTCTTATTCATGTTTATAGTCCCACTATCTCTCATATAGGTATCTAAGGGGAAAAAAAAAACTAGATGGATTTAATGGATTTAATGAACTGACATCCTATTTCAAAAGTATAGAATGATTTTGGGGTTTCAGGGATCACCTAATTAATTAAATATCTCTGACTGGGAGAACTAGTAAATCATTTGGAATGTAAAGATTTTGGAAACATAGAACCTGATATGTCAAGTTGATGGTTTATTATCTATGGAATTAAGAAAATCACGTCACATTGGGCCTCAGTTTCCTATCTGAAGATATTACTTGCTCCATTTGCCACCATACTTACCCTGTGTGTGGATTAAAAACATGTTGTATCATATGTGAAAGTACTTTGGAAACAGTAACATGATTGACAATTATTAGATATATTTTATTTTTTTATATTTTTATTATTTTTTATTTTTTATTTATTGACAGGCAGAGTGGTCAGTGAGAGAGAGAGACAGAGAGAAAGGTCTTCCTTTACCGTTGGTTCACCCTCCAATGGCCGCTGAGGTCGGTGCGCTGCGGCTGGCATACCGCACTGATCCGATGGGAGGAGCCAGGTGCTTCTCCTGGTCTTCCATGGGAAGACCAGGGCCCAAGCACTTGGGCCATCCTCCACTGCACTCCCTGGCCACAGCAGAGAGCTGGCCTGGAAGAAGGGCAACCGGGACAGAATCCGGCGCCCCGACCAGTACTAGAACCCGGTGTGCCGGCGCCACTAGGCAGAGGATTAGCCTATTGAGCCGCGGTGCTGGCTTTAATTTTCTTACATGTCGTATAACTATGTGTGACCATTTCATTATTGAAGTCATTAAAAGACACAAAAGCCAAAGGCTAAAAAAGAAGTACAGATTTATATTATATTTTTGCCCATTTGATTCAGATATCCTATCCTCTATGTAAAAAGTGTTTAGTTTAAAATACTACCATAAAAATTTCAATAAGATGGACTGCAAGATATTGGCAATATTTCACACATCTTTAGTCATAGCTCAGCTGCTGTCTGGAATTTTTCAGATGGGAATTTATTCCTTTCAGCTGGTAATGCGACAAAACTGTTTAATTGTAGACTGTGATGTCACCCAAACCTAGCTTTATCTTTTACATTTGATATGATGGCTCATTCATTTAGAGAATATCTCTGAAAACATAATACAATTAAAACCATTTGATTATGTTTCGGTGAAGATACTAATGGAGAAAAAAACCAGCCTTCAGGTCTCAGCTGTGCTCTGAATTTACCATTTAGACCTGTACGAATCATTGCACCTCTTTGAAACTCAGTTTTTCTTAATGTGGGATACATTCTGGTACTGCATTCCTCCCATTATTATTCTTGAGAGTGAATAGGGAGACTTTTAAGATTGGGATGTGGCATCCTTCCCTGGATCCCCATAACATTCTGGACAAATTTTTTTCTCTACAAGTAAATGAATGCATGAAATAAGAGACAAACAGACAAGGAAATATTTCAATAGTTTCTGAGAAACAAAAAGAAAATTATCACTGTATGGATAGTATGTCCTGGCAGTGTTTAACAGTTTATTAACTTTGTAAACATAATTTTCAAAATTATGTGTAGATTTCTGATTAATATTCATATGCTAGGCTTTGATGATGGCCTGAGTTCCAGGGCTGGTCTAATGGCAGCAGATGTAAATTCATAAGGAATGATGCAGGTGTTTTAAAATTGTACACTTGGGTAGAGGAGTTGATACCCAAAAAATAAGACAAATATGTTTGCTGCATACCAAACTTTAAATGCAGGTCTTGGCTCAACGTGAGAACTGATGTTTATTTCTACCACAGTTGATGTAAGTTTTTAGAATACTTACCCTCTGCTTCAGGGATTTATGGCCTGCGAATTTTGGTTGGTATAATATACAAATAATACCTTTTAAAATAGTTTTAAGGATGGGTGGACCATTGTAGGACATACTCTAGAGGAAACTGGAGAAGCCTTAGATACAGTTCCTTGATACCAGTTTATCTTGCCTCAAGAATAAAATTCTAAGCCCACAGTATGGTACAATTGACATGTTCAAGTTCTTTTATGTTCCATTCCAGTATCAATTTTCTAAACGTGTATATAATACTAAATAATATGTACATATATATGTGTACATAATACTAAATAATAATACTAAATGGCTTTTATTGCTCTGAGTCTTTGTATGCCTTGGTCCCTCCATTTGAATGTTCTGTTCGCAATGCTTTTGACATCCTGCTACTCTACTTCCTTGTCCAGCAGGACTGAAATCTAATACACACACATTTGCCCATTTAGTCGTGGGACAGATATCTGTCACACATCTGTAATTCCAAGAAGAGTGCGAAGATGAATTAGGTCCCTACTTTTGAGCATGTTTCCATATGAGAGCAAAAAAGAAGCATGGAAACCAATATATTTTTGAGTTGAAATAAGTTTAGGATAAAACGTGGACCAAAAGAGGTAGTAATAAACGCCATCTAAGGGTCTGGGAAGAGAGAGATTTTTAAAAAAGTATAAAGATGCTGCACCCCAAAATGAATGCGTCTACCAGTTTGGGGAGAGTAGGAGAGAATTTTTGGCAGAAAATATGTTAGGTGAATTAAGAGCAAAGAGAAGGACAAAATATCCCAGGAAGAATAGTGAAGTGAATCTTTATTGTGATGAATTGTAGTTAAATAAATGACTTGGAGAGGTGGAGGGGGCAATGGAAGGGGTTGAATTTCTTTCAAACAGACCTGTAGATCATTAACTAGAATAGTTAGGTGTTTTATAAAGGACACTATGGCTGCAGCTTAGATTAAAGAGATAGAAAAAGATACAAGAAGAATAATTAACAGGTTATTCTTTTTAAGTATTTATATGTATCTCATAAATACAACATTAGAAACATGGTAATTCTTCCCACTGTACTCGCCCTCCCATCCACTGTCTCACCCTTCTTCATCTTCGCTCTCCTGTTTAGTCTGAGAAAGGAAGAAAAGAAAAAGTAAAATAAAAAAACTAAGAAAACTTTTCCTCGACAGTGTAGACAAGGGCTATTCAATGTCGTTGCTTCTTGACAATGATTTTGCTTTTTTCCCCTTCCTCTTTTGCCTTCCTTCCTCCCCCTTCTTTCCTTTTAGAAACTTAATTATCTTTAAAGAAGAACCCAAGAATGATACATCTTTTGCCAGCTCTTAGACATAACTATAACTTATGAGACTTAATAATATTCTCCATTAATACACTAAAAGGAAGTGATTCTTGAGAACAAGTTTTACTATTAAGTCTCATGATATAACTCTTTGGGGACAGAGGTCCTGCATGGGAAGTTAGTGCACAGTGACTCTTGTTTATTTAGCAAATAACACCCTTATGTGTGACATCAGTGATCACCCAAGGCTCTTGAAATGAGCTGCCTCAGCTGTGGAAGCCTTTTGGATCCACTAGCTTGACAAGGCCATAAGAAAAGTGAAAGTTCTCTCATCCCTTCAGAGAAAAGTACATCCTTCTTTAGTGGCTACTTCTTTCCACTGGGGTCTCACCCACAGAGGTCTTTATGCAGAAAATGTTTTGCAAGATTGTCTTGGATTTCCATGCCTGAAATGCTCCCCTGGCTTTTCAGCCAGACCAGATGCCTAAAAAGCTGAATTTCAGGTCAGAGTGCTACTTAAAGCGATCGGCCTTCTATAGGTCTGCTGTATGGACTGCTTCCCATGTTGGAGCCTTCATTCCTTTTTAATTTTGTCTATTGTTATTTCCAAACACTTAGTCCTATTTATATGATCACTTTAACACTTAGTCCTATCTGTATGGTTGCTTTACTACTTAATCCTATCCATTTGATCTCTAACACTTAAGCTTCTATTTTTACCAGCCAGCTTAAGGGAATTTGGGGTCCCATGGAAGTTGTTAAGCATAGGAATGCATGCAGGAGTATACTGTTATGCAGTTATGGACTTAATATATTTCACAATTACAACTTTAGGATCCTGGTAATTCTTCCCATTGTGCCCACCGTCCCACCCACACACCCACCTCCCTCCTCTTCCCTTTCCTATTGTCACTCTTACTGTTTACTAAGATCTATTTTCAATTAACCATATATATATATATATATATATATGGTTAACTCTGTTAAGTGATGAGTTCAATGGTTAGTATGAAAGAAAAAAATAAGGAAAATATTATAAAGGAAAAGAAAAGAAAAACAAAACTACAGAATAAAAAGCTGTTCCTCAACAGTCGACAGAATGGCTGTTTGAAGTCATTGCTTCTCAGAGTGTCAGTTTCATTTCTGCATGTTGCCTTTTAGGTGCTCTGTTAGTTATCAGAGGTCAGGGAGAACATACAGAATTTGTCCCTTTGGGACTGGCTTATTTCACTAAGTATGGTATTTCTACGTTTCATCCATTTTGTTGCTAATGACTGGACTTTGTCTTTTTTTTTCTACTGCTGTATAGTATTCCATGGTGTACGTTTCCCATCATTTATTTATCAGGCATTTGGGTTGATTCCATGGCTTTTGTATTGTGAATTGAGCTGCAATAAACATGGAGGTACTGATAGGTGTTTCATATGCTGATTTCATTTCCCTTAGGTAAATTCCCAGGAGTGAGATGGCTGGGTTATATGATAGGTCTATATTCAGACCTCTGAGGTATCTCCATACTGTTGTCCAATTTATCAATTTTACATTCCTACCAACAGCGGATTAGGGTACCATTTTCCTTACATCTTCGCCAGCACTTATTGTTCATTGATTTCTGTATGAAAGCCATTCTAATGACACTGAGGCGAAACCTCATTGTGTTTTTTTTTTTTTTTTGATAGGCAGAATGGACAGTAAGAAAGAGAGAGAGAAAGGTCTTCCTTTTTCCATTGGTTCAGCCCCCAATGGCCACTGTGCCTGGCATGCTGCTGCTGGTGCACCCGGCTGAACTGAAGCCAGGAACCAGGTGCTTTTCCTGGTCTCCCATGCAGGTACAGGGCCCAAGCACTTGGGCCATCCTCCACTGCACTCCCGGGCCACAGCAGAGAGCTGGACTGGAAGAGGAGCAACTGGGACAGAATCCGGCGCTCCGATCGGGACTAGAACCTGGGGTGCCGGCGCCGCAGACGGAGGATCAGCCTGTTGAGCCACAGCGCTGGCCGTCATTGTGGTTTTAATTTGCATTTCTCTGATGACTAGCAATCCTGAGCATTTTTTCATGTGTCTGTTGGCCATTTGGGTTTCTTCTTTTGAAAAATGACTGTTTAAGTCTTTAGACCATTTCTTAACTGGATTGTTTGTTTTGTTGTTGATTTTCTTGATTTATTTATGTATTCTGGTTATTAATCCTTTATTGGTTGTAAGTTTGCAAATATTTTCCATTCTGTTGGTTGCCTCTTCACTTTGCTGATTGTTTCTTTTGCAGTGCAGAAGCTTCTCAATTTGATGTAATCCCATTTGTCTGTTTTGGCTTTGGTTGCCTGGGGTCTTTTCTAAGAACTCTTTGTCTATGCCAATTTTTGTACCAGTACCAGGCTGTTTTGATTATAACTGCACTGTATGTATGTGTGTCTTGAAATCTGGTATTGTGATGCCTCTGGCATTTTTTTTATTGTATAAGATTGCTTTAGCTATTCAAGGTCTCCTGTGTTTCAGTGTGCATTTCAGCATCATTTTTTCTGTATCTGAGAAGAATGTCTTTGATATTTCGATTGACATCACATCGAATCTGTAAATTGCTTTCGGTGGTATGGACATTTTGATGATATTGATTCTTCCAATCCATGAACATGGAAGATTTTTTCCTTTTTTTTGTATCTTCTGTTTGTTTCTATAATATTTTGTAATTCTCATCATTGAGATCTTTGACATCCTTAGTTAAATTTATTCCCAAGTATTTGATTTTTTTGCTAGCTATTATGAATGGGATTGATCTTAGAAGCTCTTCCTCAGACATGACATTGTCTGTGTATACAAAGGCTGTTGATTTTTCTGTGTGGATTTTACATCCTGCTACATTTCCAAAATCTTCTGTGAGTTTCAGTAGTTTCTTAGTGGAGTGTTTTGGATCCCCTATATGTAGGATGATGTCATCTGCAAGTATGGATAGTTTGACTTCCTCCTTTCCAATTTGTATCCGTTTGATTACTTTTTCTTGCCTAATGGCTCTGGCCATTACATTCCAGGACTGTATTGAAAAGCAGTGGTGAGAGTGGGCACCATTGTCAGGTTCCAGATCTCAGTGGGAATGATTCCAACTTTTCCCCATTCAGTAGGATGCTGGCCAAAGGTTTGTCATAAATTGCCTTGATTGTATTGAGAAATATTTCTTCTGTTCCCAGTTTGCTTAAAGTTTTCATCATGAAAAGGTGTTGTATTTTGTCAAATGCTTTCTCTGCATCTATTGAGATAATCATATGGTTTTTTGTTTTTCAGTTTGGTAAAGTGATGTATCACATTGATTGATATGCAAATGTTGAACCATCCTTGCATACCAGGAATAAATCTCACTTGCTCTGGGTGGATGATCTTTCTGATATGTTGTTGGATTCGATTGGCTAGTATTTTATTGAGGATTTTTGCATCTATTTTTCAGGAAAATTGGCCTGTAGTTTTCTTTCTGTGTTCTATCTTTTTCAGGTTTAGGAATTAAGGTGATACTGATTTCATAGAAAGAATTTGGAAGGATTCTCTCCCTTTTGATAGTTTTGAATAGCTTTTGAAGAATCGGAGTTAGTTCTTCTTTAAATGTTTGGTAGAATTCAGTGGTGAATCCATCTGATACTGGGATTTTCTTTATTGGAAGGGTCTTTATTACTGATTTGAGTTTTGTCTTGGTTATTGGTTTGTTGTGGTTTTCTACATCTTCATGGCTCATTTTAGGTAGATCATATGTGTCCAAGAATCTATCCATTTCTTCTAGGTTTCCCATTTTGTTGGCATACAGCTTTGTAGTAATTTCTGATGATTCTTTTTATTTTTGTGGTGTCTGTTGTACATTTCCTCTTTCTTTTCTAATTTTATTGATTTGGGTCTTCTCTCTCCTTTTTTTGCTAATTTGGACCAATGGTGTGTCAATTTTTTTTTTTTTTTTGTAAAACCAGCTCTTCATTTTGCTGTCTCTTGTATTGTTTTATTGGTTTCAATTTTGTTTATTTGTTTTCTAATTTTAATTATTTCTTTTCTCCTAGTTTTGGGTTCGGTTCGCTATTGTTTTCTAGTTATTTGAAATGCATTGATAGCTCAATTATTTGGTGCCTTTCCAATTTCTTGATGTAGGCCCCAACTGGTATAAACTTTTCTCTTTACAGTGCTTTTGCAGTATCCCATATGTTGTATTGTTGTCTTCTTTTGTTTCCAGAAATTGTTTTATTTCTCTTTTGATTTCTTCAATGATCCACTGTTCATTCAGGAGCATGTTGTTCAGTATCCATGTGTTTGCATATGCTCTAGAGATTCCTGAGTTGCTGATTTCTAGCTTCATTCCATTGTGGTCCGAGAAGATGTGTGGTATGATTTTTATTTGTTTGAATTTGCTGAGACTTGCTTTGTGGGTCTGAGGCTTATATTCTTGGAATGATGATCACACCATTCACTGAATTAGATACACACAGGTACAGCATGTTTAATCTGAAACATATAGTCCTTTTGTGTGAGATATGTTGGGGGTGACTTTGACAGATTAAGATGGATATTCCAGTTATCTGATACTGTCTAGACCTCAGAAGTGAGATTTTGTCTGAAAATAAAGTATCAAGAGTTGTCAGCATGTGAGTAGTATCTGATGTCATGGTAGTAGATGATATTGAACTCTAAATGAAGCTTATAAAGTGAGAATAAGTCCAGCTAGAACCCTGGACAATGCCATTCTTTAAGAAGCAGAGAAGGGAATCCATGAAAACACATTTAAAGAAAATGAACAAAAGCAGGCAGTAGAGGCAGGTAGAAGACTGTCTCAAGAACCATGGAAAGAAAATCTTCCAGGAAGATTACAGGTTATGAAATCAAGAGTGGAGGAGGAATCATGAATATGAACATTATAGAAGTGAAGACTATAATGAACACTTGTGTGCTAAGCAACTAGATAGCCCAGATTAAATGGGCAAAATTGTAGAAAAAGAATCAAAACTGAGTCAGGAAGAAAGAGAAAACTGGATAAGCCTATAAGAAGTAAACAGATTGTTGGTAAGGAAACTATATATACAAAGGAAAACCTAGGACTGGATGGTTTCACTGGTGAATTCTAGCAAATGCTTTAAAAATTAATATCCATACTCAGAATGCTTCCAAAAATAAAAGAAATGCACAAGCAATTTTAATACAATAGCATATAAAATGATCATATAGCATGATCATGTGAGATTCATCCCAGAGAAGCAAGATTACTTCAATATATGAAAATTAATCATTTCGGTACTCTGTGTTAACGTATAGGACAAACACCACAGAGTCATCTCAGTGAATGAAGAAAACGCATTTGACAAAATTTAACATATTTTCATGATGAAAACATGCACAAAGCCAGAAACAAAAGGAAACAGAAGGCAACTATGAAAACCCATACCTTATGACGTACTTGATAGTGAAAACTTTACCTCTAAGATTAGAAACAAGAAAGAGATATTGCTTGCAACAATTCTCTTCAACATTGTATGGAAAGTTCTATCCGAAGTAATTAAGCACTAAAAAATAAAATATATTAAAATAACTCAGTGACCCAGTTTACAATGGGCAAAGGATTTAAATAGCCACAGGAAAGGGATGTGGGTATTTGGCACAGAGATTGAATTTGCTTGGTATGTTCGCATCCCAGCTTGGAGCACCTGAACACAAGGCCTGGCTCCTCCTCTTTTTTCTGCTTCCTTTGCTACACAGCTGGGAAAAAGCAGGTGAAAGATGGCTGATGTAGTTAGGTTCCTGCCACCCACACGTGAGACCTGGACAGAATTCCCAGTTACTAGCTCCAGCTGGATTCAGCCGTAGTTGTTTCAGGCATTTGGGGAGCAAACCAGCAGCAGATGGAAGATCTCTCTGTCAGACTCTCTCCCTCTATTTCCCTCTGTCTCTTTGTCGTTCAGATACATGAACTAACTAAATAATTTTTTTTTTTTTTTTTGACAGGCAGAGTTAGTGAGAGAAAGAGACAGAGAGAAAGGTCTTCCTTTGCTGTTGGTTCACCCCCCAGTGGCCGCTCCGGCAGCATGCTGCGGCCAGTGCACCACACTGATCCAACACCAGGAGCCAGATTGTTCTCCTGGTCTCCCATGCGGGTGCAGGGCCCAAGGACTTGGGCCATCCTCCACTGCCTTCCCAGGCCTTAGCAGAGAGCTGGCCTGGAAGAGGAGCAACCAGGACAGAACCGGTGCCCCGACCAGGACTAGAACCCGGTGTGCCGGTGCCGCAGGCAGAGGATTAGCCTAGTGAGCCATGGTGCCGGCCACTAAATAATTTTTTTTTTTAAATTCTGAGTTAGAATTCAGTTTCTAAAAAATATTGGAAAAGAAATAATAAATTATCTCTGTATGCCAGAGATGCATGTATACACACAGTACACACAGAAATCCTAAAGAATCAATAGAAAAAAAAAGAATCAATAGAAAAACTACTATATCTAATAAACAGGTCCAGCATGTCTGTAGGATATGAAATCAACACATGAACATTCAAAAATAACTCTGTATGTTAACAATGAACAATCTGAAATGAAAATTAAAAAATTGCATTATCATCAATATAATAAGTAATACATTTAAGAAATTCCAGGTATGTACAATAAAAAGTACATAAATTGTTTTGAAAGAAATTTAAATGGAAAGACATCTAAGTTAATGAATTGGCAGACTTGATATTGTTGAGATGGCAATACTATTATATCAGCACCAAACTGACCTGTAAGTTCAACACAATCCCCATCCAAATTTCAGGTTTTTTTTTTTTTTTTTTTTTTTTTTTTTTTTTTTTTGGTTTGTGGACAAATACAAATTAATCCTAAAACTCCAATGACATTATAAGATTTAAATAGCCAACCAATCTTCTAAGAGAATAATAAAAGGACTGGTTTGGAGGACTTACACTTCTGAATTTTGAACATTATTTAATGGCTGTAATAGTGAGTCAAATATTTTACTTGCATAAGGATAGACAAATAAATCAGTGAAGTAGAATTGACAGTCCAAAAATAAACCATATGGCTGTGGTCAGTGGATTTTTGACAAGTGTCTCAAGAGCACTCAACAGAGAAATAGTCTTTTCAGCAAGTGTTTCTGGGGCAACTGATTATCCACATGTTAAAAAAATGGATGTATGGGCCGGCGCCGCGGCTCACTAGGCTAATCCTCCGCCTAGCGGCGCCGGCACACCGGGTTCTAGTCCCGGTCAGGGCGCCGGATTCTGTCCCGGTTGCCCCTCTTCCAGGCCAGCTCTCTGCTGTGGCCAGGGAGTGCAGTGGAGGATGGCCCAGGTGCTTGGGCCCTGCACCCCATGGGAGACCAGGAAAAGCACCTGGCTCCTGGCTCCTGCCATCGGATCAGCGCGGTGCGCCGGCCGCAGCGCGCCGGCCGCGGCGGCCATTGGAGGGTGAACCAACGGCAAAAGGAAGACCTTTCTCTCTGTCTCTCTCTCTCACTGTCCACTCTGCCTGTCAAAAAAAAAAAAAAAAAAAAAAAAAAAAAGGATGTATGTTTTATATCACATACACAGAATAACTCAAACTGGGTCAAATACCCTAATATCTGAAACTATAAAACTTTTCTAATATAATAAAGGTGTAAATCTTCATTATTTTGGCTTAGGCAATGATTTCTTAGATGTGACATAAAAAACATTAGCAACAGTCAAAAAACAATTGCTTCAAAATTTAACCTTTTGTGTATATAGAATTACTCCAAAGTAAGTGAAGACAGAACCCATGTAATGGGAGATAAACTTTTCCAATCACATGTGTAATAAAGATTTTATACTTAAAATATACAAAGTATTTCTGCAATTCAACAAAAAGACAAATAACCCAATTGAAGATGGACAAATTATTTTAAGAGACATGTCTTCAAAGAAGATATTGAAATGGACTAAAAATGTTTGAAAAGGTATTTGATATCCATAATTAGTTATTAATAAGATGCAGATAAAATCTGCAGTGTGATGCCAGTTCACACTTGCTAGGCTGGTAGTAATTAAAAACAAAATGTGAAACAATTGTTTCTAAGGATAAAGAGAAAGCAGTGACTGAATACATTGTTGTTGGAAATAAAAAATGGTGAAACTACTGTGGAGAAAAGTTGGGAGTTCCTCTAAATGAAGTCATGATATGATCCAGCAGTTCCACCCCAGAAATATAGCTAAGGGAAATGAAAATTTGTATTTATGTAAAACCTCACACATGAATATTTTTAGCCACAGTATTCATGATAGCTGGAAAGTAGAAATAGTCCAAATGGCCATCAGTGGACAAATGACTAAGTCAAAGTGGCACATCCAAAGAGTGGAGTGTTAGTTAGCCAGATAAAGGACTAAAAGCACAGCCCCTGCTACATGGGTGGGCCTTGAACAAATTGTAGCATGTGAAGAAAGTCAAGAAAAGGGTACACGGTCCCATTTGTATGAGCCCTACGTCCGAGGGCAATCCAGAGACGGCAGGTAGATGAGCGCTACAGAGTTGAGCAGACAGGGAGTGGGAAGTGGCTGCTCACGCACATGAGGTTTCCTTCTGGAGTAATAAGGCAGTCCTGGGTGCTCAGCCTTGTGAAGATACCAGAAACTACTGAGTTATACAACTTAATCTTAAATTTTATGACATGTGAATTACATCTCTACAAAAGTAATTATACTACCCTAATATCTAATGCTGTTGAGCTTTTTAATGTTTTTTTATCTGAGTGTCTTTGATAAAGTGTTCAAATCTTTCGGCAAGTTTTTGTAACTGGTTGGTTCTCTTATTGATCCAAAAAGTTCTTTATGCATTTTAAATGTAAGTTCTTAGAAGATGTATGTTTTGGGATTGTTTCCCCTCAGTGCCCATCTTCCAGTCTTGATCAGTCACCATCTACTTCCCTATTCCTCTGAAAAAGACTTCTTCTCCTACACTGACCCATTTTTCTCATGTTTGTGAGAGCATGTTAAACCCCTTTATGCTTGAGTGCCAGATATTACAAATAAATATGCCAGCCCATATTCTGCCCTCAGAAGTTTTTTTCTTTTAAATGTTAACAGAGTTCTCTTACCAAATTAGATGATGGCCACTCTGTCCTCCATGCTCTGCCAAAAGTGAGGAGTTTCCATGTCCCCATTCTCTTTGGAAGGTTTTGCCACTCCAAGGAATTCAGATCATTTGGGTGCCATAAATGTTGAGGTCTCCGGTGGGCTCAAGAAAATATCTTATTTGTTTTATTTTGTTTTTGCTTACTTGGGTGATTATCCGGGTTTTTGTCAGTGGTGTGGTAAGAGGTTTATATGTGAAGTTCAGACTTTCCGTATCTTAGGCAGAAACATTACCTCCCATTTATTCTTTGGTAACTTATGCTTTTCAAAGAGTTTATCCATTTCAGCTAAGTTTCAGATTTACTAGCTCAAAGTTCATCATAACATTCTTTAGCATACTTGTCTTTGGGATTTGTAGTCATGATCCCTGTTTTGTTTCTGATGTTGGTAACTTTTGTTTCTCTATTTTCTTGATCAACCTCCTTAGATGTTTATCAATTTTATTAAAATATAATATCGGTCTTTTGTTTTTATTTTCTGTTGTATATCTGTTGATCTTCACATTATCTTTATGTGCCTCCTTCTATATATTTTACATATTATTTGTTCTTTTTTAGCATCTTATGTTATTGATATTTAATTTCTTCTGTAATATGTGTATTTAAAACTGTAAATTTTAAAGGTCCCTCACTACTGCTGAAGCAGCATCTCTTAGATTTTGATAAGTATTGTTTCATTTTCATTCAGTGCAAAATATTTTCTGATTTCCCTGTGTCTTCATTTTTGACTCATGGGCAATTAATAGAGAAGTATTTTCAACTTTCAAAATATCTGAGGATATTCCAGAAGTCGTTCTGTTATTATCTCAACTTAATTCCATAAAGGTAACAGAACAGACTATGTCTGATTTTAATCAGTTTTAATGTATTGAGATTTGTTTTGAAGTCTTTCATAAGGATTTTCTTGGTACAAAAAAAAAGTGCATTTTGAAAGGAAGTAAATTTCTTAGTTGTTGGATATTGTATTCTTTTTTTTTTTTTTTTTTTTTTTGACAGGCAGAGTGGACAGTGAGAGAGAGAGACAGAGAGAAAGGTCTTCCTTTGCCATTGGTTCACCCTCCAATGGCTGCCAAGGCCAGCGCACGGCGCTGATCTGATGGCAGGAGCTAGGTACTTATCCTGGTCTCCCATGGGATGCAGGGCCCAAGGACTTGGGCCATCCTCCACTGCACTCCATGGCCACAGCAGAGAGCTGGCCTGGAAGAGGGGCAACCATTACAGAATCCGGTGCCCCGACCGGGACTAGAACCCAGTGTGCTGGTGCCGCAAGGCAGAGGATTAGCCTAGTGAGCCACGGCGCCGGCTGGATATTGTATTCTACATTGTATAAAGATGGTAGATGGTATTGTGTAACATTGCCACATTCTTTTTTCTGTCTAGTTTCATTTCATCATTTTAAAAGGTATCATATTCTGCCTCATGTAGCTTCAGATGAGAAATGTGCTATACTTATTAATTTTGTTTGGATGTACTGTATCTGTTAATCCATATTGTAGCTTTTAAATTCTTTTTCTTTTTTAATAGTTTTCAAAATTCCTTTTGTTGAATGTTGTGTCTGTGAGTTTTTTTTAATTAAAGATTTATTTATTTGAAAGGCAAAGTTATAGAGAGGCAGGAGTGTCGTGTCTTCTATTAGCATTCATAAAAGTATGATAAATGAAATTTTTAAAATTTGAAGTAGAATTAAATTTTAAAATCTTCATACTTGTTGGATGTATTCTACATTTATATTGGAGGAGATGAAAGATATAACGGGCGGGCATTGTGGTGTAACAGGTTAAGTTGCCACTTGAGATACCCACATCCCATATCAGAGTGCCAGGGATGAGTCCTGCCTTTGCTTCCAATCCAGTTTCCTACTAATGTGCACCCTGTGAGGTAACAGATGATGACTTAAGTACTTGTCACTGTCAGCAGTGTAGGAGACCAGATTCTTGGCTCCTGACTTTTCCTGGCCCAGCACTGGCTTTCTAGGGCATTTGGGAAGAGAACCAGCAGATGGAGAGATCTTCATCTCTCTCTCTCTCTCTCTCTCTCTCTCTCTCTCTCTCTCTCTCTCCTCTTTCAAATAAACAAAAGTAAATTAACTTAAAAAGAAACTTTCTATTATAATAATATCTAGAATTTATTCAGAGGAGTGTCTCTGAAGGTACTTTTACTAAACTAATTCCAAAAACCCAGAAAACAAAGTTATTATTCCCATTTTTTTACATGATACACAGAGGTTCAGACAGGGTACTATTTGGGTAAAACCAAATAGTAAATAGTAAGTGCACATTCAAACTTAAGCTTTTCTGTTCTTCTTCCAAAATCATGACAACTCCAAACACTACATAATTTCTACAATAGTAACATGAAAAAAGCATATAATTGAGGTTTATATTATGTGGCTTACTAAAATAACTATAGAAATTCAGAAGAAATTGAATCTGTTGCCAGCAAAATTTTTCAGAAAAGAATGCCTGGATCAGGAAGGACTCAGTAACATAAACTATTGCCAAGGGTCTGATACTCAGCAGCTTTTCTGTAACATCGCTGCCTCAAAAGCGATGTTATGAACAAGAGCCTGTCCCTGAAGCACACTGAGTTCTAAGAACTCCTTCACTTCTGTTTACACAGCTCATGCTACCTGCAACATTAGAACAGTGAAAGGCACTAGGAATATACTTCAAGCACCAAAGGTAACTGTGGAGCATTTGTTGCCAAAGGAGTTGAATAAATAATATATTTTTTGTGTGTTTAATAGTTACTCTGTATAGAAAATAAGGGAAAGTACTCATTACCAATTAAGTACTTAATTTTAATGATCTACCTGTAAAATCTTCTTAAGGAACCTTAAAAATCCCACCATATACCAGAGCACTGAAAACAACCCCCCCCCCCCCACTATGGATTCTGTTCTTCTGGAGAACCTTGACTAACTAGTAAACCAAATCTACCTGTGTGTGACCTCAAATCATCTGAGATTCTGCCTTGATGGAACAAATTGGATTCTAACACATGTTAAAGAGCTGGTACATAATTTAACTACTGGAAAAGTATTTCTGTATTCTTTTCAACAAAACAAATGCTTATTGAGGAATATTCTGTCCTGAAGGCAATTGTCAGAACACGTCTCCAAAATACCTGCAGAAGCAAGAAAGTCTGTGGTGGTCGTTGGTGCATTCATAGGAAGAGTGTGGAATCCCAGGTTATTAGGGAGGTTACTGAGTGGGCTTCAGGGAATGGAAGAGGAGGATAGTAATTAATAACCAGACGAGGTACACAGAATTACTCCCAGGGACACAGGGATCTTCTATGAGGATCTCGGTCAGCCCCTCTGAGAGTACAGATAGAAGAATGAGATTAGACATGTAGGCTCATACTCAGAGTTAAAGCAAAAATACAGAGACAATGCAGTAGCAGTTCAGATTTGATTATACTAAACTGAGTCCCATTGTAATAATAATAAAAAAGCTAGGACATCATAACATTTTCCTAAACTTCAAGCTATGAAGTCATAAACCAAGTAATTAACCACCTAACCACAAAATAGGATATATTAAATTTCATTTCCCCCTGGAGAGTAGCTGATGGGATTTAACGTAGCCATTGGGCACCAGAGTTCATTTTAGGAAAGAGTGGTCATTTTTAGGAAAATATTATGATAAAATGTTTAGGGAAGGAAAATTTTCCTGAGGACATGTATTGGATATCCTCAACAATGAGAAAAGTAAACAAGTCTGTCCTAGGAGTCAACTGTAAGTTATTTTGGCCGAAACAGAGAAGAGAAGGAAGTAAAGGCTGACGAAGTGGTAGGCAGCTGGAACTCAAGATAGTGGAAACAGGCAGAAGGCTTTTCAAGAACAGGGAAGCCTAACATGCAGTTTGCAGATGAGTGCCCGGCTTCTGCATACCCTTCCACCACTTCCCCTGAGTCTCTGCATGTCCACGGACTCACAAGCATACACAGAGGTCGCCTATGAGCAGGATCTCCAAGGGAGGTGATTGAAGAGAGGGGTTGCACAGGAAAGATAGCTCCCTAGCTGCAAGGTACAGATTGGACAGCCTTGGAAGACGCCAGAAACCAAAGCCAGACACAACTAAGAGAAAAGCAAACACCTTGCATTTGCAGAAATCTTGGAAAGGCTTAAGACTTTTGCAGGCCGAGATGGCCCAAACTGACATCTGGGTAACATGGCTAAGAAAGGATCCTTTATTAGTATTGCCTGATTTGTGTCTTAAACAGCAAGGTAGTGATTTCTCTGTGGAATAAGTTTAGATATATTTAATGTGGCAAATTTTAAAACAAATGGCATCATTTGTTTATGTGAACTTTATGAGTTTGAGTTAAGATTTGAAGCGGTTTTAAATGATTATTTTTTATCAGAAATTAATGTCATTATTGCTTTAGGTCAATTTGATAAGTATTTATGCTGATAAGAATGAGTTCCACTAGTATTTTTAAACAATGATAATATTGAGTGTCAGTTCCTTTTCTAGTGATGGGTTTTACTATGTGGTTATTGGGGTGAGTGGAGCAGGGACCTTAAGTAACATAGTTCGAAGCAGATTGGAGTTTATTTACCTCCTCATGGATGGAGCCACCCTCTAGGGAATCTCTGCACAGCAGTGTTAGCAGGACCTGGCTTCCCCCAGCTGGTTGCTTCATCTTCCCCAGGACACTCGCCTTTCTGTCCAAATGGTCACCTCCAAATCATACCAGCGTGAAGAGAGAAATGAAACGAATGGAGGTTTCATTTTAGGACAAATATCTCGTGGCCTGTTCTTTCATATTTTGTTGACTGGAACTTCAGACTGGGGCTACAAGAAACTGTGACTGAAGAAGGAATAAACTGCCTGTGACTACAGGTGATGAGCAGTTGAACTGAAAGAGGAGTTTTCCATTACTGGAGAAGAGAAGCAACAATATGAGATTAAGTAGCCCCTCTTCATCCCTCACAGACTGGAATTCTGCAGGAGAATTCCTATGTCCTCCATATATAGATATGAATACACTTGTTTGGATGCCACTTGTGGATGGCCTTAGTAACAAATAACAGAACTAACCATAGACCCTTCCCTATCAGTCTGATCGAAATTCTCTTTCTCCAGTTCTGTTTGCTTACATATTTGGAATATCACATGGAAAGTCAAGTCATCTTTGGCAAGTCTAACGTCATCTTCATAAAGTAGCAGTATTTGTTGAACATTCTACGTGGCCTGCTCTTATTCCCTGCTTTGCTGGTAATCAGCCTATGGCTGACAACACGTTCTCTAAAACCTGGTGTATGGGAGTTAAAAAGCCAAATTATAAGTTACAATTGAATATAAATCTGAAAGGTGAGCTCTTGGTGCAGCTCCAGTACTCTCCCAACCACTGCATGTTGACTTGTACCTGGGACACAGACTGTTGTGAGTTTTTCAGTTCTTTGTAACCCTAAAGCAAAGACGTGACACACACTCCTCATATTCTTCTCCAAAGCCCAACACAGTGTGGGTAACTATGCTGGCAAACTTTACTGATGCTAGATGATAACATGAAGAAAACACAAGAAGGGAAAGGAATGCCCTTCTCCCATACCAGCCACAACATCTCCTAGGGACTCACAAGGCTTCCCCTCCCTGTGTCCCCTTCCAGCTGCCAGCATGGGGTCTCTGCCTCTCCTCTGTCAAGAATCCACCTTTGATATCCTTTCTCCCACAGGATAGATTCCTAATATTTTGACTAATTTCCAGATGGGAAATAAAAAATCAGCTAGTGTTTGAACAGACGTGGCCCTGATGCACCATAACATAGGTGTTTGTTTTAGTTTGCAATTTAGAACCTTCCAATGAAGAATGGGTGGATTCTATAGCTGTGTGATCCCAAGACTTATGTAAATGAACCTTCTACCATTACACACCCCACTCCCACACTGGCTGATTTCTGCCTCCATCCCAGAGTTCAGAAACTTACAGTTTTTACTTTTAACAGAAGTTCCCATGTAGAGACCCATCAGTCTGTGATTATGGACGCTGGAACTGCAGGTACCATAGATACTGAGCCATCAGGCAATCTGTGTAGTCATTAATTATGAGCCGTTCTTTCCTCTTCTTCAAGATGGTTAACTTGAGGTCTTTTAAAGGTGAAGGTATTTCTCTTTGTAACCCCACACAATGTAACACAGTGTTTGATGTGATTACACAGAGAACAAGCAGTATTTTGAGTATAGTAAAAAATTTCAATAGAATTTAAGCAAAAGAGGTATCCACAGTGCAGTTTGGAGAATTTAGCCTAAATTGCACTGTCTCATGTCTTTATGGGAAGATGGACATGTTCTAAGTCTGCACAAATTTTAGGGTCACTAAGGTACAGGTAGCCACTGAGTTTCTGAAATGTAGCTGGTATAAGAAGAGATTTTAATTTTTAATTCTAGTTCAAATTGATTTAAATATAAGTAGCCACATGTAGCAAGTGGTTATATCACTGGGTAAAACAAACAGAAAATATAGCAAAGGGGGCCAGTGCTATGGCACAGTGGGTTAAGCCACAACCTGCCCACAGCCATGATTTAGCTACAGCTGCCTTTTTTTAAAAGATTTATTTATTTATTTATTTGAAAGTCAGTGTTACACAGAGAGAGAAGGAGAGGCAGAGAGAGAGAGAGAGAGGTCTTCTTCCATCCGCTGGTTCACTCCCCAATTGACTACAACTGCCAGAGCTGTGCCCATCCAAAGCCAGCAGTTTCCTCCGGGTCTCCCACGTGGGTTCAGGGGCCCAAGGACTTGGGCCATCTTCCACTGCTTTTCCAGACCATAGCAGAGAGCTGGATCAGAAGTGGAGTAGCCGGGACTGGAACCAGCGCCCACATGGGATGCTGGCACTGCAGGCAGTGGCTTTGCTCGCTTTGCTGCAGTGCCGGCCCCTACAGCTGCCTTTTAAAGAATGAAAGGGGGAATGAATGAATGCATGGGCTGAGATCAGTCTCTCTGTGGTGGCACCAGGTCTAAGGGAACACCAATGTCATGAGTCCAAAGTGGGGAGGCGTCTTCTGAGCTGCCGTGACATCTAGAAGACAATGTGAAAAGTCACTCCTACTCGGCTGCCCCAGACTATCCTCCAGGACCCAGGTCCGGTGTCCTTGCTTTGTTCCTGTGATATTTAACAAGCACTAACGAAGAAGCCAGAGCTGGGTTTTCTCACGTGCAGTCTCTGAACGAGAGCGGCTGGAGGGAACTAAATTTACTGATGAAAAAAAAAGAAAGTTTGCTTGGGAAAACGCCTTCCACAGACAAAGAGTAGAATACCTTTTGTTTTTCCAGCCTGGGGACAAGAGCAAGAGGCTTGAAAGTACTTTCCTATAGCCCTTAGAATACTGTGATTTTTGTTTGGGCTTGTTTATGCATCTGTGTTTATTTGCTTTTTATTTCCAAAAGGCAGAACCCAGTCTCTAGGACCTGACAGATTCTAATTTGGTAAATGCCAGAAAGGGGCATTCCTTCCTGCTTCCCTCACTCAATAAGGGTTGCTAAGGTTAGCACTTAAAGACATGAAATCATACTGGGTAGGAGGATAGGACGAGACATTCATGACACAAGTGGCTCATTATGTTGGATAGGCAATGGAGCAAAAATATCCACCCCCAAACTGGATCATGCATGATATTTTGAGGTTAACGAAAGGAATGCCATGGTAGAAATGATGGAAATCTGTAAGAATGAAGTACTCGGAGCCAATCTTGTCATTCTCCCTGCTTTCATCTCCCCTAAAATTGGCTCATTACACTCCTAGAAAAATACAGCACAGAATGAAGTTATGTTCCACAGAGGAAGAAAAAAAAGGATTGCCTTGAGCAGTCTATCTACAGGAATATTATTTTCTTTTATGGTATTGTACATGTATGTAGTTAAGTCAGCCTAGTAATTAATTGGATCAATATAGGTGTTGCCCTGACATTGTTGAAAGATGACTCTGTGATTCGGTTTAAATGTGTTCGTGTAAAGATGTTTTCACCCTTAACTGTTTATCTCTGTTTAGATATGCTGCTATAAGCATCCACTCCACTCCGTGCCTTCCATTGTGATGGTGCTTATTATTATATATTGCGCAACAAGCAGGTGGTGATGATAATAAGATACTTGAAAGAGCACTTCTCTTCTCACGGCAACAATCTGCAATAGTGCTGTAGGGCTAAACAAGGGAGCCAAGATAGGAGTTACTGTTAACATTTGGGTTTGCACACCTGTATTCATGATACCCACCTAGAGTGAAGGAAAAAAAAGGAAGGGACATTCCTGAAGGCTCCTGGCGATTTTTAAACATGATTGTGATAGTTGCTGATTTACATTCTACTATGTGCAGATGACTAAGACAACACATTGGACTCTTGGAGGGCTGAAGATATGGCCTAATATCTGCGACAATGAAGATTTTCTGTTTCTGCCCCAGGTTCCAGTCTCCTTTTGAATACAACATCTTGGTGCCCTTTGGGAGACTTGCTCCACTCCCATTATCAATCAAGATCCTGGAATCCATGACTCCAATTCTGGCTTCTTTATCCAGGTTGACCCACTTAAGTCACGTTGATTGATTAGGGGTAGGTCCTCAGTCACGTGTGCAGTCCAACAAGAGCCATATCTAGGATTTTTGTAGTCCTGATGGATTTCACAGAAGGTTTAAAAATTGGTAACCTTTTTTTCTGGAGTTATTGAAGGACATCTTGTCACACCATGGGAAGTGCCTGCCTGAGAATGAAGACAATGGGAAGAGACATGGAGCTGGGACAGAGCTGACCTGTGTTTTTGAAGGTCTGCAGCCGGCGCTGCGGCTCACTTGGATAATCCTCCGCCTGCGACACTGGCACACCGGGTTCTAGTCCCGGTTGGGGCGCCAGATTCTGTCCCAGTTGCTCCTCTTCCAGTCTAGCTCTCTGCTGTGGCCCAGGAAGGCAGTGGAGGATGGCCCAACTGCTTGGGTCCTGCACCCGCATGGGAGACCAGGAGGAAGCACCTGGCTCCTGGCTTTGTATCAGCACAGTGCCGGCTGTAGTGGCCATTTAGGGGGGTGAACCAATGGAAGGAAGACCTTTCTCTCTGTCTCTCTCTCTCTCTCACTGTCTAACTCTGCCTGTCAAAAAATAAATAAATAAATAATTTTTAAAAATGGAGGTCTGGATCCACCCAAAGTTTCAAGGTCAATCCTTGAATTTCCCATTTATGTGAACTGTTAAGTGTTCTTTTTAATGTAAGCCATATGAGTTCTGTAGCTTGGGATCAGAAGAGCGCTGAGTAATCTCACTCTCTCTAGAAGGGCGTTTGCTTAGGGAAGTAAAATAAACACTATTACACCTACCACCTTCAGTTAATTCAAGGACAGTGTTTACATGTAAGGTTACAAATGTATGGCATAATATCCCCATTTCATATACAAGAAATACTCTGTGGAGTGGTAACAATATGACTTAATTAACCCTTTTTCAGTAGTATGTTATTTCTAAGTTTTAGATATTACAAAATGCTACAGTGAGACCAGTACTGTGGCATAGTGTGATAAGCCTCCACCTGCAGTATAGGCATCTCATATGGGCATGAGTTCATATCCCAAGTTCTCCTCTTCCAATCCAGCTCTCTGCTATGGCTTGGGATAGCAGTAGAAGATGGACCAAGTGCTTAGAACAGAAGACTGGAAAGGAAGAGTCAGAGCATTAAAATCTTTTTACCAGATGGGGAATTGAGTACTCTTTGTGCTTCATAGAAGCTTTGAGAATTCTAGTGTGTGGCTTGAAGTTACAACATGATCAGTGAGGATTTGAGGACAGAAGCATTCTTACTTCCAAACAGCAGAAACCCATTCTGGCTCACTTAACAAAAAAAACACAGAGGACTTAGAAGACTGGAGAATCTGGGGCATTGCAGTCAGCAGCAGTTTAAAATGTGACACAGCTGTGGCTGGCACTGCAGTGTAGAAAAGCTGCTGCCTGCAGTGCCAGCATCCCATATGGGCGCTGATTCAAGTCCCTGCTGCTCCACTTCCGATTTCAGCTCTCTGCTATGGCCTGGGGAAGCAGTAGAAGATAACCCAAGTGCACTGGCCCCTGCACCTGCTTGGGAAACTGGAAGAAACTCCTGGCTTGTAGCTTCAGATGGATTCAACTCTGACTATTGCCATTTGGGGAGTGAGCCAGCGATGAGAGACCTTAATCTCTGGCTCTCCCTTTCTGTCTGTAATGCTACCCCTCAAGTAAATAAATAAATCCTTGAAAATATACTTATGGGAGGCTGATAATTCATTTGACCCTTATGGTGTTTTCAAAATTTAAAAGTCATCAGTCATAGAAGTTTGCTGCAGTTGGTTTCCACTGCAGGTGCTCGCTGTAGCCAGACTCTGCCTCTTCACACATTTCTGTGACATGTATGGCTCAGCAAGCAATTAAGCTCTCAATCTCTACAAAATGAACATTCTAGTACATGCAACTCAGACTACTTCTGTTCTAAGTTACTAGATATGGGATTTCTGGGATTGAAGATAGGCATTTTTCAGGACTTTTATTGTATATTTACTCTCTGGCTTCTATACAGTTGTATCAGTTTGCACTTCAACCATTAGTGCAAATTTTGTGCTGCATTTCCTACATTCACATCAACCGTGGATGTTACCATCCTTTTCAGTCTTGGCTGTTTTACTGGATAAAATTGTTACCCCTTACTGGGTGTAGTTGATATACTCTGCTGTTAATGGGGGCAGGCATTTGGAGCAGTTAAGATGCTGCTTTTGCAACAAAATGGATGAAAAAAGGATTTCATTCTTTTTTTGCAGTCATCAGCTGAGGGACATCTGGTCTGATTCCGTATCTTAACTGTTGTTAATTGAGCTTTAATAAACAAGTAACCCTCATATACTGATTTCATTTCATGTGGGTGAATTCCAAGGAGTGGGAGAGCAAGATCATATGCTAGATCTATTTTCAGATACCTAAGGAATCTCCATGATGTCTACCATAATGGTTGTAATAATTTATGTTCCTACCAACAATGTGTTGGGATACCCTGTCGGGGAACGGGATAGCCTGGCCAGCTGTGCCCCTCCCGACAAGAAGTTTAGTGCTGGGCTTTTTCCACCCTGCCCGTTGCTAATTGCAAGATCCTGTTTTGACTTTAAGCATCCTGTTATTGCATGTTTCCCACACTTAGTTGGTAACATGTTTTCCGTGAATCATATATAAATAGGTGGACGGTGGGCGGGAGTGAAGGAATGAACGCTGGTAAAAGACGGAGAATGAATGACCACTGGTAAAAGGCGGAGTGATGAATGAACGCCGGTAACAGGCGGGAGTTATGAATGAACGCAGGTAACAGGCGGGAGCTGTGAATGAACGCCAGTAGTAAGCGGGAGTGGTGAATGAAGGAGTTGAATGAATGCCGGTAACAGGGCAGGCGTTCGCGACATGTAACGTGAGTCTGCTGAAAAAATAAAGTGGAAGCTGAAAAGCCGATAAACGCGTCTGGTGTCTCCGAGGTCTCGCCGGCGTTAACCTATCCGGAAGGTGTACGCCTGCAATACCCTTTTTCCCCACATCCTTGCCAGGATTTTTTATATTTTGATTTTTGGATAGTAACCATTCTAACTAGGGTGAGATGAAACCTCATGGTGGTTTTTGTGTGCATTTCCCCAATGGCTACTGATCCTGAGCATTTTTTCCTGTGTACTTTGGCCATTTGTTTTAGTCCTTTGAAAAATATTTGTTCATGTCTTTTGTGTATTTTTTAAATGGATTGTTTGTTGTTGAGTTTCTTGAGCTCTGTGTAGATCCTGTATATTAACCTTTTATCGGTTGCATAGTTTGCAAGTAATTCTACCATTTTGTCATCTCTTCACTTTTTTGAGTATTTCTTTTGCACAAATTGCATTAATAGGGCATTTCATTAACTGTACTAAATAGGAATCTAGGACTTGCAACTGATACCTAGCAAAAAGGGCAAGAATAAAAACTAAAGCAAACATACAAACAATAACTCAACACCAAAATCTCCACGCAAATCAGCTGCTTGGTTGGTGACTGTGCGCTCCATTGGAAACTTGGGAAGGACATATTCAGAACACTGATGAACTCTTGCAATTGACAGGAAGAGGCTTCATTCTCGTGGGGCAGGAGATGTAATCAGAGCCTGATTTTGCACACTTGTAGTTTCTATAGCTATATGCTGCGGTTTAAAAAGCTTTATTAAAATTCCTGCATTGAAAGTATTTGTATCACGGGCCAGAGTTGTGGGCTAGAGAGTAAAGTTGCAGCCTATAACAATGGCATTCCATGTGGGCACGGGTTCATGTCCCGGCTGCTCCACTTTTGATCCAGCTCCTTGCTCATGGCCTGGGAAAAGCAGAGGAAGATGGCCCAAGTATTTGGGCCCCAGTCATCCATGTGGGGGACCTGGGACCTGGAAGAAGCTCGTTCCTGGCTCCTGATTTCATCTTTGCCCAGCCCTGGCCAGCAGATGGAAGATCCCTCCCTCCCTCCCTCTTTCCCCCCTCCCTCTCTCCACCCTCTGTTTGTAACTCTGACTTTCAAATAAATCAATCTTAATTGGTAAAGTCAACAACAGGAGTCACTGTGCACTTACTCCTCATGTAGGATCTCTGTCCTTAATGTGCTGTGCATTGAGATTTAATGCTATAACGAGTACTCAAATAATATATTTCACTTTGTGTTTCTATGGGGGTGCAAACTGTTGAAATCTTTACTTAATGCATACTAAACTGATCCTCTTAAAAAAAAAAGAAAAGAAACTATCAACTCCCAACTTGACTCTCACTGGGATTAAACATGACAATAGGTCTGATGTGATTTCATCATCATTAAAAAAATCATCTATTATTTTTCACTTTATGTTTCTGTGTGGGAGCAAACTGTTGAAATCCTTACTTAATGTATACTAAGCTGATCTTCTGTATATTAAGATAATTGAAAATGAATCTTGATGTGAATGGAAGGGGAGAGGGAGTGGGAAAGGGGAGGGTTGTGGGTGGGAGGGACGGTATGGGGGGGAAGCCATAGTAATCCATTATTCGTACTTTGGAAACGTATATTCATTAAATAAAAGTTAAAAAAAAAGTATTTTTATTAGAAAGCTGAAGCTTTGTGATTCTGCACGTGGAAATCCAATTTTCCCAGCACCATTTATTGAATAGACTGTCCTTACTCCAGGGATTGGTTTTGGATCCTTGATCAAATATGAGTTGGCTGTAGATGTTTGGGTTGATTTCTGGTGTTTCAATTCTATCCATCTGTTTCTGTACCAGTACCATGCTGTTTTGATTACAACTGCCCTGTAGTATGTCCTGAAATCTGGTATTGTGATGCCTCCAGCTTTGTTTTTGTTGTACAAGATTGCTTTAGCTATTCGAGGTCTCCTGTGTCTCCATATGAATTTCAGCACCATTTTTTCCAGATCTGAGAAGAAGGTCTTCAGTATCTTGGTTGGTATTGCATTGAATCTATAAATTGCTTTTGGGAGAATGGACATTTTGATGATATTGATTCTTCCAATCCATGAGCATGGCAGATTTTTCCATTTCTTGGTATCCTCTTCTATTTCTTTCTTTAAGGTTTTGTAATTTTCATCGTAGAGTTCTTTAACGTCCTTGGTTAAGTTTATTCCAAGGTATTCCAAGGTATTTGATTGTTTTTGTAGCTATTGTGAATGGGATTGATCTTAGAAGTTCTTCCTCAGCCGTGGCATTGCCTGTGTATACAAAGGCTGTTGATTTTTGTGCATTGATTTTATACCCTGCTACTTTGCCAAAATCTTCTATGAGTTCCAATAGTCTCCTAGTAGAGTTCTTTGGGTCCCCTAAATAAAGAATCATATCATCTGCAAAGAGGGATAGTTTGACTTCTTCCTTCCCAATTTATATCCTTTTAATTTCTTTTTCTTGCCTAATAGCTCTGGCTAGAACTTCCAGAACTATATTGAATAGCAGTGGTGAGAGTGGGCATCCCTGTCTGGTACCAGACTTTTCCCTTTCAATAGGATGTTGGCTGTGGGTTTTTCATAGATTGCTTTGATTGTATTGAGGAATGTTCCTTCCAAACCCAGCTTGCTTAGAGTTTTCATCATGAACGGGTGTTGTATTTTATCAAATGCTTTCTCAGCGTCTATTGAGATAATCATATGGTTTTTCTTCTGCAGTCTGTTAATGTGGTGAATCACATTGATTGTCTTGCGCACATTAAACCATCCCTGCATACCAGGGATAAATCCCACTTGGTCTGGGTGGATGATCTTTCTGATGTGTTGTTGCATTCTATTGGCGAGAATTTTATTGAGGATTTTTGCATCTATGTTCATCAGGGATATTGGTCTGTAATTCTCTTTCAATGCTGCATCTTTCTCTGGCTTAGGGATTAAGGTGATGCTGGCTTCATAGAAAGAATTTGGGAGGACTCCCTCTTTTTCGATTGTTCTGAATAGTTTGAGAAGAATTGGAGTTAGTTCTTCTTTAAATGTCTGGTAGAATTCAGCAGTGAATCCATCTGGTCCTGGGCTTTTCTTTGTTGGGAGGGCCTTTATTACTGTTTCAATTTCTGTCTCAGTTATGGGTCTGTTTAGGTTTTCAATGTCTTCCTGGTTCAATTTAGGTAGGTTGCATGTGTCCAAGAATCTATCCATTTCTGATAGGTTTCCCTGTTTGCTGGCATACAAGTCCTTGTAGTAATTTCTGATGATTCTTTTTATTTCTGTGGTGTCTGTTGTTACGTTTCCTTTTTCATCTCTGATTTTATTGATTTGGGTCTTTTCTTTTTTTAGTTAGTTGGGCCAATGGGGTGTCAATTTTGTTTATTTTTTCAAAAAACCAGCTCCTCGCTTGGCTGATTTTTTGTAATTTTTTTTGGATTCAATCCTGTTGATTTCTTCTCTGATTTTAATTATTTCTCTTCTCCTACTAGATTTGGGTCTGGTTTGCTGTAGGTTTTCTAGATCCTTGAGGTGAATTGAAAGCTCATCTATTTGGTGCCTTTCCAATTTCTTGATGTAGGCACCTATTGATATAAACTTTCCTCTTAACACTGCTTTTGCTGCGTCCCATAAGTTTTGGTATGTTGTGCTGTTATCCTCATTTACTTCCAGAAAAATTTTGATTTCTCGTTTAATTTCTTCTGTGACCCATTGTTCATTCAGGAGCATGTTGTTCAATCTCCATGTGTTTGCGTATGCTCTAGGGATTCCTGAGTTGCTAATTTCCAACTTCATTCCTTTATGGTCTGAGAAGCTGCATGGTATGATTCTAATTCTTTTGAATTTGCTGAGACTTGCTATATGGCCTAGTATGTGGTCAATCCTAGAGAAGGTTCCATGTACTGCTGAGAAGAATGTAAAATCTTTAGATGTAGGATTGAAAGTTCTGTATATATCTGTTAGATCCATTTGGGCTATAGTGTCGTTTAAATCTACTGTATCCTTGTTGATCTTCTGTCCTGTTGATCTATTTCTGAGAGTGGAGTATTGAAGTCCCCCAGTACTATTGTATTGGGGTCTAAGTCTCCCTTTAAGTCCGTTAACAAATCTTTTAGATAAACCGGTGCCCTGTAGTTAGGTGCATATACATTGATAATTGTTATATCTTCCTGTTGAATTGATCCCTTAATCATTATATAGTGTCCCTCTTTGTCTCTCTTAACAGTTTTTGTGGTAAAGTTTATGTTGTCTGATATTAAGATGGCTACGCCCGCTCTTTTTTCATTTCTGTTGGCATGGTATATCTTTTTCCAGCCTTTCACTTTCAGTCTGTATGGATTTTTGTTGGAAAGATGTGTTTCTTGTAAGCAGCAAATAGATGGGTTTTGTTCCTTTTTTTTAATTTATTTTTTTATTTTTTATTTTGACAGGCAGAGTGGACAGTGAGAGAGAGAGACAGAGAGAAAGGTCTTCCTTTGCCGTTGGTTCACCCTCCAATGGCCGCCGCGGCCGGCGCGCTGCGGCCGGCGCACCGCGCTGATCCGATGGCAGGAGCCAGGAGCCAGGTGCTTTTCCTGGTCTCCCATGGGGTGCAGGGCCCAAGCACCTGGGCCATCCTCCACTGCACTCCCTGGCCACAGCAGAGAGCTGGCCTGGAAGAGGAGCAACCCGGACAGAATCCGGTGCCCCTACTGGGACTAGAACCCGGTGTGCCGGCGCCGCTAGGCGGAGGATTAGCCTAGTGAGCTGCGGTGCCGGCTGGTTTTGTTCCTTAACCCAATCAGCCAATCTGTGTCTTTTACCTGGACAGTTCAGGCCATTAACGTTCAATGTGGCTATTGATAAGTGGTAACTTTTCCCTGCCATTTGCCAAAGATAAGTTCTAATATATGCTTTGAATTCCCTGTGATCTTTTGCTGTGAGGTTTCCTTCCTTTACCTTCTTTCATATTGATGACCGTGTTTCTGTGTTTCTGTGTGCAAAACATCTTTAAGCATCTATTGCAGGGCTGGACGAGTGGCGACAAATTCTTTCAATTTCTGTTTGCTATGAAAAGTCTTTATTTCACCTTCATTCTTAAATGAGATCTTTGCAGGATATAATATTCTGGGCTGACAGTTTTTCTCTTAGTACCTGGGCTATATCTTGCCATTCCCTCCTAGCTTGTAGGGTTTCTGATGAGAAGTCAACTGTGAGTCTGATTGGAGATCCTCTGAGAGTAATCTGACATTTCTCTCTTGCACATTTTAGGATCTTTATGTTTCACTGTGGAGAGTTTAATTACAACGTGTCGTGGTGAGGATCTCTTTTGGTTGTGTTTATTAGGGGTTCTGTGAGCTTTCTATACTAGGATGTCTCTGTCCTTCTCCAAACCTGGGAAATTTTCTGCTATTATCTCACTAAAAAGGCCTTCTAATCCTTTCTCCCTCTCCATGCCTTCAGGAACTCCTAGAACCCAAATGTTGGGTTTTTTAATAGTATCCTGAAGATTCCTGACAATATGTTTTAGATTTCTAATTTCCTCTTCTTTTCTTGGATTTCCACGTGCAGAATCATGAAGCAAGACCCCTACCTTTCCCCATTACACAAAAATTCACTTAACATGGATTAAAGACTTAAATCTACGACCTGATACCATCAAATTATTAGAGAGCATTGGAAAAACCCTGCAAGATATAGGTACCGGCAATGACTTCTTGGAAAACACCCCAGAAGCACAGGCAGTCAAAGCCAAAATTAACATTTGGGATTGCATCAAATTGAGAAGTTTCTGTACTGCAAAAGAAACAGTCAGGAAAGTGAAGAGACAACCGACAGAATGGGAAAATATATTTGCAAACTATGCAACTGATGAAGGGTTGATAACCAGAATCTACAAAGAAATCAAGAAACTCCACAAGATCAAAACAAACAACCCACTTAAGAGATGGGCCAAGGACCTCAGTAGACATTTTTCAAAAGAGGAAATCCAAATGGCCAACAGGCACATGAAAAAATGTTCAAGATCACTAGCAATCAGGGAAATGCAAATCAAAACCACAATGAGGTTTCACCTCACCCCGGTTAGAATGGCTCACATTCAGAAATCTACCAGCAATAGATGCTGGAGAGGATGTGGGGGAAAAGGGACGCTAACCCACTGTTGGTGGGAATGCAAATTGGTTAAGCCACTATGGAGGTCAGTTTGGAGATTCCTCAGAAACCTGGAGATAACCCTACCATTCGACCCAGCCATCCCACTATTTGGAATTTACCCAAAGGAAATTAAATTGGCAAACAAACAAGCTGTCTGCACATTAATGTTTATTGCAGCTCAATTCACAATAGCTAAGACCTGGAACCAACCTAAATGCCCATCAACAGTAGACTGGATAAAGAAATTATGGGACATGTGCTCTATGGAGTACTATACAGCAGTCAAAAACAACGAAACCCAGTCATTTGCAACAAAATGGAGGAATCTGGAAAACATTATGCTGTGTGAATTAAGCCAGTCCCAAAGGGACAAATATCATATGTTCTCCCTGATTGGCAACAACTAACTGAGCACCAAAGGGGAAACTTGTTGAAATGAAATGGACACTATGGAAACAGTGACTTGATCATCTCTTGTCCTGACGGTTGAGGTACAATGTAATACTTTATCCATTTTAGTATTCTTTTTTTTGTTCTAGTACCATTGGTTGAACTCTGTAATTAACACACAATTATTCTTAGGTGTTTAAATTTTAACTGAAAAGTGATCCCTGTTAGGAATTTGGAAAGCATTATGCTGAGTGAAATAAGCCAATCCCAAAGGGACAAATACCACTTGTTCTCCTTGATAGGTGACAACTAACTGAAAACCAAAAAGGAAACCTGTTAAAGTGAAATGAACACTATGAGAAACGGTGACTTGATCAGCCCTCAGCCTGACTGTTGATGAGCAGCTTGATATGTTATCCCTCTTAGTATTTTTTTTGTTTGTTCTACTTAATACTTTTGGTTCAATACTGTAATCAATACACAATTCTTTTTTTTTATATATATATTTTTTTTTTTTTTTGACAGGCAGAGTGGACAGTGAGAGAGAGAGACAGAGAGAAAGGTCTTCCTTTTGCCGCTGGTTCACCCTCCAATGGCCGCCGCTGCAGCCGGCGCACCGCGCTGATCCTGGCAGGAGCCAGGAGCCAGGTGCTTTTCCTGGTCTCCCATGGGGTGCTGGGCCCAAGCACCTGGGCCATCCTCCACTGCACTCCCTGGCCATAGCAGAGAGCTGGCCTGGAAGAGGGGCAACCGAGACAGAATCCGGCGCCCCAACCGGGACTAGAACCCGGTGTGCCGGCGCCGCAAGGTGGAGGATTAGCCTATTGAGCCACGGCGCCGGCTCTATTTTTTTTATTTTTTTGACAGGTAGAGTGGACAGTGAGAGAGAGAGACAGAGAGAAAGGTCTTCCTTTTTGCTGTTGGTTCACCCTCCAATGGCCACCGCGGCCGGCGCGCTGCGGCCGGCGCACCGCGCTGATCCGATGGCAGGAGCCAGGAGCCAGGTGCTTTTCCTGGTCTCCCATGGGGTACAGGGCCCAAGCACCTGGGCCATCCTCCACTGCACTCCCTGGCCACAGCAGAGAGCTGGCCTGGAAGAGGGGCAACCGGGACAGAATCCGGTGCCCCAACCGGGACTAGAACCCGGTGTGCCGGCGCCGCAAGGCGGAGGATTAGCCTAGTGAGCCGCGGCGCCGGCCCACAATTCTTCTTAAGTGCTGAAACTTAACTGAAAAGTGATCGCTGTTAAATATAAGAGTGGGAATAAGAGAAGGAAGAGATGTGCAATTCGGGACATGCTCAAGCTGACTTACCTCAAACGGTAGAGTTAGAAACATACCAGGGGATTTGAATCCAATCCCATCAAGGTGGCATGTACCAATGCCATCTCACTAGTCCAAGTGATCAATTTCTGTTCACAATTGATCGTAATGATAGGACTAAGAGCCAAAGGGATCACATAAACAAGACTAGTGTCTGCAAATACTAGCTGATAGAATCAAAAAGGGAGAGAATGATCCAACATGGGAAGTGAGATACACAGCAAACCCATAGAATGGCAGATGTCCTAAACAGCACTCTGGCCTCAGAATCAGCCCTTAAGGCATGCGGATCCGGCTGAAAAGCCCATGACAGTATTTCAGGCATGGAAAGCCAAGACACTCTGGGGGGAAAAAAAAAACCTAAATGAAAGATCTCCATGAGTGAGATCCCAGTGGAAAGAACGGGTCATCAAAGAAGGAGGTACCTTTCTCTGAAAGGAGGAGAGAACTTCCACTTTGACCATGGCCTTGTCTAAATATGATCAGAGTCGGTGAACTCAGGGGGCTTCCATAGCGTTGGCAGCTCATGACAAGAGCCTAGGTTGATTACTGATGCCATAAACAAGAGTGTCAATTTGTTAAGTCAACAACAGGAGTCACTGTGCACTTACTCCTCAGGTAGGATCTTTGTCCTTAGTGTGCTGTACATTGAGATTTAATGCTATAACGAGTACTCAAACAGTATTTTTCATTTTATGTTTCTGTGTGGGAGCAAACTGTTGAAATCTTTACTTAATGTATGCTAAACTGATCTTCTGTATATAAAGAGAAACGAAAATGAATCTAGATGTGAATGGAAGGGGAGAGGGAGTGGGAAAGGGGAGGGTTGCGGGCGGGAGGGACGTTATGGGGGGGGAAGCCATTGTAATCCATAAGCTGTACTTTGGAAATTTATATTTATTAAATAAAAGTTAAAAAAAAAAGAAAGCTGAAGCTTTGAACAGTTCGAACTTCTTTGAAACAATGAACAAAGTTTTAGTGTAACAAAGTTTATTAGGATATCAAGTATTGAATCAGAAGAGAATGCAGAAGTGTTGCCTTAGAAGAGAACACACCATATTCGAAACTAAAGAGGACTTTAAAATCAAGCTTTAATTGCCAGTGTTAGGATCATTTTCAATGAATTACAGTTTGTGAGGATGAGAAAGTCATGTGATAACTATTGAAACACGAAAATGCCTGTTATTAATCCAAAAGAATTAGAAAGTTGCCTTGAGACATTTGAAGAAAATTAAGGATAACTACTCTTGAGTTTCTTAAATTATTTAGATAAGTCTAAGGGGAACCCTACCCTATCAACATTAATAGTCAATGAGTGAAGAAATAAAAGAGATATTAAGTACTATACGATCTGTTGTGAGGGGCGTGTGTGAGGACAGCTTGTGCTGAGCAGCCAGC